>NC_092592.1:18881666-19202500 GCF_047663525.1 Anas platyrhynchos | reverse complement strand
TCTTTGTTAATAAGAGGTTTTCTGAGATTTAAAGCCCTGTGAACTTAATGGTTCTGTATCATGAGTTTATACTTTCTGTTTTTTGAAGGATCTTAAGGCACGGATGCAAGAAGCAATGACCCAGGAGGTTTCTGATGTTTTTAGTGACACTACAACTCCTATTAAGTTGTTGGCAGTAGCAGCCACTGCTCCTTCTGATACTCCCAATAGAGAAGAGGCAAGTATATGAAAGAGTGTTTTTTCCTGTGAAGCTTCAATTATTGTTCAGTTTTAGAAGAATCACTATTTTGAGAAATGAACTGGTATTTTGAATAAGTATTCTGAACAATGAATCAGTATTTTTTTTCACAAGATTGTAATACATGCTTATTAATTCTGACTGCAAGATGATTGCCATGAAAGTTTTCCTGGTCTCTTGGGGTCTGAGGATTGTGCTATATATCCCTGGAAACTGTGTCATCCCTGACTTCAGTAAATGCTAAAGACTGTTCTCTGTGATGATCATACCACATTATCTTCAGCATGCTGATAATTCTAGTGCCAAATCACTGACAACAGTTAGTGGATTGCATATCTCGACATTTATATAAGATGACTAAAGTTGTCTAATTCATGTCAAGATTAATCAGCACACTTAACCCGTTCCCTTGCTGTATAATGCTTCCCTTAATTCAGTGCTACTGGCCTTGAAGTATCTAAAACTCTCGGCTTGCAAGCTCTGTTTGGCTGGTTGATTTGAATATGATCAAAATAATTACCAAGGCCTTGGTAAATTTAACTTTACAGCAGTGTAGATTTTATCAACGTATTCTGTCCTTGTGTAAATAAGAATGGTAGAAGAATGCATATATATAATTTTTTCCAATGTGAAGCCTCGATTTTTAGAGTAAAGCCCATATTTTTCTTCCAAATGCAGTCACTTCTGGATTCTGAGTTTGAGGATTTATCTCTGTAAGCTAAAATGGTTTCAACTCAGTTGCTAGAACAGTGGTTGGGAATTAATGTACTTTATATCTCAAAGCTATGAAGTGTGATAGTATCATTTGTAGACCAAATGAGTTAGTAGAGAAGAAAGTCCACAAATGTACAAAGATAAAAATGAAACCGTTTCAGACTCCTTGTGTCTTGTTGCATCATGTCAGGAGACGTGTTAAGTTTAGTTGTTAGGAAGGTGTCTCTGGTATGTGACACTTGGAGAAAGTTTTTGTTCTGTGTGGGAAGTAAAGGTTTTTAAATATATTTTTCTCTTCTGACAAATAGGTGTTTGATGAAAGAGCAGCAAATTTTGAAAACCATGCTGCTAGACTGGGAGCAACAGCAGAAAAAGCAGCTGCAGTTGGAACTGCTAATAAAACCACTGTGGAAGGCATTCAGGCAACAGTGAAATCAGCAAGGGAACTTACCCCACAGGTTTGCTTTCTTAGTCTCAAAATGCTATTATACATGTAAGGGTTGGGAAGGATTTCTGTGGAATTTTCCATTTGTTTGTGCTTATCAGAATAAGATGTTAATAGCAGTAAGGAATGTAGCACCGACATTCTGAGAAGAGAAATAGCAAATATTCATGTATATCCCAAAGGGTAGGACAAGGTAATTAAATGATGTGTCTTACTCTTCAGCTTTTGGAGAGAAGCACCAGTAACTTATCCTTGAAACGGTTACTTGGAGGCTTAATAGAGTAGAGAAAATGCTTCTTCAATGATTTTTTTCCAGATTAAACTTCTATCTAGAACTAGTGAGAATGTCAAAAGTATTGTACATTAGTGCTTTCAAGAACCATTAGTAAATGATAAAACACTTTCTGATGCGAAAGCAAGTAAATGAAGTTAGAATAAATATTTGTATCAACAAATACTAGAGGCATTGTAAATCTTGAAACAGAACTAGAAATTGAACAGAAATTGAACTAGAATTAATGGAGTATTAAAAGCGAGGAGTATTAAAAGTGAGGAGCTTCACATCTAGCATGGAGAAGCAAATGCATTTTCAGAAACACATACAATGTTTTTATATATTGTTACTTAATAATTAAAAATGTAATAATTAAAAATTATTGTTACTTAATTAAAAACTTTTTTCATTCATAGGTAGTATCAGCTGCTCGAATTCTTTTGAGAAATCCTGGAAACCAAGCTGCTTATGAACATTTTGAGACAATGAAAAACCAATGGATTGATAATGTAGAAAAAATGACAGGTAAAGTAGGATTTTTTTGTTGAAGATTATATTTGTGCTTATTTACCCTGTATGGATTTCTTTATCCATTCTATTTGGATTGAAGAGACATGTACAGAAGTAATAACTGAATTAAAAAATATTGTTTAAGAGAAATGGGAGTGTGCTCTGTGACTCCAGAAATGTGTTCATGTTAGCATAAACAAAATAACTTGCTTCATAGGACTTGGTTTTGACTGGTGGAGGAAGCAAATTGGGCTTTAATTCCTCCCTGGGAAGAACAAAATACCTTTAGTTTTGTACTTGTTGTGCTAGCAGTGTATCACTGTAGCAGCTTGAGGCTTTTCTTTTTACATAATCTTGGCATGTTGAATGAGGACATATAATTAATTGGGGGCAAGAAAACATGTTCAAAGTGATGTAAGAGCTTCATGAATGGAGTTCATAAAACAAAACTACAGATGTACTGACTCTTTCTGAAACACTTAAAAGTTTCAGTCCTGAAGAAATGTTTCAATCTGTATTGGGCTGCTAACAAAATACTTTATCCGGGCTGTATACTGTGTCCCTCTCCATCTCCATAATTAACTTGTGGGAATTTTAAATCTCACTGCTTTATCACTATACATCACCCTTAAGTTAAAGCACAACCAAGAGGAATCTTTCATTTTGCATGAATGGGAGGGCTACAAAATTGCTGAATATAGATAAAGAAATTTGCAAGGAATGAAATTCTGCTGTGTATACTGTGTAAGTCAATTTTTCATTCAAGCAACATTCCACGTTAGATGAGTAAGAATTTGGGATGTTGTTAATGGGAGCAAGACTGACCGTAGTTCCATAGTGTCAGTAATACATGTGGTCTGATTTTCATGCCTTCTTCCACTCCTCCCTACTCTTCAAGTTTGGAAATAGTTGCTTTTCTGGTTGGAAACAGTCTCAGAAATATGTAATAGCCCTTTCCAGAGTTGAAATTAGAATATTAATGTTGTTAAACTTTTATCCTAGGGTTGGTGGATGAAGCCATTGATACCAAGTCTCTGTTGGATGCATCAGAAGAGGCTATTAAGAAAGATCTTGACAAGTGTAAAGTTGCAATGGCCAATATGCAACCACAGATGCTGGTAGCTGGCGCCACCAGCATTGCTAGACGAGCAAACCGCATCCTATTGGTGGCAAAACGAGAGGTTGAAAATTCAGAAGACCCTAAATTCCGGGAGGCTGTTAAAGCAGCCTCTGATGAGCTAAGCAAAACTATATCACCGATGGTAATGGATGCTAAAGCTGTGGCAGGAAACATTTCTGATCCTGGTAAGGATTTGGTCAGCTGATTTGAAAAGTATCTTTTATTGGTGGAATGCTGTGTGATATAGTGCTCATTTTCTCTTGTACCGCTGTGTATCCCCATTTATGGAAATTTTGTGTATGCTTAAATCCCATAATGGTAAGATCAAGGTCACACCATTAACTGCTAAAACCTCTGTCATGTTCAAGGAAAAGGATTCATCATTCTAGTTCATTGCATGATGTCATGATCTTTATCAGAAACAAGTATTTGTTACTTTTATCAGTAGTAGTACCTCTGTAAGGAAAATAGTACGTAATGTCTTCTGTTCTAAAAGTTGTTTTGGGAAATTACTTTGGCTATTGACAGTGACCATTACTCAGCATAAATTTTATTTTATGCATGTTGTATATGATACTAACATTTTAAACATGGAAATCAAGTATAAACATTGTGGTGGTTTTTAAAAATCATTTTATAGAAATATGTGCACTCTCTGCGGTACCTTACCAAAATATTTTTTGTGTTTTTTTTTGATAGTATTGCAATTCTAAATATTACAGAATGCTATTAATCTGGGACTGGAATTTTTGTTCAGGTTTGCAGAAGAGTTTTTTGGATTCTGGATACAGAATTCTTGGAGCTGTGGCCAAAGTCAGAGAAGCTTTTCAGCCTCAGGAACCAGATTTTCCCCCTCCTCCTCCTGACCTTGAGCAGCTTCATGTAAGTGCAGCAGATTTTGTAATACAGTACTCAGTTGCCACTGATGAAGTGTGGACTGCACACTGAAATTTTTTGACTAAATTTTTATTCCTTAGACAGAAAACTCATTGTCTGGCCAGACATGTATACAAGCAGCCTGATGTCTTAATAAATAAATAATCCAGCGTTCAAAAGAAGAGAATAAAACGTGGTATTTCCTAAAAAAGGGAGCACTTGAAAAGCTGGAAGAACTCTGGAAGAACGCATGAGCTCATGCGATCATGTCTTGCCATGTCAGTGTCATGATACTCGATCTTTGTACTATTTCATTGTACTGAATAAGGTTTTTACCTTTCTTAGCTGACTGATGAGCTTGCTCCTCCAAAACCACCACTTCCAGAAGGTGAGGTTCCCCCACCCAGACCACCACCACCTGAAGAAAAGGATGAAGAATTCCCAGAGCAGAAAGCAGGAGAAGCTATTAATCAGCCCATGATGATGGCTGCTAGGCAGTTGCATGATGAAGCACGAAAATGGTCTAGCAAGGTAAGAAGTTGTTACAGATTTGTCCTGTGTTGCAAAGAAAATTTCTTCAGAATCAGTGTGTTAGTTTGGTCCAGTATCAGTTGCCTCAATGTGGAGAATAGACTTATATAGGCTAAATAGTAAAAACACTGCAGTAAAAGAATTAGGAACCTTTTCATCTTCAAAGTGAGCTAGGTACAACTGTTCTAGTACTCAGAAGTGCTAGAATGCTTTATCATCGTACCTCTGCAAACACAAATGTGTGCTCTTTGTGATCGTTGATGATGCAATAGTGCCTCTGTAGGCAATACTTAGTGCCTTTCTATGTTGACAAGCTGATGGTTTTATTAGCTGACTTTGGGATGTCTGCATGAATGTTGCAGACATCAGCTGCGAGAATCATGAACTGGTTTGTGTTCTGGAAGGAGCTGCAAGTTACTTTGCAGTTTATCTGGTGCTCTTCTGATCAGAAAAGTGACTGTATATAGATAACCTGGTCTGCTTCCTTTTTTGTAGAGTCACTATCAAGGCCAAAATCCTTTTTGTTTTTTTTTAATATTTCATTGCCATGATGAAGCATGTCATACCTGCCTTCTGCAGGTATTAATTGAAGGCCAGAATTTGGCTTTTAAAATCTTCACTTTTTTTCTTCCACTCCAATGCATAGTAACGAGAGGATAAACTTTAATAGATTACTGAATCAACTCCAACAACTTGGTGTGCATAAGGCACATCTGTTTTGGAAGTATAAATAAAGTACAAAAGAAATACTACAAATCTGTGTCCCTTCCTTTAAATGAAATGCTTTTATTTCACTCATACTTCTGGATATACCACATATGTTTTTATTTTATTTAAGGGATAAGACTGGAGCATATCTTCTCAGAAGGTAATCTTGAGGCTGAAAATCTTAATTTCAGCTTCCTAAGTGTTTTGATGTTTGAATCCCCAAATGAGTAACCTAACAATACACAGTAGGTTTAAAAAAAAAAAAAAGTGTTTACTATATATGTACTAAATTACATGTATAGACACACTAGAGTATAATTAAAATAATGCATCTATTAAAATATTTATGTATCAAAACAAGGCAGCAGACCTTAAAACTTCCTCCTAATTATAAAAGAGCCCCAAGCTTATTGTTTTTTGTTTATGAAACACTAATTTTATTGCTGTTACCATAAGTTGAGACCAACAAACCAGTGTAACATTTGTTCTTTAAATTCTTGTTAGCAGTTCCATTTTACCAATAAAGGTACAGTTGCTTTGCTAATATATTTTGGGGAAGAAGGTGGTGGTCAGGACACTTTGTCAAGAACAATTTTGCACATGCAATCCAAGTTTTAAAATATTTTTGCAGACAATCATAAAGGGCAGAAAAATAGAACTTCAAAAATATTTTTGTAGTTGAAGCCACTTCCTTATTGGGTGGAAGAGGGATTGATGGACACTGTTACTGAGGAATATGGGTTAGATCTGGAAAGACAGAAACACAAGGTCTTGCTTATACTAAATGGCAACAGGCTGTGTCAACTGCCTTCTGCTTTTTTAGCCATTTATATTAGCCCACTGATATTTTCCTATGTATTACGTTTATAGGGGGGCAAGTAAGTAATCTCTAAAAGCATTTGATAACATTCTCCATTCCTGTAAGATTTAAAGTTCATTACTTTTTTTCTTTAACAAAAACTCCTTTTCACTGGGTAGATTCTGGGCTTCCGTGTATTCCTTTTCTCACAGAGCACAAAACAAACACCTATTGCTTTAGATTTCCTTGCCTTTCCCCCTCAATTGAATAAAGGAGAGAATGAAGTTTTATTTGTTTAGTTAGGCTCCTGTGTCAAAACTAGCATCAAAACGAGGGATACTGGAAACTTTTCACTGAATTAATGCTTAGATTTAAGTCTTCAAAGATGGGTTGATTTGTCAATATATAAATGCTAGAACTTGTTCTTCCAAAAACTGCATTTTTTCACTGACATAGATGTTTTTCTATTAAAAGATCAGATCTTAAGCAAAATTCAGTTGCAAATGCGTAGTTTTTGCTAAGGGTTGCTTGACATGTAGCATTCATCAAAGAAATGCAGTTAGTAAATTTGTATGATATCTTTTTTTATTGAAATGCTATTATATTATGAATGACTGTACTATTATAGGACTTTTACCTCATCTTTGTGATCTCCTTTTATTTGCTTGAATCTTTTTTTCCAAGGTAATGGATACAACATATTGTGGCAAAACAGTATAATATGCTTCATAATCCTCTTTCTTTACTAATTCTGTTTCAGTCTTTTTAAAGAACTGTAATATTCATGTCATTCATAACATTCAGTATCACCTCCTTTTTTCATAACCTGGTTTTGTTCTTTTTCGCATTATCTGCAGTACTTCAGTACCCATTTCTACAATATCTTCCCTGCCACCATCACCCTTTTTTTCTTGACAGCAAACAGTGTCAGTGGTTTTTCTGTGGCCCTGCTGCTATCTCTTCTTACATATACGTGAAAAGGCTTTCATACATGCTTTGTGTTTGCACAAATACCACAGTCATCAGCTGCTGTGCCTGCTTCAAGCCAGTGAAAATGGCTTTAATTAAAACAGAAAATCCATTCATTTCACCATTGTCTTGCCAGAAAAATGTTGTTCTGAAAATCAGCCTCTGCGTGTAGAAGCTGTATGCTGAGTTGAAAAATGTCGCCGTGTCTTTGAATTGGAACTTCTTAATTGTTTTGGTAACTTTGGTTCACAGGTGAAATGTTTGTTTCCTTCTGCTAATCCTGTATTCCTTCCCCTCCTCCCTCTTACATGATCCTAGAGCTGTCCTGTCGGATCTCGAGAGTCTAAGAGGATGTTTTGGTCACTAAAACAGCTCAGTTCATGCTCTTCTACCAAATTCTGCTTCTTGTACTAACTGTCCCGTTTCTCCACCTTTGCTGCCACCTGCAAAGCCTGTGACTGTGGTTAATGAAGCGGCTGAGGCTGGTGTAGATATAGATGAGGAGGATGATGCAGATGTTGAATTCACTCTCCCCTCTGACATTGAAGATGATTACGAGCCTGAGCTGCTGTTAATGCCAACCAATCAGCCTGTTAACCAACCCATTCTGGCTGCTGCTCAGTCTCTACATCGGGAAGCAACCAAGTGGTCTAGTAAGGTACTCCTGAGTCTCCCCCGGGGACTGATCTGTGTGCATCCAGCCATTTGGAACGCTGACACATTTGCATCACTCTTGATCCCTGCTGGGTCCCATCATTCTGAATGAATAAACGTGCCTGCACTTCATCTTAAGGACTGAGAGTGGCTTCACAAGTTTGCTAGATCTGTCTGTCAGTGCCAGATTGAAGCTTGATATGGGTCACTTATTAATATTCAAAGGCTTCCTCTCTCTTTGCATCTGCCTGTTCTCTTTGTTGTGGCAGTTTTCAGATTGTAAACAGCGGTTGTCTTCCCTCCCCCCTTTTCTTTTTTCATTAATTTGGGCTACCTGGGAAGCCATGGTTAATGGTTTCTTAATGACTTCCAGATACAACAGAGTATACAGTATTCAAGAAGTCATTTAACATGTCTATTGTGCTTTGCCTCCATTGATGCCATCAATTAAAATACCTTGGAACAAGGAATGGCTTTGTATGGCAGTGTTTATTGAAGAGGACTGACTGACTGCTGGCTTGCACTTGGCTGTATTGCAAATGCTGGTTTTGAGAGAATTCTTTTATGAAGAAGCTGCACTGAATGCTGTTATCTGCTGAATTGAGATAGTGTTTGTGTAAAAACAGTGGAAATCTAACATGGGGTTCAGATGTTCACAAGTAGCCTGTCTCTTCTGTCTAAGCACAAATGTTTGCAAGACTGGTCACTTTTTATAGCATGCTGCAAAAAGTAAGGTTGGTGTTATATAACAAACAAAGGTTAGGGACACGTGTGTGTATTTATACATATATGTATGTATGTAGAGATATACTAAACTATTTTTAATAAAAAGGGCTTTAAAATGTTCTTGTCGTTTTCAGATTCTGATGCTTGGATAACTTGTTTGAGGGCTACGTAAATGACACTGGTCCTAATTTCTTGATCATCCTGCGTGAAAACATGGAAAAGCTTTGTGTTATGTCACTTGCATCCTAACTGGTTATACTAGCAAACAGTTTAGATATTAGGTCACGGTAACGAATAGTTCAGCTTTCTGTGTCGCCTGTGTCTGTGCAATATTTAATTAAATGTTTGGGATACCTTCATGGCTAGTAGTGCGTCATGGAACTATGTGCAAAGGGACAGAATACATTTGGTCAGTTGGGTTCTCACTGTGTACTTCTTGCTCTGGACTTCATTGGTCATTAATTGTGGAATTATACTGAAGAACGAGTGTGCTAATAAATAAACTCACATGCTAATATTTCATCCACACAACAGGAATGCTTCATGGCACTAAATATTTCACATTTTTCTAACAACTTCTTATGAAGGTGAATCTAAATATACTAACAGATTATTAACAATTGATCATCTTGGTCTGCTTTTTTTCTTGCATTTAGGTTTCTCTCTGGAACAGTGTATGAGAAATATTTTTCCTTTGGTCATATTAATTCACATATTGCAAATATTTCTCAAGTACTTATGTGATGGAATTTGATGTATTTAATGAAAGAAATTTGAATCTTAATGATATTTCTAGCTTATCTTTTTAACTTCAAATTCTTCTCTCCTCCTAGAGCCTTTATTTTAAAGGGAGAGAATTTGTCAAAAAGGAAGAAGTGTTACCAAGAAAAAACTTCACTCCCTTCTCCCCCCAGTAAAACCCAACAACCAAAACCAACAACATTGCATCTCATTTCCACATTACCTGTGACAAACCTTTGTATGTTACAGATTATCTTCCATTTATCCTTCAGCAACATAGCGAGGTAGCAGCACAGAATATTCTTTAACACTTCAGTTTCAGATACCACTGAAAACCTTATGCTCAACTGTTATGACTACACTATTTAACTGAATTAGTGCTATTTGGTTTAACAAGCTATTTAGCATACTTAAAAACCAAACAAACATGCTTTATTTTAAAACATAGCCAGCAAAGCAGTAACTCCTATTCCATGGACAAACTAACACTTTTCTTTATCGCTTCTTTTTTCCAGTTTTGTAGCAAGCTTTTTTTACCGAGCATTAGAAAGAAAAGTATGTCATGAGTGTATAATTAGTGCAGATCTTCCCTGTTCCTCGAAGAAACCTCTTCTGTGTTCACAAATGGTTCTTCAATCCTTGACTTGTTGAAAGGGTTGCTGCCAAAATGTATACTGCTGTTCAGATGTGACTTCTGGGAAGCTTTCTTGCAGGCACAAACACTCACTGATGTTGTTCTCTTCAGGGTAATGACATCATTGCTGCTGCTAAACGAATGGCGCTGCTCATGGCAGAGATGTCACGCCTGGTGAGAGGAGGTAGTGGAAACAAGCGTGCCCTTATTCAGTGTGCGAAGGATATCGCTAAGGCCTCAGATGAAGTCACTCGACTGGCCAAAGAGGTGGCCAAGCAATGCACCGACAAACGCATTAGAACGAACCTCTTGCAGGTAATGAGCTAACATGTAAAAGCCTTGAAAATACTTTGTTCTTCTCTTAGTATGAACAGGAGCTGTTGAAGCAAAGCACGTGTTATCTCTCCTTAGATTATAAAGTTTTGTCAAGTTCCAAGTCTGTTTTTAGATCCCATGGTAGTACATATTGTGTCAAGTCAGGATTTGTATACACATATGTAGAAGGTGCCACTGCCTAAGAGGTCATGAGAAATACTGTGCTATGAGCATTGGTCTGTCCTATGTCTATCAACGTTGCTTTGTATTTCATTTACTCATTCCTCTTATATCAAAGAATATTAGCAGAATTTTAACGCTCAGTACTTTTTTCTCTCATCCAAATCACATCTTTCCATGCCTAAGTCTGAGTGAAACCCTTGAGGAATATATGGACAACGGGAGAATGCATGTTCCATCCCCAAAATTCCCAAAGCACCTAAAATAAGATGTTCTGTTGTTTTACCAATTTTTGTTAAAGTCCTGAAGATTACAAGGTCTCCTTTGTGCTTATTCTTTTCTTCTAACAGTAAAACAAAACCAAAGAATTAATCTGAAAACAGAGAAAGTGTATCAGTTTGATTCGTAACGTGAAGCATTTTTTATACTTATTCTTTAGGTCTGTGAGCGAATCCCAACCATCAGTACACAACTCAAAATTCTTTCCACTGTCAAAGCTACCATGCTGGGCAGGACTAATATCAGTGATGAAGAATCAGAACAGGTAAGAGGTGTAAAAATCAGTGGTAGGGTGGAACTGTTGGTCAGTTTCATGGGTAGAAAGATATGATAAGATATGATTGGATGTGTTCCAGGAACTCAATGATTGGAAGATACCTTAGCTATTTATTAAGTATAACTTTACACCTTGGTTGCTGTTTCAAAAGCTACAGTTTAATAGAATAACGTCTGTCCTTGCCAAGCCAAAAAGTTACTCTGGTTCAAATTTTTATATGAACAACTTACCTCCTTTAATTTAACAGCCAGAAGTGAGCTAGCAAAAGAACTTCTAAAAATAGGGCAGGCTTAATGCCGAAGGAGTAGTAGCACCCTCTGGTGGATTGCAGTGAAAATAGTTGTTCTCCAACATTATGTTGAGTATCTTACAGTTCTGCTGGCTTCCAAATGCATGTTTTCAGTTGAAATCCTGCAGTCTTTTGGCTTCTGAGAGATTATTCAGGTCTGAAGCATTGAGCTTTTAATAACTGTACTGTGAAAAACAGGAAAGTGGTGCTGTGAGCGAACAGAAACTTCATTGGTTTTTGTTTACTTTTCAGAGACTGACTTGAACATGCTTGTATTGGGAGAGTTGTTGTGCACGGTTCTGAATGTGGTATTTCAACGTACATTAGAAGTTTTTTTTCTTTTTTTTTGACAGGCAACTGAGATGTTGGTTCATAATGCCCAGAACCTCATGCAGTCTGTAAAGGAAACTGTGAGAGAAGCTGAAGCAGCATCCATTAAAATAAGAACAGATGCTGGATTCACTCTTCGCTGGGTCAGAAAGACTCCGTGGTATCAGTAGACACTAGCCACATAAGTATTGTCTTCTGTAACTTAAAATGCCTTTTTTTGGAAACGGAAGATTTATTAACAGCAAAAGGTGCTGTATACATAAGCTTAAAATTAGCTTATGCTAATGCCCCATTCTAAGGGTATGAATTATAAGAGAATGCATTTCAAATATCTTCAGAACCCATTTGATATCAAACACCTCGAAGTCGTTTCTGATAGTAGACAGTTCTTATCTTTTTTTTTTTTTTTTTTTGCTTATGAAGATTCTCTTGAAATCTGTAATCCCAGAAGCACATTTCATTTATGCACTGCATATTCCAGTAGTTTCCATGTGATGGTATAATACGTGCACCTCACTTTAAGCTTGTGTTGGGAGTCTGGGACACTAACAGCATTATTAGGCAGTGATTTAGGGACAATCAAGGCTATGTAAAAATTCACCTCTTCAACAGGAATGTAACTGGTTGTTCTTAAACCATTCAGAAGTGGTGGAAGGTTTGGATTTTTTTAAAAAAGAAAAAGGGGTGGGAAGGGGAAAGCCATTGTAAGATGAGGATTGAAATCTCACATCTGAAATTATGTTTTTAATTTTTATTTTTTATTTTCCTGTTGATTTTTGCTTGGCAACAGTACTTTAGTGAAAACTGGAGCTGTCTGTCACCCTCCTGTCACCGTGTAGGTATGCATTTCAGTACTTGTGCTATACTGAAATGCTTCTAGGTGGATGTTGATAGCACACGGTTGTCAGCCTGAGCCTTACTGCTGGAGTCCTTAATTCATGCAGCTCTCCTTATTGCTCAGTCTAACGATGTACTGGGCTGAAAAAATCTGGTTCTCTTAAACTAGCTACATGCCCAAGTCCAGAAAGTGTCATGTGCTAGCTCTCTCCTTGAAAATACCTAATGTGCACAAGCACATGCAGTTATTATTATTTTCCATCTAATGCTGTTGCATCCACTCAAGATGGAAATTAGAAGATTAAGAATATTAAATTCAAAAGACCTTTTGCCAACTGCATGTTTCCAGCAATGCAGTAGTAGTGTGTAAGCTTTTGGAAACCCAGGCACTGCAGTGCAGGGATGTGAAACTCCTTAGGTAGCAAGATGGCTTCCAGCAAAGAGTGGTTCCTAATGCTAAATGAAATGAGTAAAAATATCTGAGTACAATATACTTGGAGTTTGGAAATTCAAAAGTTTTTGAAGTCTTAGTAATTTTAAAAAACAAAACACACTGTTGATAAAAGAGGCTTCAAAAGTTTTTATCCTTCCATTATGTAACATGCCTTCCTACATATAGTTATGTTTATTTGCTCCATTGTGTCTTTCGGCATTTGACAGATAGGGAGGAATTACAGTTTTAGAACGGGTCTCCATACATTTGCAAGGAGCATTCACAAACTTGTGCCCAAATCAGCTTGGACCTCATGATGTCCTCTTCATTTTCACTTGCTGAAAGATGTTGAATGACCTTTACTATAGTGCCCTTGTTAGACTGATTTTTTTTCCCCTGCTTGAAGGAAAAGAGAGAGAACACTCAGCTGTTCTTTGCCTGTCTGTGACACTTGGACTTTCTCCCCCTGCCCCTTCATTGCACTGTTATCTAAAAAGGGAAGTTAAAGTGATTATAATACATCTGCCTCAAACTAACTGACCTTTGCAAGAAAAAGTGTGTCTTCATCTTCAACTCACTCTCCTGGTGTCTGGGTATTATGAAACACATGGTACTTAGGATCTTTCCTTAGTATTCTCTTCCTGTGATTACCTGGAACAGGAGGAGTAAGGAAGGAGTGCCAGAGCCTTAACCTGAATGTCTTGCGTTTGGTTGGTTTATACCAGATCTCTAACGTAATTGTAATGTCGTAATTTCTATTTAATAGTAAATAACACTGAATAGGTAGGGGTTATTTTTAAGGGATTTTCTAAATAGTCTTCCTGCATTTCAATACTCCTCACACTCCCACCCCTCTCTGCCCCCCCAAACCCTCTTTCAAGCTTCTCTGTGAGATATTTTTTTTCTCTTTAGTATCACTGTTTAGTTGCTTGACTGATATTAATGCAATATTACTAATGCCTTTAATACATAATTGTTTATGCCAAAGATCACTTTTTGTTTGAGTAATGTTTGCAGGAAAGTTATAAATCATGGTTGCCTTTGATATTCTTCCAGAATGTTTGCTGTAAGTTCTTAAATTGTTTTGTAGAAGCTGAGATACTCGTTCACCTTATGCAATTACTGCTTTTTTGAACACTATTGGTCTTCAGACCTGAAATGCAGCAGAAATTTTAAAAAAGACCATGAATGTCATTTAGAAATGTTTTACCACTATAAAACTTTGTTTATAAACCAAAATGTGTTGTATAGTCTAACGTTTTCAACCTTTTTCTTTGGTTCTGTTAAAACAATAAAACTGCATTTGTACAAAATGTCAGCTTGTCAATATTAACTGAACAGTGATAATACTGTAAAAAGGGCAAACAGCTCTTACAGAGCAGAAATGCTAAAGCTAAATGATGTTTTTTGAACAGAAAATGTGGAGTTGCTGAAACAGAAAAGAGGATTAAAAGCAGTTGTTTTTGTCTTCACTGCCAGTAAAACTAACAGTCAAAAGAACCAGTGGGAGAGAATGGGAATTGTTCCAGAGGCCTGATGGGTCATCTGTTCTAGAAGCACCAACCAAGGTTCTGAAAACTTGAAATGGGATTTGCCTGATCCTGTCAGTAAAGGAAGAACTGTGGTTCTGGCTAACACTTCATCAAATCTGAATTTTACTTGGCAAACTTGAATGCAAAGGCAATTGCGTGGAATTACTGTTCCGTTTCTGTCACAGAACCTCTTGCTACAATTCATATAAAGCTTCTGTTTTAAAAAATTCTGTCAGCATTCATACATTAACACTAACCTCACAGGACCAACATTTCTTGGTGATGTGGGACTGAACATAGTCCAACAGTGGCAGAAGGCACCTAGGATTTAGTAATACTAGATAAATTACAGATTTCATGCTGTTAACAAAGTTCTCTCTGTAGCTGAAGGAGGATGACAACTTCTGAGACAGTCACCTTTGTCAGCACAGGATATCAAAAGCTGACTAAGAAATCCACAGTAATGACATCCTTCTGTTCCTTAAGCCGTGCTATTCATACAGGTGTTGGTACAGTTTGTTAGTGGGGAGAGTGTGAACCCAGTCCCTGCTACTGCAAACTGTGCAGCTGACATTCCTGTGTCTGGGGAAACGGCAGGAGTCAGCACGCCCACAGCAAAAGGCATTAGCCTCACACAACGAAAACCAATTCCCCCTGAGGAAAACCGTGTTTGTGTTCAGGGTGCCTTTTGTTCCAGGTAAGTGTAACTGTTGATGGTGACTTCTAGTGAGGGACAGTGAAGTGCGGATTGAAGCTCTTCCAGAGACAGCAGCTTTGTGTATCCTCCCCTGGTGGTTGAGTGACACAAGGCTGGTGAAGCTGGTTCTGCAATATGCTGATGAAGTGTTGGTGTTGAAGCTAGCCCCCTTTCTGATACTGCATTATGTATCTGTCAGTAATGGCGTCAGTGCTGAGAGATCTTGCAGCATTTTCAGGCTGCTAATGCAGAGAGCAGTTCTAGCTATGCAGACTTAAGCTTGGGACCTAGCAGTTAGATCTGAAAACAAGTTTTTTTAGTAAAATTGCTTTAACCTGAGGATGCGGTTTACTGTAAAGTGGAGCAGATCTGTAGGATAAGCTACAAACTGATACAAGTTCCACCCACTGAAAAAGGTAGGTGAGAAAGCTGGTGGCTTTTAACAGCCAAGTGACATGCTTATACAAATGTGAGGTTTTCTTAGAGGTGCTATTTTGTAAAAGCAGTATCTTGTAGCTACAGTAATCTTCTGTAATTTCAGAAATTCAAAATAGATCGGCTGTGGTCAAGTTTGATATTGCCGAAGTTTCTAATAGAAAATGTGCGAGTTCCTCTTCCTACAGGCTTGCTGCCAGCCAGTATTTGAGATGAGCTCCCCCTCATTTTTTTTAATTTGTCTCAAAATTTGAAATTTTGGCTACTGTATTACTTTAGTTCCCATTATTCATCTGAAGCCAAGTTGGCACATGTTTATGCATTTGTAATCCAAATTAATTAAGGAAATAAAGATTCTCCAGTATCCCACTCTTCCTTAATTCTGAAACTTGGGTTTATCAGCCTGTTATGTACTGCCCAAATGTATGGTTTGAACCCTGGCAGGAAAGTTAGGGCATATACTGGTTTATAGATACAGCAAGCTTATGCTGGTGTGTAAGAAGTTGTTTTGTCTGCTTTGCATCATCATTGCTCTGTCCTTAATGCTTAAATTGTGACATTTCAGTTATCCCACATTCAAAAAAAACACAAAAAAACAAGCTTACTTGCCATGCTCATGAATGCTCTTCCTAAACTTTGAATACCTGCATAGCAATTAAGTTCAGTGAAGAGGTAGCAATTACTTATTTAATTGTATATTGGATGTCTCTTATCTAAAGAGCATTTTGAATAGTTTACAATAGTGAATACTTCACACGAGAAAATGTGTTTGCAGTAGAGTTCCCTTTATTTCATAACATTAAAGCACACAACCATTAAATACACTTGACACTTCTATTGTGCTATCTAAAAAGCTACACTCCAATATACACATGGCACAAATCTGGTGGCATCCACTTCAAACAAGTGGAACATCTAAACCAAAGCAAAGGCTTCACATAAAAAATAGATCGTACTCTCTGCAACTGTATTCTTAAAAAAAATGACAATGATGAGATTGAATGGAAAGAAAGTAGATTACTGAAGCAACAATCACCTCCCATATTAATGCAGAATGTTATTTTTATCAGCTCATCTGCAGATGGCACAAATGAAAGCTGATTAAGGCAAATGCTTCTCAGGAAAGGCGATTTCTTGTAAACAGCAAGGAAAATATTTTTTCTTCATTAGAAGGTCTTTCCCAGGAGTGACATTTGCTATGTCCCAGGCCCTTCTGGGACCCCTGCCCGGCTGCTCTATTTCTGAAGGGATTACATGATGCTTTGTGGAATGCCAACTTGCAGCTGGCTGTAAGAACAGCTGAGCTTTCTTTGCAGGCAGCTACAGCAGCAAAATGTGCCTCTACAAGACTTTTCCAAGGGCCTGTCTGGCCTTCATAATGTGCTTGGCCTCTGGGCTTTGGTATCTGGCAGTGTATGTTTACAACATTTTGTGGATCACCTATACCAAATGATTCACCAGCACAACAATTCAGTTTAAAAAAAAAAAGAAAAAAAAAAGTAAAGGTGTATTAGAAAAAAAGGTACCTTATTTTAAAGCCATAATAAGAAAAACTAAGCTACACTTCCATTTTAAGAGCTGCTGTGCACAAATGCTTTGCTCCCAAACTAATCAGTGTGTCTATTAATTAATCGGCACCTAATTAATAGCAACATAAGTCACTAAGCAGTCATTTTTTAAGGGGAATTTCCTCTTAGAAGTAGAGCATCTTCTCATGTCCTGACCTGGAATTTTCCTGCTTTTGTAATGTATTTGACACCTTTAAAAGGCTTATATTTTTCTCCATACATGTCTAGGCGATTTACTTTCAATCCTGAAAAAGACAAAAATGAGAGTATAAAGTCAGAAGCGAAATACTAGAGATCTCCTTTCTCTATTTAACAGTCCTGTTTTCTTTAAACAAGTTAAGGTCAGCTAGGAAGCTAGTTTATGTTCCTACCCCTTTCACAAGTTCATGCAGTTTAAAACAGCAAAAGGGACCATTCTTGTCACCTAATCATAGCTTCCCTGGGAGGGAAAGGATTTTTTTGTTTTGTTTTAGTCAGTGATGTCACATCCTCCTTATGAGGGATGAACTATTGAACAGATGAGTGCACCTTCTAATGCGTATGTATGCTGCCCTCTTGTTCCCAATAATGTCAGTGAAGCAGAGGACAAATTTTAGAAGTCTTCTCATATAAGAAATTATAATTTCAGTAATTCCTCTGTTAGTAATTAAGGAACAGCAGTAGCTATTAATTACCTAACAGTTTCAGGTTGGCTGCTGCTTTCCCACAAGTCTACTGCCTTTGGCATCCAGCCACTGGTTTGCTATATTTAAGCTAGTGGATTGTAAATTTAAGAGTAAGGTGGGGAATTCTGTTCTCATACAAGGACTAACCCCTGTTTACTCAAAGTAGTCTAGGAAACAGAATAACCTGGTAACTACCTAGAAAGACACTACATGCACTACTGCCCATTCTCATCTACTGGTTTCAGACATCCTCCTTCCATCCAAATGTGAAGCTTTGCTCTGTTAGGGTCTTGGTCCTGCAAAGCTTGCTTACAGAAGCATTTTACAGCTATACAATTTGTATTTAAGTGTTTGCAGGCTGAGGCTTTGTTTCATTTAAATATATTTTTGGTCATTAGTCTAGAGATTTCATTAAGATTTTCCTTGCAGATTGGTTTGAAGATGAAAAACTAGCCAGCTCCAGAAAGAAAAAGGGCATTTTTTTAAACCAACAGTTTTTTTGAACACTATAAAGGGCTTTAGTGGTACAAGGCTATAGCAAGTCAAGAGCAGCATACTAAATCACCTCTGCACTAAAAGTAGTAGTTGGCTTCTGTTTAACACACAAGTCAACACAGAAAAGCCCGTTCCTCTGTACATTTCTCACATCCTTTCTTGAGCAAAACTGGCAATTCATAATTCCCAACAAGAGCATCTGGCAGCAAGGTTAACTGCTGGGTTAGAACCCAACTAACTTCAGATCTGCATCTTCAATGCAAAGATTAACTGTTTGCTACGGCTAATTACCTATCAGTATTGATTTCCTGTAACACCCACTTACCTGAAATTGCGAGCTGTTGGATCTTAAACTGGATATTTAAACTTGGATTTTCTTCTGGCTTGGGGGCTCCAGACTGCAGGTTCACTATGCCCTTCAGATTCGGTAGCTTTTGAGGGGTAATTTTGCCAACGTCCCACGTTAACACCTTGTCAGGAAAGAGAAAGCGGTAGCAGTAGCCTTTATGGATACCACCTATAAAGCCAAGTCCAGATGAAGCTTTTTGTTTGCAGGCTGGGTACAGCAATCAGCCTGGTAGCCCTAAGGATTATGTTGGTGTTTTCATTCTTAAAAGATCAGGGTCTGTTCTTTTTAAAATAAAATGTTACTTGGAGAGCTTTTGCACAGAATTCAAATCAAATGCGGCCTGAGATATTTCAAGGGCAGCAGAAAGCTCAGAGCAGGCTGTGAGAGCCAGTAGAAAGGCTTCGCTCAACACATATCAGTGAAATATTTCCTGGGGACTAAAAAGCTTTGGAAGCTTTGGGAAATTCAAGTCGCAAACCTCAACTGAGAAGCAAGAAAGCAGGACTCCCCTGCTCTGTTTCCCTTCCTGTGTGTCTTCAGGCAGTTCTGTGGAAGCAGTTTTCCTGATTTCCTGCCACCTGTTTTTCTGGCTCTTTGTTTTCAGCTCTACTGCATTTTGTCCAGCTAAGTATGTTTTAAATAACATAGCTTGGAGAATACACTACAGCTGAAAGCACCAGCAAAACACCGCTGCATACACTGAAGAAGAATATTTGCAGAAGTGTAGGTGCAGGGGCAGGAATACCAGAAATAACCAGAAATCACACTTGGTGCATCTCTAAGACTGGAAAAGTAAATCTTAAAGAGAAGATTTTAATTCATAAACGCGCTGAAGGGAAAGATTCTTGCAATGTGTGGAACAGTGCTCTACTACTCTGCAATATGTAGGACTTGCTCTAATGTCCCCTGAGGTAAATAAATTCAAAATTAGGCCTTACCTTAGTAACTGGATCAAACGTATAGCTGCCCTGCGTAGCGGTGAGGTTCATGTTAAGTACTGCTTTTGGCATGTGAACTGTCATGACAACACTTTCTACTGTTTTTCCCATATTCTGTTTTGGTCCAATGGTAACATCAAATCTTCCTGAAGAACTGTTCTCCTTAAAGCTGATCATATGCTTCACATATACAGGAATTGCCACCAAGCTGAGGAGAGAAGACAATGTTATTAAGACAATTTTGACTTTTTTGCTTTATTCTTTTTATGAAGATATGAATCCTCTGTCTACACAGAAACTTAGCCACAAAGCATCTAGCAGCAACCTTGATTACCAGAAATCAATAGCCCTGCATTATTACCACACACGGTTTATCCCACTGAAAAATGATTGCTCGCTATCAGCAGCTTGCTGAAATGCTCTTTTCTTTAGTGGGGACACAGCACCAGATCAGACAAAATCGGAAAACACGTTTTTTTGGCAATAATGCAAATTCCCCTCTTAACAAGGAGAAATCTGCAGTTACAGTTATCTAATGCTTTCTATCTAAGTATGTAAAGAACCAGTATGTCTAAACCAGAACGTACTTCTGTGAACTGACACGGTATGAGATCAGTCTGAAATTCCCATCAGGAGGAATAAACGAAAGGACTCTTTCAGACTCCCAGCGTTTGAATCGAATACATGGATGGAAGCTGACATCATCCAGCAGCCTTGGATTCTGTAAATAGCGGTAAAGTGGTAAGTAGAATCTCATAAAACATCAGCAGTTTGAACTAACTACTGAAGCACTACACAATTCCTGCTTTTTATACTCTTAAGTATCTTTTCTAGCCACTTTCTGAGATGCATTACTGAGCTAAACGTATTTCTGGTCTGACACAACACAGTAGTTCCCACAAGCGTATTTTTGTGTACAGACAAAACCCATCCCAACTACTGAATAGTGCAGCAACTTTTGCAATACGATTCAAAACTCGATGTGTTATTTTTCCTGTTTAACATATCAAGTAGTAATTGTGCTCTCACATTTGTTTAACTCTGTTCATTAAGAAAAATGCCTCTTAAGCAATTAAAATGGACAAACACACTGCTAAACTTACCATGAAAGAAAGAGAAAGATCCGGCATTCCTGAGAGCTTAATACACGAATCAATAACACCTTGGATTTCTGCAAAGACTGTGGAACCTGTGAAAGGGAGAAGAAAAAAAAAAAAAAAAAAGACACCTCAATTAACATATTATCATGGGCCTACCAAACCTGAAGTGCAGCTAGAGGGCACAGACGACATTTGCACAACACTCGGGAACGTGCCAAGCAGAGATAGGAAAGGTCATTCCAGTTACCTGTGGCCTGGGCAGCTTGCTAAAATACAGGAACTAGAGCAAACATCTTGTTCCAAATCAGCTAATTATACCTTTGCAAGCTGTTACAAAGAACTTGTACTGGGTACGTCTGAAGTTGTTGCAAGCAACGTGCAAGTAAAAATTCCAGAATATGCAAGCTCTCAATCTTCCTTTTGTCTACACTGTCTACTGTCTCCAGAAAAAGGGAGACAGTTGTAGAGGTGCAGGACAGTCGAAGCACATGAAAACCGTCAATATGGAAACACAGTAAGTTTGTGCCATAAAGCACAAGCTGTCATCATCAGCTTGAGCTTTCACAAACACGGCCTGTTTAACAAGAAGAGTACCTATTCACCTTGATGTTAAATAAATCTATAGCCAAAGGAAAACACAAGACTGCTAAGCACTGTATCCAGAAAAGGATCATTTTCTTAAGTGCTCTATACGGACAGAAAGGCATGAGCAGGACTCTGCACTAATTAGTCCTACAAGCAAAGGTTCTTTTAGAAGATATGTAGAAACTCCAGTTTATACACAAGAAAAACAACACTTCCAGCAATCCTGGAACAAGTTTTGTCTTGCTATTGGAGGAAGGCTGATGACTTCTTTTGTCTCATTCACGTGATGGCCCATAAGCAATGAGATAGATTATTGGCAAGAACTATGGGAAGATAGTTTTGCCATCACCTTACAAATGAAGTATTTTTTTCCATTTGTATCTCAGGAGACAACATGCAATCAGAAATATCAAAGTACAGAATATTTCTTGTAGCTGTACAGTATGTTTTTTAAGCATTATTGCTCTTCTGAGGTAAACTAAAGGAATACATTTCAGCATGTCATTTTGAATTGGTCATGTATTTCTATTTAAGACATAGATTCATGCATAGGGAACAAGTGCAAAAAAAAAAGTGGACTGTTGTCTCTAAACACTAATGGTTAGATGCAGACACAGTCAACAACCAAAAATGGGTTTGCAAGGCATCTTACCTGATTTGTCTATAATTGCATCAATTTCCTCAACGACATCAAAGTAGGCTTCGTTGTTTGTGTATTTTACCCCTGCTCTGCGCCAAGGAATGTTGGACAGCTGTCCGGTGGGAAGTGTGTCACCCACATTACTGCTGCCTTAAAAATGGAAAAGAACTCAAAATCAGTAATAATTACAAATGTAATGTCGCAATGACAACAATTAAGAATCTAAGTAAGATCTGGCCCCCAGGTTTTGCAAGCTAAAACCCAAACCACTAAAATTTAATTTGTTAGGTGCCATGAACAAACTTTATGGATGCATCCAGACTTAGAGCTTTTAATTTAATAATCTGCTCAGCAAAATACAAAGCTCAGGTCAGCGGCAGGGTTGAGTAGGAGTAGATGGGGGGCTAGATCCTCCAGAGGATTTCATCACTACAGCTGAACACATCGTAGCTCCCTGCAAAGGCTTCGAGTACCCTTTTCCCATCTTCTTGGTGTTCTATCTGGTTGCCTTCATGGCCAATTTGCTGATAAGAGCTGTTATGGAGAAAGACCTGGAAGAAGCCTTAGGGAGAGTTTCCACCCCCTTCACTTTAGAACTACTATTAAATCCAAGGCTGTCACTCTTGGTGCCCACCTGAGCTACCCAGCAGGGATGTGACGGCCACATCTGTGCCTGACCACGTGCCTGGCTGATCCAGCCCCTGGCCCACAGGCTGAACTTTCTAGCTTTACTTGCCTGATCATGATGGATTTACCCGGTGATCGCTGATCTGTAGCTGGCCCTGTTATCATCTCCAGCTCTGATCTGGCCCTGACTCATTGGCTCAACTTCCTGGCTCCTTGTCAGGGAGGCCACTGCCCCTGCCTGCCTTGCCGTCACCCTTGGCTTGCAGCTCTTACCACCACCCAGTGTGAGAAGAGGGCTTCACGAGCTACATGATTGTGAAATAACTGCTAACATCATTTTTCAGGGGAAAAAAGAAAAAACACAAACACACAAAAAATGCCACACAATTTAACATCAATGAGACCGTAACAAAAAATTAAACCTTGTGTGCTACCCATACCCCAAAGACCAACTCCTCTGAGCGCTGCCCCTGCGTGGCCCTGCAGCCCACCTACTGCCCATCCCAGCACAATGTACGGGCAAACATCTCACGTATCCTCGGCCCCATGTGACACCTCATGGCTTACCGCCCTTGCTCCTGCCTGCCAGACCAGCAGATTCCACCAGCTCAGCTGACAGACACGTGGCTCTGTCAGTGCAAGACGAGTGCGTTTACAGCAGCTCGAAACTGCACCGAGCGTGATGGATGCTGAGGGTGGCGGGGGGCCGAGGACAGGCTGTCTGTTCCCAGCCAGCAAAGATTTATTAGATAGCTGTTATATACCTTTATACAATCATTTCTTATAGCACATATAACCTTCTCCAGTGCCCCTCAGTTATTCAAGGCTTGGGCTAGCTCTGTACCACTCCCTGAGCACCTGTCTCCAGTATGTGCTGTCTGAGCTGGGAACTGCTATTCCTGAGGGACTTCAGCAGCTGAGGCTGGACCAGCAGCGTCATGGGGACATCAAAGGGTCCACACATAAACTGCAAATAAGGAAGAAGTTGCTTTTTCTCAACCAGCCAGTTGACAGTGACCTCACCTTACACACTCACGCCAATATAATATTATCTTTTAGCTGTGAAGCGTGATGGGGCTTTGCTTTTAAGCTAACCGACACCTCTGAAAGTTTATTTTCATACCTGTGATGGAGTTGACGACGGAGCGCAGAATTGTGGGAGGCTTAATCAGTTCCTTCAGTATGTTGGATTCTGTTGCCAGTGGAAAGCCATTGTCTAACATTTCTTCCAGAAGCTCATACACAATAACTACATTGTCCTTAATTGCAGTCTCAGAACATTCGCCAAAGTAATCCTAAACAAATCAGAGATTATAAAGAGAAGGATTTTTATTCCTGTTAAAATGTTCTGCCTTTTTTTTTTTCCAGCTTACCCCCCAATATCTCAAGGAACTTTAGTGCCTAAGCTGAAAAGCTACTTCTATACTGTGACTGCATCATATGTTCAGGTCACATTTATCATCTAATTAGAATTAAAGGCAGTGTGAACAGTGAAATTAATGTAATCTGGTTTACTATGTACGTATGTCCCAAGGGTTCTCCCATTTCTGAACATTAACATGCCTTCAGTTAGAAGACTGCTGTAAAATATGGAAACTACCTTTTGGTAATGACCAGTTTTCAGGGAGGTTCCTTTATTTACCGTGTCTGTCAAAGAAGTTGAAAACTCACTCTCATTTCACCTCTCTTCCTTCCTTCTTGTGTTCCTCCTAGTTTATCTATATAACATGAACAGTATGAAAGCTTACAGACAAAAAGCAGCTTCTACAGACAGGCATTTGGGTTTTAGTGCTTGCGTGCTGGTCTCTAGAAGTCAAATGAATACACAAAATAATTCTCTTTTCCTTTGTACTCTATAAACTGGCAACTGACTTAACAACTGCAAAGGGGAAAGTCACAGGCAGGACAGTTTATTACCTTTCTTTAAAAGACATTTATACAAAAATTCCTTTGGAATTATTTCAATTTTAATATTAAATAATGGTGACAGACCTGGAAAGTATCTGCTACTCGGTGCAGAAATTCGATTACAAAGAGCGGCGGCACTTCTGTCTGTATGACAGACACAAAGAAGATTTTATCCCGATAGATGCTGATGAGGTAGTGATGTGGCGTTGAGATGACAGGAGGCACATTCTCAACATCGATTGCTTTCTCCTGAGCTTCAAAGAAATAATCACACACAGACTGGCTCACAACACTCTTCCAGTGCTTCTCCAGGAATATATCACCAGAACAGTTTATAAGAAACAGGCTGTGGATCATTTTCTGTTGGAAACAAATTCAAAGAAGTTAAAATAAACAAAAGGAATTGAGGATTAACATTACTTCTTCTCCCACGTTCCCTTTCTTATTATGGCTATTGTTTACTAATATGCAGTGTGAATTTAGGATACTGCTCTCTTTAAAAAAAAATACGTTTTCTTTATTTAAGGAATGCTCTGCCACAAAATAATCCACAGTGGATTAAGCTGTTACCATGTATCACAACGTAAGCAAGAAGCCAGCACCCTCGACTTCTACTTGCATCCATACCAGGCATTTGTAATTTATTTCTTAAATCACAGCTGACTGTCCTGAGTCGGCACTCACTCAAACATGCATAGCAACATGCAATGATAACTTCATGATTTAAGTTTCCTTTTTTTTTCTCGTGGCAGAGGAGTTTGCATAACATCTGCATGCGTAACTGAGCACTGTGGTATCTCGAAGAGGAATTTCATTAGCTTGTCAGCTTTAGCTAGTGAACAAGAAAAGTGTTTTTTATTTGCTAGCTAATTAGTCTTTTGCTTATGATCTACACTAAGCTGCAATTGGATAAAGGACTGAAATTCATTAAAAGTACACAAAAACATAAATTTACCTGTTTTACCTAACAAAATTGTTTCAAATGAAAAAAAATAGCCTCTAAAATACAATGAAAAACTAACTCACTCATGAAACAAGGGGGACATTAGCTGCAGTTATGGAATGTGACTGTTTTTTTTTCTTGTATCTTTCAAGATTTACAAATAATATACCCCAGCCACTGATCCTTCATTTTATTCTTGGGAAAAGCAGCTTATCTGCCTTTTTAAAAAACTAATTCCCAGTCTACTTCTCAACTTGCAATGTGACAGTAAGTGAACAAAGTTATTGATTCAAACCAAAGTGAATCAACTATTTTCTCCACATCTGTGCCAGAGACAAAGCTGTGAGGGTTCAGCTTACGGAAGCTATAAAGCTATATTTAAAGCTATGGAAGCTATAAAGCTATAAAGCCTTGGCTGACCTGCAGCATAACCACACTGACAAAATTAAGTTTAAATTCAGGCTTAGAAAACAAAGCCATCAAAATTTAACCCAAGCACAGGCTCCTCAAGCTGAAGTGGTACTTGCATCCTGCATAAACACATTCTGCAGTTGAAGAAGCTGCCTCTGTTCAGCCCAGCTGCCTTCCAAGTATCAATATTACCATGCCTGCAGCTTTGCAATTACCTATATTAGGAAACTGGTCTGGTCATAAATTGACACGGAAAAAGGCGATTCTGATCAAATCAGCTTCCTGATGCAAGTTGCTGCATTGCCAGAGCGCGCTACATCTGGTGCAGAGGAGGGGGCAGATGACAGCAAGGCACCAGTGGGCCCGCTGGGACCGCACCGCATCCCTGGCAACTCCTGTCAAAAAGCACGCTGTCCTTGGTGGTAAGCACAAAGGGACCCACGGCCAATCTGTGGACTGGAAAATCCAATTAAGCCAATGCAGCACATAAGGGGAAGTTACTTTGGAATTGGTGATTGCCGATTTGTTTAAAAGTGAGAAAGAAAACAAAGCTACAAAGTGACACCATTGAATATTTCTGCTATATGTTTTCTGAACCAATTTAATCTCTAATTTAGTTTGCTAAAAAACGAACAGGCAGGCAATTTTTATACTATGAGCACAGCGTTCTCACAAAGGAGCCCTGACACAATGCTGTAATCCAGTTTAACTAAACATGTTCTGAATTTAGCCAGCGCTGGACATTAAAACCTCCAAAATCTCCCGGATAGCCGCACAGCGGCGCTGAGCATAATCAACCGCTGAATGTCAGTATTGTTCCGCGCCAAGGCAGCCAAACATATGAAGGTGATCAGCTGTAAAGCTCAGAATAGTTCTCTGTACATTTTAATATGGATACAATAGTGTATCTGTTACCGGCCGTAAAACCCCAGTCCCAGTGTGTGCGCCCCAAGCTGGGTGGGGGCGTTCAGCCCAGGGCCGACCCGCAGCGTTGCTGACACTGCACCCGAGAAGGATCCCGCAGTGCCTTCAAGCCCTCTCAGCTGTCCAGCTGTAAATGTTCACACCGGTTCTAGGTCAGGAGCCACTGCTTCGTTACGCTGCATTTTTAACGAGCACAGCGTGCAGCACGCCAACAGCATCGCGACCTAGGTGCGGCCACGCTGCCGCGCTCTGCCTGCAGCCAGCTCCCAGCTGCAGCAGTGGCTGCTGGCAGGACCTCTTCCCTGCAATGAACCCCACGCACGGTATCAGGCCGTGACCTATGTGCCGTGGAGGGAGGGCCTGCACGGCCAGAGGGGCGGTGGCGTTGGACCCCTGCCCCTATTTACTCATCGGCTGCAGATGCCCAGACGCCAGCTGCATTCGTGACTTTGTGC
This sequence comes from Anas platyrhynchos, assembly GCF_047663525.1. NCBI lineage: Eukaryota > Metazoa > Chordata > Aves > Anseriformes > Anatidae > Anas > Anas platyrhynchos. The sequence continues at coordinate 19,175,349 of NC_092592.1, read as the reverse complement.
GGCCTTGGGGCGAGGTGGAAAAGCAAACTGACCCAGGGGCCGTGCCCGGCAGATTATGGCCTCATGGCGACTGTGGAAACCAGGAGTAAATTCCCACCTCGCTGCCTTCCCTGTCCCCTGGTACGTGTTAGAGGATGTCCCATGATACATACTGATTTTGCTTTTAGAGCAAGCATTCCCTTCACAACCCCTCACACGCTCCTTCCTCCTTCACAGCCTTTAGCAGTATGCTAATGAGAAACTTAATTAGAAGTGCTCTGGAGAATTGTAGCTCTGGCCTTGCAGCTTGTATAGACGTTCAGCACCCCACTACCCACGGGCACAGCCTGCTCCATCGGTCAGCAGATCAGCTCTCTGTCAGTGCTGACCACAGTAAGGCAGCTCGTAGAGCAACGCAACGCAAACCCATTTCACCTACCCCTCACTGTCAAACTGGCACCAGCCAGATACAGATGGATGTGATGTTGTCTACCTTGCAATTGCTAGTACTACAAACATATATTTTATAAAGTAAGATTTAACAAAATTTACTTACAGTGCTTCCAATACCGAGGATTTCCCTGCTACTCTATTTTTTGGCTGCCAGGCTTCATATAAGACGTGGAGACATCCCTGAGTTTTTCTCATTATCTAACCTTGTCCTTCTACCCCATCAGAACTTGAGATTTGCAAAGACAAAAAGATTAGAAAAGCTAAACATAAGAAATCACTCCATTAACAGTGAGATTCCTCACACCATTAGGTCAAGTAAATACCAGTGGGCAAAGAGCAAAGCTTAGGAACTGGGACGCTTTGAGGGTAAAGGTCTTGAATCAAAGTCCATCGGTTTAAAATACAGCAGCAAAGGCACACTGCCAGAATTTAAGAACCAGGGAGTGCCTCTGCAGCAGTGGACACACACACCACTTTGAGAGGGCAGCATGCAAACACCCTGTGTAAAATAAAGGATGTCCTTCAAAAGGACGTGCCTCCCATCTCGCTGCTTCGAGGCCTACCTAGGAAGCAGACTAAAGGACTTTGTGATTTATTATTTGCATCTTTAGTCCAGAGGAAGCCATTCAAGGTAATGTTTAATAGGCAGATATCCTTCAATACTCCTGCTGGCTGCAGATCTTCCCGTCACTGCAGCAACGAGGAGCCCAGCACAGGCTGCGTGGTTGCTTCTTGCAGACCTCGCTCCCACCCTCGTTAAGGTGCTGACCTAAGAAATTCCTCACAGCTCTATGGGGTCATTTTCACTCTTCAAAACGCGAAGCCCTCAAAGAAAAAGCAAATATTTTAACTTAGATGTCTTCAAATATGCTATTTCCAACTCTGTGCCTTTTCTTTTGATTAAATCTGGATTTTGCAATTTCACTTTTTTTCCCCCCATCTCTTGGCAGAAACATCTGGACCGAAATCGCAGCAGGCTTACGAGACAAAAGCAGAGCTCATTGGAAAGCTGGAAGGGCTGTGATCATGGGAAAAACACTGACTGTATCTGCTTGTCCTTAGCTACAACCAAGTACTCTAAAATTTAACTAACGGCAGAAATTCTGTTGCCAGCTGCTTTTCCCTGACACTGAGCTGAATTACAGCCAGAACTCCGAAAACCAGGACCTGAGGAATTTGTCACTGACCTCTGCAATGCCCTTCAGAGTGTTACTGAACAGGGCTCGATGTGGAACCATCACTGGAAAATATTCTGGAGCTCCCACGTCCCCTGCATCTGGCACAGCTGCTCCAAAGGGCACAAGGATTAGTGGGAGCAGACTGCCTGAGCCTCTGCTGTGTATCTGTGGAAATGAACTTCTAGCCCTTAAGAGAATGGAAAGTAATCAAATGCTCAGAGTAATATGGAGAAACAAATAAGCTCAAATAGATGATTCTATTTCTACTTCAGAGTTAGTATTTTTGTCACAAGCAGCTGGTCGGTAGTTTAAGCTAGCTTTTTGCAATAAATTCAAGATATGTCACAAATGTGCCACAGATGTGGCAAAACCAAACCACTTTTGCTTCCCTCCCCCCCAGCCCCATTCAGTGATTCTTAAAATAGCAAACCTACCAAGGAGAAGTCCTATCAAACACTTCAATGACATTTACAAGGCAGCCAACGTGACAGCTCTGAACTTACAATTAGCCAGATACAACAGCAGTAGTTGTGAGCCTCAGATCTTACTAAAATGAGAACAGTCTGTAATTTCAAGGTTTTTTGTTTTTATTTTTTGGAGGGCTCCTATTGCTGTTAGCATATCTTACTGCTGCTACTGAAGTTGTCATTAATCTCTTCATTTATAAGGAGCCCACAGCTTAGGGCATCCACGTTAGGGTGAAAATGTATTTGCACCCCTTCTAAAGAAGTGCCCAGTGTTTTTCTTTGTTACTCAAGCAAAACTCCCAGAACCAATTCAGCGGTCACCTAAGAGCACCAAGTGCTGGTGCCTGTGCAACAACCACTTAGATGTACATCTCATAAGCAAACTCATCCCTATTAAAGCCAAAACACTTTGCTTCCCAGATACTCAATGTACATTTATTTACCTTCCCTCTTGCTTAAAATCTTGTTACTGACTTTCTGGAACTGATTGTGAAAGGAAGCAGTCCTCGGAGAATATTCTGATGTTGTCTTAAATCAGTATTTAGTGTCCAGAACAGCCTCTCCAACTTCCTCTGTATTTATACAAAAAAAAATCACATCCTGCATAACAATTTGTGCAGCATTTCATCTGACTGATCAGCTTTCCAATAATATATTTGCATGGTGCCTCTGTACAATTCAGTATAAATCTTCTAAATGCTGGCAAGCTTGTTCCATCTCTTGCCAACACAACAATATTAGATTCAGAATAATCAAGCAGTATTAGATACTGAATAATTGTGGTTCCATTTGAGATCTGCAGGAACAGAAGGTTTCACTGTAAAAGCTGAAAACCCAATAAAGTCTCCCAGAAAAAAATAATATTAAAAATTAATTGCTGAAGCGACATTTTTACACGAAGATGGAGCATTTCCAATACAATTTATGTCCAAATCGGGGAATCTAGGACTGCTAATGGACCATTTAAGAAATCCACTCTCTGAAAGCATTACTGAATAAAGACATAGAGAGGACCAAATTGAAACAGTACGGTCAATATCTTGTCACCAGGTGTTTCAGAAACAGACCGATAGGACTGTCAGGCTCCCAGAACCACCAGAAACTTTGAATGTCCAAGGCAGCAGGATTTGATCACAGAACACAAAGGCCTCATCTCAGTAGTTACTTGGGAAAATGTGTTCTGAGTTGCTCCTCCAGTTCACTGCTCCAGTACCTCTGACAGGCTGCAGCGAGGGTGCCACCAGCTTTATGCCACTCTTTTCATGGGCTCTATTTTAAGAGGCGCTCAAGGTTCACGAAAGGACAGCGCAGGGCCACAGAGCCACGCACTACTGAAATCCTAGACCTGAGCCAAGAAGCACCCTGCTGGAAACGACAGCTCTCCCTAACAGACGTGCACTCTGACACAACTAGTCCAAAGTCCAAACGGTAAAGGAAGGCACATTTTTATTTACCTTCTCTTCCACAAGTAGAGAACAGAGCTGTACTCTTTAATTCTACCATCATATCTGATCAAAATCAGGCTCCAGAATTTTGAGTGTTAAAGAATCTTCCAAAAAGTTCCTGCTAAAGAGCAGCCTCTTATGCACGTACGCTGAACAACCATAAAAACAATATTGCATGTTGTTTGTGTATTAACTAAGTTTAATATACAGTAAAGTGGTACAGGAAGTAGCTTGGCTGAAAATAAAGCAGGAGGAAGAAAATACATTGTGAAAAGGTTTAATTTGGTTTCTTCCCGTTATTACAGCTGTGGTGTACAGCTGCCATTTTTCACCTGCTGTTCAGGCCTCTCTACCTTATGAACTCCAATTTCTCTTTCAGAAATCCTCACGACAAAATTTCTCTAATATTGCTTAATGCAGAATTGCTCATAAGGAGAGCACTGCTTGAAGGTGTGACTGGGACTTAACTGGTACACAGCTATTTGTCACAACGGGAAACTTCACTTCTGGACAAGGAAAGCAAAGCTGAGTACTAGAGGATGTGGAGGGGTCTTACTGATTCATTTGCCATCAGTGAGGAGTGTTCAGGTATGTGCACGCAGACAGGAAAGAATTTTCTTGACTCATTTTCTCCCAAATCTGTGTGTGCTTGTGGTTTTTGAGTTACACGACACGCACGATACCACAGACTAAATCCCAGATATTTACAGTGATGTACCAGCAAGGCTTTTAACTGCTGGGAACTGCTGGCTGAATCAGCCTCATGGCTGGCCTAGTCCTTTTGTACAAGAGTGCTTCTATCATTTTACCTCTTGCATGAACAATTCAATTAGCTTGTGCTTTTCCTGGAAAACAGCTTTTCCACTCCTATACCGCAGTCTGCCTTCTATGAACACAAATTTCCATTATTCAGGCATGACTATCTTTTTTTGCCTGGTCGTGTATACCACAGCGACATTTAACGAAGTTGTTCCTTCAGCCACGCCAACACCGAGCGGTTCGGGACCACTGGGCGTGCTGAGGGAGCGGTGGATGCCCACCTCAGGGCAGGTTACCCCTGACACAGGGGGCGAGGAGCTGCAGCCTGCCCCAGCTGCGCACTGAGCAGGGCAGGAGGGATGCAGTGATGGGTGACAGCGGATTAATGCCCAGGACACATTACAGAGGCCAACGCTCAGGAGGACCATTGATGATTAATGAGGCAAGCGCTGTGCGCTCAGGCTGAAAGGTCCAGGCTGGCAGCAGTGACCCTGAAACACTGAGGGGCGCTGGGTGCCAGGGCTCGGGCACCCCATCCCCATCCCCATCCCCATCCCCATCCCCTGCCCCATCCCCTGGCAGCAGCTCCGGGCTATGGCCGGGGGTCCGTGCATCCCCTCCCGCAGGCCCCGGGCCTTTCCCCTGGCGACCCGGCGCAGCCCCTCGCGGTGCCTGCCGCCCCCTCCAGCCCCCCGGGGCTGCCCCCGGCCGCCTCAGCGCGGTGCCTCCGCCCGCCCCCCACCTACCTCCGCGTCCTGCCCGGCGCGGCCCGCTCGCGGGGCAGCGGCCAAGATGGCGGCGAGGCCCGGCGGCGCGGGGCCGCCCCCCGGCGGAGGCGCGGGCGGCCGGGGCGCTGCCTGCTCCGCGCGGCGCCCGGCGGCGGCCCCGGGGAGCCCCGGCCCGGCCTCGCCCCGCTCGGCTCCCCCCCGGCCCCGCCGCCGCCGCCGGCCCCGCGGCGCCCCTCGGCCTCGGGCGGGGGACGGGGCCGCCCGCGGGGGGTCGGAGCGGGCGGGCGGAGCGGCGGCGGCCGGGCGGCGGCGGCGGGGCCGGGCGGCGGGCGGAGCGGCTGCTCCCCGCGCCTCCGCCCCCCCCTCCCCGCCCTGCTCGGCGGGGCCGGGCCGAGCCGCGCCGCGCCGCGAAGATGGCAGCGGGGGAGCCGCAAGCCAAGAAGCTGAAGCTGGAGCCCAAGCAGCTCAGGTAGCGGCCGGGGCAGGCGGCACCGGGACGGGGCGGGGCGGGACGGGACGCGTGGCCCCGGGGCTCCCCGCGGCTCCCCGCGGCTCGGGCTGCGCTGTGCGGCTCCGCGGGCGCTGCGCGGGGCCGGCCGGGCGCGGGGCACGTGGAGCGCTGCGGGCACCCTGAGCGAGCCCCCCCGGCCGCCGGCCTGCAGCGGAGCAGCCCGCTCGTGTGCTTGTGCCACCGCCCGGACAGAACCCTGGGGGCTCAGTGCAGGAAGCGTGGTCGGAGAGCTGGAGCGGAGCTGTGGCTGCTGCCGTTCCTGGTGTGTTTTGTGGGGTTATGAAGGCGCGGGTGGAAGTGCCCGATACCTGATCTCCTTCCATGCGCTCAGGGTACGGAGCAGGTTAATGACATAGGGCTTGAAACGCCAAAAATTGCCCTGGTGGTAGCTAATAACTTGCTGAAATATAGCGTAAAGAGGTGTTCTCATCTCAGTCCTGAAGAACAGTCCCTTTCTGCACTGATGTCCGTACCCAAAGAACTAATCCTATTACATTTGTTAAAGGTAGGGTACTTGCTCCTCTGGCAGCTGAGCGACTTCTCCAGTCTAATAATAGTTAACAAGCTCAGTTGCAGATAATGGAAGAGGAAAAATGTAACTGAGCTCTGAAGGAAAATAAATGGCTTGCAGCAATGTAAAGTTGTAATTAAGAAGCATCAGCTCTTTCTGTGGGCCTCAGAGCAAGGAGGAACAAGAAACTGGGAACTGCAGTGTTTCTGCTTATAAAGCTTATTAGAGGAAACTGTGTTTTACCTGCCTCAAGCCCAAACATAAAAATACAAAAATTTGAGAACATTGTTGAAGTATTGAGCTAAAAATGTGAATGATGTTCAAAATGGAATGGGAAGCCATGGTAGCATACTTTGTAGCAACCTATTAAACAAAAATAATAATTTTGCAAGGTGCACAATGGGTCAAAAAAATACTAATGCTGTTAGAACTTGAGTACTCTCCATCTGTTCCAGGTTAGTTCAGTATGAAGTGCCAGCTAGACTCCAGTGCTGTCTGATAAGAAGAGCAATGCCATAATCAGCTGGTGATCAAACAGTGTCGATGAGTGTTGTAGGCCCCAGGCTGGGCTCATGCAGTGGGTAAGGTGGGCAGGCTAGATTTGGCAGACCTCTGATCTTGTTTGCTGCAAGAACGTGCTTAGCTGCCTGCTGCTGGAGGACCTTGGCCCCTCCAGTACAGAGAGCCAGTACAGAAGGTACAAGCCCGAGTGGCAGAGGTCCCTTGACTTTGTTGTGTTTGTAACGAGGCTGGGTTGTTAATGGAAGCCCTGCTACTTGTGCTTGGTAGCACTGAAAGCAGTTAGCCTACAGATCAGAAAAGAAGTATAAAAAAAAAAAAATTGAAAAAAATCACTTGGGGGATAACAACTTCATATTTGTTGTACCATACCAAGAATTAGATAAGAATTTGTTGTTCTCAACATCTACATTTTATACTCTACAGTCTCTTCAGAAGACCATGTGCAATGGACCAAACAAGGATGGTCTCACACCTTACTGTGCTGCCATATGTTATGAACCCGTATCTTTCCTCTGGCTACTGCACAATCTATTTTAATATCAAAAAATGACATTAAAAGTTAAATTTCACTCATTGTCATCAGCAACAAACATGTCCCTCCCTTATATCTTTAATTTGTCACTTTCTGAAAGTGGCATCAGGGAGGTTGCATGGATACAGCCTCAGTGCCTTTCAGGCAAAGCAGAACAAAAACAGCTGCCCCGTAAGGTAGGCAGAGCTCAGCTGGTTCAGCTGAAGTTCTTTGAAGGCAATGTAGGATGGTTGGCGTTTGCCACCCAGCAAGCGTAAGACCCAAAGGAGCATTCCCAGCACAACAGGGCATTGTGCTGACGTTAATCTGCTGGGTGTCAGGTTTTGTATTGTCTTCATTGACGGGTGCAAATCCCCGCTAAAACCAACAGGCTTTAGGCAAGGCCGTTAATGCATGTTACGTGGCTCAGACTTCTGACCACATCTCTGCTGTGTGAAATAAAATATCACGGTGCGTGTCAACTGTACTGATTGAACAGAAAATAGGCTTGCAGAATGGCAAGCAGTTTGTCACTGAGCAGTAGTATCAGCTTACTAGGAACATGAGGTATTACTATAAAGGAGAATTACGAAGGATCTGTGTCCTTTTTACATTTGGTTTGGTTTTATCTTGGAATTCTGTGAAAACTACAACCAGGCTTCTTCTGTTAATGGACTGTCACAGCCATGGAAGAATTTGAATGTTCTCTGTAGAAACGTTTGGGCTGATATGTGTAATTCTGTATAGAAATCTGCATGCTTGCAGAAGAGAAAAATGAGCAGTTGTGAAATCCTCCATGGTCAAGTCCCCTCTGTTACGTGATGGCCTTCTGGCAGTTCTGCAGCTGCTGCATTGATTAAATAGTAATGACGTAGCTGGCTGTTTGGACAAGTCGATTTATCTACATGAAGACAATGTAAGCATTGAATCTGACAAATTTGAGCAGAAGTACAAAGTACAATATTACTCTTTTTCTGTTGCTATTAGACATCTACTGCTTTTCAGAATAAATTATCAAACGCTCTGTGGGTAACTGTTGTCAAAAGCAGTCGTTTGTCATTGCCGTTCCAGTAAATTTTAGACAGCTTGATAGTAGTGAATGTAGAAATGTTGCTAATTTCATGCATTTTTAATTTTCTTAATAAGCAGGGTTTAAATTTAGCTTATTCTTTCATCAGCTTTCTAAAACTGAAAGAAGATTCTGAGTATTTTAAATTAGCTGTGACAAAGCTTTCAGTTAGAATTTAGTAAACCATTTTTCTCTCTCTCATTATCACTGGCTTTTTTTTTTTTTTTCTCCACCTCACTCTCCACTTACATTCTTTTTAGTTTCTGTCTTTGTTGCTTTGTAATTTCTTCACTTTTCAGTTACCCAGATGTGGAAACGCAGGTCACTTTCCCTGTGTCAGTACTCTTGATAGCCTCTTGGTACAAAGAAAGATCTGACTCTAGCACCTTGCTGTGTTTGCTCCCAGAAGGATAAAACCAGCAGATTTTTTATTTTTTTTCAGATGAATATTTAGACCCCTTTAGAAAGTAGACAAATAAAACCTTTTGATGACACGTGGGACATATATTTCTAATTTTGCTTCATCTAAGACGTAGCAGCAGCAATCTTCCCTTCAAAGTCATGTTGACAGAAATACATCCCAACACTGACTGACCTGCAGCATGGAGACTATCTCCCTGTCAGGGTTTAGGATCTTGCTTCCATTGTGCTGCTCTGTAACTCAGATCGCTGTGTGGATTGCCACGTTTCTTCTGCAGTTGTTGATGTAATCATGCAGGATTTATCAAAGCATGTGTTATGGGACACAGTTTCTACACTTTTGCATTCCCGTGTTGGAGAAGCTTGTTAGGGTGTTCCCATCCTTTTAATTAAAGAAATCCTGTGCTTTATTGGGAAGAAGTGTGTGACTTGAGGAAAGAGGAGGCTACGGGAAGGCTATACGTGCTCTGAACCATGAGCACAGCAGGGGTCTAGTCCTTCCTCCACTGACAGTACCTGCAGCCCACCTGGCAGAAGGGTCATTCAGGGGTAGTTAGTCTCTCCTAGTATCCTCCAAAAATGTATGCCTCCGACTTAGTGTGTTGCCTCACTGAAGCCAGCAGGACCAGTCTTGTCGCGAGAGGTGCTTACATGCACGATTACATGTGGGAGGGGAACCAGTGCAAATATGACTATTTAATAATGAGTCATGAAGTTCCTGTGAATTCTACCAATTTTGAGAGTTCCTTATTTTTCAGCAAATGAAACAGCTTGTGTAGAATTACTCATCTAATCGGATCTACTAATGTTACTTATAAGCAGACATGGAAGATGTCTGGAAAGGAGACAGAGAAGTAATTGAATATAGTGTCAATTGTAATAGTGTAAAACAGACTTTATGCAGAACAAGACCTTGGCTTCCTCTATTCTCGCTGAGGTCTATTTGAAGTGGAAATGTTTGAACCAAAACTCTGGCTTGTGACTCAAGGTTGTGATATTGAATTGGAATAGTTACTTACAGAGGCAAAGTACGTGAATATTTCACAAAACCAGTTTCAGAAGCAGGGAATGTGTAGCTGTCTAAAGGTCATTAATTAGTATTTGCTGGCAATGTGTCGGAAAACCTTATCTTCTTGAAAGAGGTAAATTGAACTCAAAGATATGATGTGAACACTAGGTTTTCTCAAGGATTTTCATCTTGTATGTACAGAACTTGCTTCTTAACTCATTTCAATTTACGTTACATACTAATGTTATTTATACAATAAATAAGCATTTTGTGTGAAGGAGAGAAGTCTTTGAGTATTACTCAGAATTAAGTGAAGTTTTTTTTATTATTTTTTTCCCATTTTGTAATGTAATCATTTCTTTAATGATTGTTTGGTCGCAGTCAAAGCTGTTCCATGCCTGAAGGATATGGTAATGTAAGGCAACTTGCTGCTTTTATGCTACTTTTGGATTGCATTTCTAGTGAAAGATATTAAATATTATTTTTTCTTATACATTCAGAGTTACAAAGCAGTTGGAACTAAAGGATTAGGCTGTTTGACTTGAATAAGATAGAGGAAAAAAGAATAGCTGTCTGTAATACAAGGAAGGCAACAGACTTACAGATTTTCTTTTAGATTAGAATTTACGGATTTTCTTTTGCTTTTACAGCTGTATTGTTTGTGAAGCTGGTCTAAAAGAAATGGATTATGCTATGGGATTTAAAATGTAAAATATTCCTAAGAGTTTGCTAAGATATTCATATAAGCTAAAAATGTTATATTTTATTGTAAAATACATTTTTTTCTCTGCAGAAATAGTTTCAAAACAATCATTTTTGTAGAAGACACATATAAGATGTGTAAAATGCTCTTTCCAAAAGACAGTTAATGGACTTCGTGCTTGCTAGTCCCATTTTATAATGTTGGCTGAGGCTATTAGGTAAACGATCAACCTTCTGTCTCGCAGAGGTAGTAGCATGGACAGCTTACCCAAAATTAACCTTATTTTAGTACTTAGAAGAAATTGCATGAAATATGAGGGTTGATGGAGAACTTTTTGGTTTTGTTGTGATGTAGATGATTTATACTGAATATTGTGTTACAGAGCACAATGCAGTCCAAGGCTAAGGCCTAGTTTGCCTATATCTTGGTTACACAAGTTATGTATGTATAAAATGTATAGTTTCTCAGATTGCTTCAATAAAGTGCTGTTTTGCAAGCTCTCCCATACTTGTCTGTTTGTGTAAGCACTTTAGTGGAGTCACCTGAGGTGCAGTAGTTCATCATACATACAGGAACTGAGATGGCCCAGAACTTCTATTCCTTACTGTATAATAACAGAAGCAGTCAGGAGAAATTGTGGCTAGACCCTATCAGGTACTATATGTTTTTAGATGAAAAGTTGTGGATTCTGTATTTTTGCTGGGATTTCTGAAGCCAAAACATGTGCAAAGGCATGGGTCAGCCGCTCTGTGCAAGCTGAGCAAGTTTGGAAGGAGCTGGATGGGCTGCGCGAGTTGAGACAGGCTGCCTAGCACACAGCTGGTGTGACTACAAGTCAAACTTGTGGCACAAGCTTCACAAAGTTAATCTGTGAATGACCATAATTGATAAATGACTGTTTTATTAGGGCTTCCCTGATTGCTCTTGCTCTAGCTGTGTGTCAAGATATCTAGAAGTTATCTGGCAGACAACCAAAAACCCCAGTAGTGGTAGGTGATGCCTCAAAGACATCAGTAACAGTAGGTTCTGCAGGTATGTGTTAGTGCAAGCAACATGATTGTTCGTACACTTGGGAATAGTTTCAGTTTATAAAGTGCTACTGACAAGTGCTATTGTGCTAATTCACAAAAGGTTGTTTAATTTTCTAGAAAAACAGCCTTCTCATAGCATCTTGCTGAATTGGTAAAAAGTTAGAAACTTTTGATGCTACCTCGTTTGGACTCTGTAGCTTGATATTCATAATATGCAGTTGATATATGGTAGACATTACTACAAATATAGGTAATGTGTTATATCTGTTTGGTCCCTTTTATGTTCTTTCTTATGTGCTTGTTAAAGCCGGGACGCTATTTATGAGGGACGCTACTTCTTGATTTTTTTAAACATGTATTTATTACTGAAAATGTTGCGATGGGACTAACAAGACACGAGTTTTGTTACTGCTATTGTTACATTTGTCTGTGTGACAGGATTTCCCTCCACCCCCTCATTTTCAGTTACAAAACAGAGGTTTGGCTGTTAGGCACTGAAATTGTTAAAATAAGAGTAATTAATTGTTCAGCACAGATGGGAGGATACAGCCATTGTGTGTCCAAATACAGTATTTACTTTTAATTACAGTTTAAAATCCTACTTCAGGGTTTGGGAAACTGTTGTATTGTGTATTGCAAGCTTTCGCTTAAGTGATTGGATGTATTTCCCACTCCCCTTAATTTGACTTTTTAAGACCCATGACCAACTTTAATAACGAAAACTTTTTGAGTGATAATTCATTTTGAGAGTCCAGTTGGGAAATCCAAAGAAATCTGTTTAACCTCAGGTATTAAACGTAAATATTCCTGTTATCTTCTAGTGATGCCGTAGGTCCTTAAGCATCATGAATATCTCAAATTTTGACAACTTAAGACACACCTGAAAATCAGCAAATACTCGAAATGTCAGGCTTTAATTTTTTCTGAGTACGATATTCCCATTTTGTAGATGAAGAGGCAAAGGCTAATAATAAACACATCATTTGGAAGTTTACGTATTTAATTAGAGGTAATATAGCCTTACTTAACAGAACAACGTGGGATTCACTTTTGGCAAAAACAACCCTTTCTGACATCAGTTTCATGAATCAGTGCTTCTGGTGCTGGTAAGTTAACAAAACAAGCGCCAAATCGTCACGGGGGAGCAGTAATCTGGCAGCCAAATGAAGAGCAAGTGGGCAGGAAGACAGGAAGAGAGAAAAACACCAACCTGGCGTTGCCGATGCTTTCCCCCCGTGGCCTGGCAGCTCCCTTCGGATGTCACGCGCTTCGGGATGAGGTTGGAAGGTGAAGGGCTTGGATGGTGGCAGCCAGGCCCGCATCTCAGCAGTGTCCCCGCTCGGCCTGAGGCAGGTGGGGATGACAGAGCCACGCCTGGAAGCTGCGTGTGGCAACCCGTGAGTACAGTAACCTCGCGTCTGGAGATAAGGAGACCCTGCACCTGCACCTGGCGTGTCAGGGCCCGGCAGGTGCCTGTCAGCGGCGGCTGAGGAAGGCGTCAAGAAGGTGGCCAGGGCCTCACTGAGGTCGTACCCAGCAGGTGCCAATAAAAGGCGTCAAAGCGCATCCTTGTGCGCTGTGGGGGGCTTTGCTCCGCGCTGGGGGGGGACGGCTTGTCCTGGAGCAGCCCCGGGGCACACAGCCGGGATGGTGGCAGCAGGGCCATGGGGTGGCTGCGGGCAGGGGGACCTGTCACAGCCTGAGGGGTGCGGGGCGCCCTCGGGAGCACAGCCGTTGTCACGGTGCCCTGGCAGTGCCCGGGGCCGCGCTGGCCATCTTTACTGCGGGCACTGCGACACAGCCCGGCCCCTGCGCGCTGCCCCCAGCCCGTTCCCCTCCCTTATGGCGGGGGCTGTGGCTCCCCCCTGGGGCAGGGGCATGGAGGCGGCGGCCCCTCGAGTCCCGGGGAGGCGCTGCTGCCTGCCCGCATCAAAGATGGCGGCCGGGGAGCCCGGGGCACCGGGCGGGTCGGGTCGGGCCGCGCCGCCGCCGCCCGGTACCGCGCGCGTCCGAGCCGGGGCGCGAGGCCGGCGGCCGCCCCGCAGCGCCGGGCTCCCCGCGGCTCCCCGCCGCCACGGGACCGCCCCCGGCCGCCGCCCGGCCAATGGCGGAGCGCGCGGGCGGGCGGGGCGGGGCGGCGGCGCGCAAGTGGCTCGGGCGGGCCGTGGCCGGCGGCTCAGTCGCGGCCGAGCCAGGCGGGGCGGGCGGCGGGCAGCGGGCGGGGAGGCGACGGCAGGCGGCGGCAGGCGGCGGGGCGCCATGCCCACCCTCAGGTAACGCCGAGCCCCGCCGCGGCTCCCCGGGGAACCAGCGGGCGGCGGGGCGGGCGCCGCGTCCCTCCCTGCATCTCTCCATCCCTCCTTCCACCCCCGGTCCCCTCGGTCCCAGGCGTGCGGGGGAGCCCCGCACCGGCAGCCCCGCTCCGCTGCGCTGCGCCCAGGAGGCGGCGGTGCCCGGGCACAACGAGCTCCCCGCAGGGCTGGGCGAGCCCCGGCCTCGCCGCCCCCGCACGCAGCCCCCGCTCGCTGCCCGGCATCCAGGTGCCGGCGGCCGCCGTGGCCGCGGTGCTGTCGGGGCGAGCAGCGCCGGGTCCGTGCCTGGAGGCGCGCCGGGGTGAGCCACCCTGCCCGGTCCTGCCCAGCCTCGCTGGGCTGCCTGAGGGGTCCCTGCCGCGTGCCCCCGTGGCAGCGCTGCCTCCTTTAGGCTGGGTGTGTGAGCACCCACCGCTGTCTGGCTGCAGAAGGCCACCAAAGTTTGGTGGTGGATGCTGTCTTCGCTGAAGATGCTCCAGAAAGCCGGCGTGTGGGCAGGCAGCTCCTTCGCCACGTGCTGCCCGTACCTCAGACCTGAACGAGGACAGCGCGGGCATTTGGGTGCTGTCCGCTGAGGTGGCTGGCTGGAGGTGGGGGAAGCTCAGGAACCACACGGTGACAGCTCTGAAGTGGTTTCAGCGTCAGAGGGCCAGCAGCGAACGCCGTGTAACTCACCTGTAATTACGTTGTGTAGGGAGGCGCGGTGAGAGAGGAAAGCTGTTAGTCAAAAGCTTCTGGCTGTTCAGATGCGGCTGGTGTGGTGCTGCTTGGTTTCATCAACCCGTGTGAGGGATCTTTGGTGAATCCAGACCTTGTGTTACGTAAGGTCTGACTGTGCTCCCGTGCGACTGAAGTAAAAGCGCTTCGAACGTGCCTGGTTTGGCGTTACTCCTTAGGGTAGGATCGTGCCCTATAGGTGTACCTGAGCTGTCAGGTTTTACAAATCGTCACCTTACATTGGTAAATGGAAGGCTGGGCGTACAGCAGGCGGTGCATTGAGGTTCTGTCACGCAGCCGGGACACCCAAGTTTCCCAATCGTGTTTTATTATGGCTTTTTGACTGTAAAGTGAGTCAGCATAATAATTTATTTCTGTGTACGTTACAGCTGCACAGCAGGATGAGGTTGTCACAGACTAATAAAAAAGGTGGATTTATCAACTTAGCTCCCATTGCTATTTGTTGCTATTATGTAGACGAGAGTATCTTTGCGGCAATTAACAAGAGAAAATGTGAAATGCTTTTTAAGAGGTAATGGAATTTTTTTTTTAAGCAAGAAATGCTGTAGCCAAGTGCTCAAACTATTCCTCTATCTGTGTACCAGTGCCCAGTGCTTTCACTGACATTTTGATGCTGCTGTTCCAATCAAGTGCGCAGTAGTTATCGGTGATAACAGAATTGGATGATACTTAGACATGGTACTGCCAGTGTTCAGCAGCCAGCTAGAGGCAGAACTTTATTTTTAAAGATGCCAGGAGCAGCATAATGATTATTAATATATGACCAGGATTTCAGACACAGCTTTTCAGATCATTCAGTTGTGGTTAGTGTTGTTGATCTCTTTCAAAATGGTTGAAGGGCAGCTCAGTACTGATGGCTTTTTTTGTTTGTTTAGGTTGTTTTGTTTTTACATTCCACCAGTTTAGTTGCGCTCCGTTATTTCTGCAAATTGTGGTGAGGAGAGAGTCCTGTGTGATGGGCTCTGTCTATTTGTGAAAGATTAATGGTGATCTCCTCTCAAAATGCCGTAATTAGGAGATGAAGATACATTTAATGGATTACATGGAACTTATAATTAAAACTAACTCTTCATCCAGTCCAGTGGTAAATGACAAACTCATTAAAATACATTACTTCTTGCCAAGCATTTAGAATGCAAATGCATCCTAAGCCGTCTAATGCATCTAAGCTTTCTGTCAAGCAGGCTGGCGTTGTTCGTGTAGTTTTGTCTACGACGCGGATGGCATATTTCTGTGTCCGAACAAGCCTTAGATTTGTATCAACATCTTGTTCTTGTATATGTACTGTATGCATATGCCTATTGCATATGCATGTATATATACACACCCACACATTGGTATTGATATAGTCAGATGTACGTCATTAATTTTTGCAGGTGGAGGGCTTATCACTTGTTTCTTGAAGAGATAAATGTTCTTTTGCAATAGGTTAGTCAAATTAGACAGGAACATCCTTCTGGAATGAGTAGATACCATCACTTGCGTGCAGGAGACGGGACTGGATGGAGTCAAGGAGGCTGCGGTGTGCATAAGTGTTTGTTCCATGTCTGATGCAGAGGTGTATTACTCAAATAACCAGCATATTGTGAAATCTAACATTGGAGCAATCTCTTGCTGCTTCCTTGCTATTTTATATCTAGGTGGTCACAAATAATCTGTGAAGCTTTGATCAGTCCAGGTGTCCAGTGTGACTGAGAAGCAGACACAAAGCCAGTAAGGTTCACATGTGGTGTTGAAAGCATTAAACTCAGTGAGAATGTAACATTCCAGCGTCTCTGATGCTTGCTTTGGTGATTTGTAAACTTAGTGTCCTACAGGATCCTAAATTTATGTTTGTTTATGTGTTTTTGCTCTTTAAAGTCAGCTATTGTATATGTGACATATTCTTTTCTTACTGTCGGTACAGAGGGGTGCATTACAGCTGAGTAACTGCCTACCTCATCTGATGCCACAAATGAAGCAGCAGTGTAACAGGGCAGGCAATTTGCAGCCCTTCAAGCAGGGAAGGGTGATTTGCAGTGTAATGAAGTGCAACTTGCACACTACTGAAATGTAGCGTTAGGTTAATCACGTTGAATGTCCTAAGGGTTTACACTGCAAGGTCTTAAACAGTAGAAACACTGGAGTCTTCGTATGGTGGTTTGCAAATCTAGTATTAGAAAATGCTGATCGCAGTGTTGTCAGCTTTAACTTGTTCAATTTTTTAAATGTGACTTTTATTTAAGAGATTGTTTAGACTCTTCCTATTTAATCCAAGAATCCAAGAAGGTATTTTTACAATACTCGGTGTGATATGATTACCGTCTCCAGTACAAATGGAGCTTGTGATTCTTTATTAATTGTATTTTTTTTTTTCCCCTTTCCTGTTTGCAAATGATAGCGTGCAGTTTTAAGCGTGCAGTTCTAGTATCTTGGGACTTCCTTAATTCAAACATCCAGCTGAAGTAACTGAAAATGTAGAAACATCTGTTAATTAAAGACACAAGGCTAGCTGCTAGTATATATTAGTTCGTGTCTTCAGCTTATTTGCAAAAATAAGTTGTGTTACATCTTCCACACCTATCTTTTCTTGAAACTTTGCATCCCCGATGGCACCTTACTACACAGTCTCGAGTGTACTTGAGAGGGGGTGATTGTAAAAACCATTGGGAGAATGAAAACTTGAGGATAGAACAGGACTGTCCGGGATAGACCAGGGTAGAATGGGTCCTATGATACTACTGATGAAGTAGTTTTTAAAATGTAAAAATGTCCCATCTAGGGGCTCTGACTGCAATCGCCTTTATCCTTATGTTGTCTTAACTTGAATCTGTCTTCCCCTCCTCTTTTCTTCCACCTGTGTATAACCTAGCATTATTTTGATCTGCTTTTTGTGTTTTAGTATTTACCAAAAACAGCGCTTCTCACACTAGCAGAAATACTTGGAAATACATATTTTTTTTTTACCAAGCAGATTTTGCCTGCTTCAGTTATAAGTGAG
Organism: Anas platyrhynchos; assembly: GCF_047663525.1. Classification (NCBI taxonomy): domain Eukaryota; kingdom Metazoa; phylum Chordata; class Aves; order Anseriformes; family Anatidae; genus Anas; species Anas platyrhynchos. The sequence goes on along the minus strand of NC_092592.1, from coordinate 19,158,023 downwards.
CTCTATTTCTGTCTCAGTCTTCCACATGAACTTGGCAATACAGTGAACTGGAATGTGAAGGCCTCTCTTTAAAGCTACAACAAAAAATAAGCTACGTCAGGCATGGTTTGCTACATCTCCATCAAGGGTGTTAATCATGTTGGCCACTTCTTCATTTCTGGACTTCAGAATTTAACATGTAGCAGAGACTAATATGGCATCCTAAAGAAGAGGAAGCGTGACTGTGTTTTTGGCAAGCATCTCCAAGTTTGACAAATATTTGTCAGCTAAGGGCCTTTCTTGTTAGCTGTGAGAGGAAGTACGTGGTTGAGTTTCCAGGCTCTGTTGGATGCAGTTCGGGAGGTTGTTCCGTGCCATCTCCCTTCTGCTTGTTCTGTCTTCTGTTTTCTTATCTTGCTGAATAGAAGTTAATGAAATCCACCATTTAGTGGACAGATGTCGTGTCTGTAAAACATTTCTCCTGCTCTAAAGGGGCCAAAACAATTGGAAACTCATTGGGTTTGAGATTCAGCTGATAGCGTTATCCAGCTTTGAGCATTCAGTTAGTGAAGGCTGCAGTAGTGCTATTTGGGGGATGGAGAGACCGGGAATCTGCTTCCTCTGCTAATGCTTAACAGGGGCTTGGTAAAGAGGGAGACTTATTTGGTGGCGTTGATACCAACACTACCTTTGGTAGCAAGTGCTTGTCCTGCCAGCTGTAGGCAGCAGGTGTTGGCTTAGCAAGGAATGTGGTGGTTTTGAATGTTGTTTTAGGCAGCCTTAGAGAATGGCTGCATTCACTCCCAGTTGACATTAGGCCATGTATCTAATCCCTGGGTATTAGTGCATTATCGCCCAAATGTGTGCTTGTCAGGAAAATGTAATACGTGATTTCTGGATGGGTCTTCGAAAAATAAAATAACAAAAGCCAGCTCATTCAGTTGTTGACAGTATCTACTGATGGCTTGTTTTTATGTGGTGAAAGTCGTAATGAATTTCAGTTTGATCAAAAAGCGAGAATGAATGTTCTTCATAGGAGGCATTGCATCCTGAAATGGCTGACAATGCAGAATCCATAGGCTCTTAATCTCAGTTGATTAAAACACACTTTTTGTTCCTCGGTTGTATTAAAGAAAAACTTCCCTCTCTAATAAAAGATTAAATAAAATAAATCTTCAATGTACTGTATTAAAGTAACTTTAAAATAATTGGTTCTCTTACAGTGAAAATGTCCTGTTTGGCATGGGAAATCCTCTGCTTGACATCTGTGCGGTTGTGGACAAGGACTTCCTTGACAAGTAAGTCTTGACTTTTTTCTCTCTTTTTTTTTTTTTTTTTTTTTTTGTCAGTTCTGTTTCCAGAATGATGCCTATTAAGAGGAGTAAGTAATGCTAAGTTTACACTGACTTCTGAGGGATTTTTGGCTTTTCCTCAAAGAATATTTATTCCATCAGTCATTTTATTGTTCTGGCCAGATGAAGTTGTGGTGGTGGTGTCAGTGAACAACTTCAGTGTTTCAGAATGTGTTTTTAGTACTATTTTTTTTTTCCTACCAATTATATATTCTGGTCTTTTAGTGTAATCTTTGGTTGGCTTTAATTGGAAGCAATCATTAATGTCAGTGTGATGCATTTACCTGTTGTATAAATGTGCTGTTTTTAATATATTGTTACAGCACTCTTTTTCTCTTTGTTTGGTAATGAATTTGGGGGCAAATGACCCATTTCTGTAACAACAAGAAAAGTTATGCATGTGTACTTCAATTTTTAGATTTCATTTCAATTTATCAGTAAAGACCAGGACCACTGTTATCAGGAAGCCTGTTATCTTACATAAGCCTAGTTGTTATGCTACCATCCATATAACCGTATCACTGAATTACTGTTTGTATATTCCTGGTAGCGTTGAGATTACTCATTCTCAGATCAGTTTATAGAGATGTGGCTCTTCCAGAGTTGTAAAATGTAGCTGTTCTGTTAGATTCTTCAGCATGAGCTCAGTTTATTCCACTTGGTGCTGCTTTGTGTCTCTAGTTTTCAAGTGATAAGTCAGAAAGTTGATTTCGTCTTTCAAAGTGCTCTGCTCACTATTCTTTGTTTCATTTTAAAAGTACTCCTTTTCTCTAGTCATTTTGTGTTTTTAATGGGAACACCTGATCAGGAATAAATTTCTAATCACTAAATAAATAACAGGTGCAGAGTTTGAATATGTATTGTCAGCCACAAATCTTTTGTTATGAAGCTTTGTTAAACACAATAATGTATTTGTTTTGCAGCTGATATTTTTATCACTCAAATTTACGTATGCAAATTTGAGTCCTGTCAGACGAGTTAAACTATCTCCTGGAACATCATCTGCTTTGTGAGCATTTCTTAACTGCCAAAATGCCTCTGTGGAGCACTGAATTATTTAAAGCAATAAGCAGTCCTCCAGCAGTTTCACAGGGGACCTGCAGACAGTGTGATAGCTCTGCTAATAACCTGGAAACTGGGAAGCTTGTCTACGCTCTTCTTACGTACCTGATTTTTCTTCTAGCTTCCTGTTTGTCAGTGTGTGTGCATCGTTGTCCACTTAAAAAATGGACAAGCACACTTCAAGTCCAACTGTGTTTGCAGTACTTCCTGAAGTAGGAATCAAATCCCATGCATCCTCAGACTGTGAGAGGAAACGAAGTAGCTAACCTAGTTATTTTAGAAGTCCTAGAATTAAGTTTTTCAAATACTTCAGGGAGGTGGAAGAACACGAGTGTTTCGGGACTGCAAAGCACTTGACAGACCCTGTTGATCATACCAGCCAAATTTCTGTTTTTCTTTGTCGAAGAAGGCATGTGGCCATCTCTAGCCCCATAGGGTTAGCTCTTGGTGTCTTGGCAACAATCGATCACTTCTGGAGTCTCTCACCTCGTCAACTAGATTAGTGTTTCAGTGGGACCATGAGGCCAGCTGGGCTTTGACTTGAGAGTATGAAAAGAGGCTGTTCTGTTCCTTTCAGTCCAATCTCCTCTCTTGTAAAACCACTCTTTTAAGAGTAAATACCTTTGTTTGGAATAAAGGGCTTGATCTTGTGAGTTTAATCAACGTCTTTTGTCAATGAAATAAGAGAATGTTAAAATGAGTCCTGCTAGCCAGATGATTTTTGTAACTTCTATTAATAAAATGGAAACAGTATAAGATTGTGTAGGAAGTCTCAAATAATCCTTTGAACAATATATAAACTGTGTACACACCATTTTATAAACAAACTTGAGAATAAACACATAATAGCAGTCCTACCACTGGCAGATGCAAAACAACTTGCTGCCATGCAATACTGGCTTGAAGAAACAAGCAGTGTTGGAGGGTTGGGTTTGTGTTTTTGCCTTGGGTTATTAACATAGCCCTATCACTTTTCTTTCAAAGTTGAATTTTGGTTTCATCTGGACTTGGGCCGAAGTCTTCAGTATCTTGACAATTTTGGAAAGCTTTAAGCCTTTCATAGACTCTTTCTATGAGAGGTGGTCTTGATTTATGTCACAACAGAACTTGACTGTGTCAGTCAGTTTTTCAGACCGCAGCAGCAGTCTGGTATTACCTGAGCCAGGGAAATCACGGCCTCTGGCAGGGAGTTAGGTTTTTTTGATCTTATCTCTGGGGAGACAGTCTGAAAAGTTTAGCAATGTCTATGGTACTACTGAAGGCTGGTGATATCCAAAACCACTTCAGATTCTGTTCACACAACTGGCGAGCAGTCTTTTGAAGACCCCCTTCCGTCCTCCCCCCTTTTTTCCTGAATATCTGCATGAAAGAAATATAGATGGATAGTTTTCTGCATGTCATTCTAATTTGGATTAACCCAATATTTTTTTTACCCCTTCATTTTTTTGCGGATATAGATACTTGATGAAAATGGAGATTTTTATGGGTGGGAGAGGAAAGAAAGAAGGGGAGATGCTTTGTGGGTGAATTGTTGACTATAGCCATGTTAATCTGTGAAAGTAACTTTGCTAAGAGGTGTTATTAAAGCTTTCAGTGTAATTTGTTTACTAGATTCTACGTGTGACATTCAACAGAAATGAATCCTTTACCTATGGAATTTGTAACAGGCATTTAAGTATAACTTCATAGGATTTAATATGTCATATAGATTAAAGCAGACAAAGAAATTCTGTTTAACCAATGCTCATGCTTTAAAACCACTTTCCAGAGAAACTCAGTACCTCTAACTTTTGGAAATGCTCCTATACCCTGCTGTTAGGAGATAGCATCTGTTTCATTGCTCTCCGTAGAAGGAGCAGCACTCTTTAGCAGATAGGTAATTTTTAACATTTCCTTAACTATAGTTGAACTGTTGAGGCTATAGAGATCTGGTCATTATTTGTCATCTCAAGTGCACATCCAGCAGTCGTAAAGCATGTGTTCACAGAATGGGAACCACAGCTGTGGACTTTGCTGCCAGATTTAGGTGAAAAATACAACTTTAAGCCTTTTCACCTTCATTAATGTGTTTAGTTTGACTTTGGGTACCTTGTCAACTCCCTAGGATGTGTTAGCAGGTATTTGCATTGCTTTAAGTTAGGGACTATATTACCTGCCCATACTATGCTGAACGTATGGAAAGTACATAGTACATAAAGTACTAAAAAAAAAAAACAAAAAACAAACAAACAACAAAAAAAACCACAAACAACATATCGTCCCTGGAGATTTACCTTTTTAAAAAATGTTTGCTATAATGTTCCATTGTTTAAATAATCCTAGTGAAAGATCACTACTGAAAGGTAGGTGTTGTGTTGGCTCATTGGGTAGAGAAACTGAACAGCTGAGGGTTTTATTAGCTTCTGGTTTGAGTTGTATCCGTAGAACCCAATTTAGCTTATCTCAGGGTGTGAACATAAAACACTGTTGATAGTGTTGAGCTAAATTGCATCATCTGACTGCTGTTAAATTTAAAAAAAAAACAAAAAAACAACGCTTAGAAAAACTTAAGGTACTGATGGCTGTCTTTAAAAGGACCTCTCTGTACTAATGGGCCTATAAATTTGGTAGCATGCCTGACAACTTAGAACTTCCTACAAGCCTGATAATTTTTCCTAGTGCATTTAGTTAAATGTCTAGTTTAAATGAGAGAAAGATTTTAGTTAAGTTTCATTTGGAAAAAGCTATATGAAAGCTCTACCTAAGACAGAGCTCTGACCAAGGAGTTGTGACGCTTCCAGGGTACACTGAGCTTGAGCAATGATTCCAGAAGAGCTTTTAATTACTGATGTACCACTTATGTACCTGGAAGAGCTTGTAATTACTTATGTACTTGTAAATAGTAAGAACATGCCCATGAATATGAAATAACCCCCTTCTTGACAACTCATTAATGTACCAGGGGTTTTCACTTCTTGTACTTGTTTGTAACTTCAATTTTTTATTTTTTTTTTCTTCAGAAAACTAATTTCATTACGTGTCAATAGAATATGAACAGTTCTTGGATTAATTGTTTTCTTTAGAATGACCTTGAGACATGAGTGACTGACATGTATGCAGCTTAGCTGTATTTTTCACTTCACTCCCAAATAAAAACTTTGTTTAAAAAAAAACAAAAAAACTTTGGGAATTGTGTTAGAAGGCAAATACTGGAATTTTAAACCGGGTCTTTTTTGCCTCCTCTAACTGTAACAAAGAATTAGCAGCAAACAGGGAACTGTAGGTGAAAGAGCTCTGTGAATGAAGTTGGTCTGTTTTTACTAGGCAGTAATAGTAAATGAAAGGACCCTTGCTGAAGATACCTTTGATAAAGCTGAGTTTCTCACTGAGGAACTAACATCGCTCTAAAACAAGATGGTGAAAGCTTCTCTTTGGAAGCAGGACTTGATGTTTGTACTGAAGAAGACTTCATCTTGGTTTCCTAATGGGACACTTAAGATTGCTATTTGTTCAGAGTACAGTAGATAAAAATCATTTACTTGATAATGGTGATGGTTGCAGGCATTCATGTTAATTACAGGATAATAAGATGTGATTCTAAGACTGTCTTCTACTCCCATCCTTCTTCTCCAAACCAAAATAGCCAACAGTATAGGAAAGGTACAATTTTTTATTTTTTTTCCCTGTTGTGGAAAGTAGTGAAAATTTGATCCCTCGTGAATTGAAAAACAGAAAAATCCAGTTAAAATTAAAAATAATTTGTCATTTAAAAAAAAAAACAACTGTAGGTGAAGTTCATTTGTGATGGAATTGTCTCAAAAGACAAATTTTAAATGATAGCAGTTCTTAAGTGGTTGTCATGTCTTTTTTTTAAATTAAAAAAAAAAAAAAGCCAAACACACAAACTTGTTAGAATTAGATTTTTAAGGAAATTGTAATGCGCATTGCTACTCGACTGGTGGTGCTTCGTCCAGGTCAGGCAGCACGCAGTCTCGGCAGCTTTTCTTCAATGGTTGTATTGGGATGAGATAAATTCTGTCCTTCTGTTCTTGAAATTAAATATGTTGAACACTTCTTTTTTCATAACTTAGTATTTCATCAGGCTGTTCCTGAACAATGTATGAGCACCAGGTCAGTGTTAGCACTACTGCAGCCTGTGCTGTTAGGTACTCGGCTGCTGCCGGGCCCTGCTGCTGCGGTGCCGGGCCCGGCGTCCCCACCTCCAGGCCTGCTCCGGCTGGTCTTGGCCTCCCTCCTGCCTCCTGGCACCTCTGGTTTCTGCCGTGGCCACAGGGACAGGGTGGAGGCAGCCTGCGCTCCCTTTAATTGCTAGTGTTCTTGTTTACCCCTGGCTGAGGGCTGGAGAAGGGTAAACCTGCCCTTGGAAACTTATTTGGCTTTATTTTTGGTGGGGTGGAACTCGGGGTATTCCAGGTTACTGGAGAAAGACGAAGTCGGTGTTACAGACGAGATGTCGTGAAGCCTGAAGTTTCCTATTAAGTTCAGATGAAATGCAGAGCTGATGACCAAGATATTAATTTTACAAACCCTTGGCTCTCACTTTAATAGTATACTAGAATATCTTGCTGAGAGTATTATGCTTTTTTTTTTTTTTTGATTGCTATCAAGAGCTTTAACGATGAGTTCACCAGTTTCTGGTGTAGATGCTTGTGTTATGTGTCATTAGATTATTAATTTGAAACTGTGCTGAACCCTGTAAAACAATGCTATATCTTTTAGGACAACTTGAAAATCGCTCTCAGAAAAGCTGTCTTTGCAAGTTGCATGAATTGATTCCAACAAATTGCCTTTGTTTTCCAGTTTTACTTTGAACTTTTGGTTTTATGTCTGCCTTGTCAGATAAAGACTAGGGAACTATGGCTGGAATGGCTGGAGAACTTTGTGATTATTTTTCCAGCTCACTCCAGTGATGTGTGTGTTCTTGTTTTGTTTTGCTTTGTTTTGTTTTTTTCCCCCCACTTGTCCTGAAGTGACAGTGATGTGAGAATCTGAGATGCACGTGACAAAGCATAAAGGGGGGAGCTTGACTGCCTGGTGTGTGACAAGCTGTAACAAGGAGCTGCAGAAACTCCTCGGAACTTTTCGATGGAAGACCTCCCTCCAAATCTGCTGCTCCTTTTTTAGTTGCTACAACTTCCTTTTTGCAAGAGTGTGTTCCAGCACGCTTCTTTGAAGCTAATTGTTTTTGAATAATGCTTGTGATTTTGTTCTGTACAGCAGTACTAGGGAGCAACAGAACACAACTGTTGGTGTATGTGAGATACTGCTTCAATGTGTATCTTGTATGTTTGCAGTGAAATTCCAGTGTCTGTATTATTTTTTTATTTAGTTAGTAATGCCACAAGATGTGAGATGCTGGAGATCTGCTGGACATTGCCTGTTTTTGTTGATTAAAAAAAAAAAGTTGATTAAAAAGTGAAAAGCTATTTTGCCAACCTTTGCAAAAGTTAACCTTTGAAAAATCCGTGACTAGTTTCTCAGCAATTTTTATGTCATATATGAGCTGAGGCAAACTATGTGTAGAGATTGCACCATTCAACATAATAAGTTGAGGTAAAACGCTTCAGTAGTTGCTAGCTTTTTATCATTTAGGAAGTGCCAGCTACTGGTTCCTACTTTGGCCGAGAACATACTGAGGTATAGCTGACACCTTCAAAGGTAGGACACTTCAAGTTTTATATGTAAACTGGGGTTAAAAAACAAAACAAATAAAAAATGGACAAACAAAAAACAAACCAAAACAAATAATAATTTAAAACACAAACAAACAAAAAAACAATAAATCACTGCAAGAAGCCTAGCACCCTAGGGGGATATTCTGAATTTGAAACTTCTGCCGAGTCACAAAATTAGAAATATTGAAGCACCTTTTTCTACAACCAGCCCTGGGTCAAAATTGTTATTCAGTCGAAGCAGGAAGCTACTTTGGGCCGTGTGTGGCAGGAACCATCCAAATGCCTCGGTCCCTTTTTCCTCTGCCAGAATCCTGTGTGTCTGGGCCAGATACTGTGGCTGCAACTGTGGGTGAGATTTAAGATGCAAAACACAGTGGCAATGGCTAGAAGCAAAAGGGAGGAGCAGTTCTTCCCAGAAGCAGTAATTGCTGTTCCTGGTACCTCTGATCATCCAGTGGTAGAAGATTCCAAGAAGTTTCTCTCCAGCTCTTCACCGAGTCTCCGTTTTGGTGTTGGCTCTTGCATTTTTTTTTAAGAATGAAAGTAAGATGTTAGCAGTAAAGAAACAAACCTTCCCTGCATTTTTTCACGTGCTGTTTTTTCCCAATAAAACTAATGCTTTCTGTGGCTTGGCATGTTTTTTTCAGCATAGCTGGAATTTCATAAAGCTGCAGCACTTTTGTCTCTAATTTACTGGTTACCCTCATAAATTTTTAAAAAGAAATAAAATAAAATTAGACAAGGTGGGTTAAGGAACATGAGGTACCCCAGGTACCCGACAGTTGTATGCTTAGAATTATGTACACTGAACTATTCTGTAACAGGTGCCCAGGTGCCTCCACAGATGATAGAGGAGCATTTTAAAGTATGATATACCAGTCTTGCTGTGTCACTATGAATAATGAAAAGGTGAATTCTTAGTATTTTTGACAGCAGAAAGTGATAAAGATTAATCAAAATTTGATATAGCCTCAGTACTTTTAGTATCCCCCTGTTTGGAGGATTTTATTGCTTGAAAGTAATATTATGGACTGACTTAGTGGTTTATGAGTTCATCAATGGACAGAAGTTTTTTTTCCTGCATCTTAGTGATTTTTCTTGATGAGGCATTTTTTAATTTGTGCTACAGATATTAAAGTACCTGTGTTTTATTTTTTATTTTTTATTTTTTTTTCCTTTTAGCTATGGAGACAGAACAGATCTATGGGGACAAAGCTGTGCTTCAGTTACGAAATGTGTTGTAGTTGACGGATCCCAACAGTTGCTTTATAAGTGTTGTGTTTACTGCCTTTGTTAGTTTTGTCTAAAGCACTAACCTGTACTTTACCGTAGAAATAGAGCCTATCGAATTTCATCCTGATACCTAATGAGAATTGTTTTACAAGTGTGCATCCTTGTTAGAAAAACAAGGTGAAGGCTTCATTTTCAAGCGTGAAGAAGCTCACTTGAGCTCAGTGTTATTCATATAGGACATTCAGCGAGTCTTTATTTAGAAGAAATCATTAAAATAATCTATAGATCTACTCATCAGAATCTCAGGGTCACCTCCACGACCACATGACTGTCCTCCCCAAATGATATTTTGCTATAATCTCCTTGTCAAGAAGAAGAGCTAATGCAGCAGCAAGGTATCCAGGGATTTTCAGTACTAGTGCTGGTAAGATCTGTTGTAGAACTAGTACAAACTAATTCCAATGATACATTTATAAAGTGATAATAAGTAATTGTGGCAATCTAGAAGAGAACTGGAACCCTGCAGATTATTATTGTTTAGATTAGATTGTGTGTATTACTTTTGTTAATTTTTTATGAGTTTTTACATAAATGAAATTTTAATGCAAGATTGTGAAAACTGGTTTATTGATGAACTACTTTTGATTATAAACACACCCCACTGTTTATTTCTGGTTGAAGAAAATCAGTATGGAAAGGCTAGATTATGTCTGAGCAAAAATAATGAAAAAAAATGTGACTAAAATATGGTTTAAATACTGAATGCTCAATGGGATAGTATTAAAAGAATACATTGAATTCAGAGTTCAGTCTATAAAAAGAACAGCCTAGACTTCTACGTGAATTCAGATAATATTTTATTTCTTAATGAAATTACTGAAGGTCAACCAAAATATTTTCTACCAATGTTATGAGTACTGTGAGCATCCAGAGTACTGATTTCACACACACACACACACACACACACAAAAAAGTGTGAAGTGTGGTTACTGGCTTCAGAAAAGGCACTTGCCATCAGATATTTTAAAAATGATTACTGCAAAAAACATTTCTCTTTAGATACTCAGTGCTTAGAGACTGTAAATTTTTAGCACACCCATTTATAGTTAAGAAAACCATTTTGACAAGGTCCCTGCTATATGCTTAAGTCCAAAGTGATAGGGCTGACCCTATTAAATGATCATAGTTTTCTGCATTCTGGTGATTAACAGGCTTTGGACTTTCCTGGCTTTCTTAATCCTTTTTAATCATTTAAACCTATTATTGTTTTGACTTCAATTTCAAAAGCCCTTTAAATCTGTCTTACAATATTAATAGCTACTTAAAGTCCCGGTTTGCAAACATACTATCAGTAGGGAGTCTATTTTGCTGCAGTGAATAATTTAAAAGCAGCTATTTAGGAAAAAGTTTGATTGGGGGAGATGGGGAGGCAACAAAGGAAAAAAAAAAAAAAAAACAGAAAAGCTATACCTAGTATTTTTTATATTTAAAATAGTGATCATATCCATGCAGGAAAATTGTGGGGTAAAAACCACTTATAATTGTATTACAGTGCAGTGGGTATTCTTCCAGGGTTTAGGAGTGTAATTTGAAATTAATTGTGTTTGAAACTTAAATCCATCTTTCATTTTCATAGTAAATGTGGTATTTAAAAAAAAGAAAAAAGAAAATCTTTCTGCTGGTATTCTTAGGATCTCTTTCACCCGGAAATTCCACAAGTTTTATTCTGAAAAACAGATGTTTATCTAGGATGTGATGCAGCTGAATGTGACTACAGTCATAGTACATTGGAACCTAGAAAAACGTAGTGATGAAAAACGAAAACACCAGCAGCTCTTCCTTGGGTTTTCAAGGATGTGGCTTCATTTTCTCAGCACTCGTGCCCATTCCGGTATCTGTGCTTCAAGTCTGGAACATCTTAGAAATGGAACAGGCAAAATCTGTGGTTTGAGTTGCAGTTAAACTCCTCTTAAAGATATTTTGTTAGTCAGTGTTTTCTGCCAGTAGAGTGCTACACGCTTTTTTTTCCCAGCTGGTGTTGATTCAGTGTCATTGGTAACAACGAAAAAGGCATTTATTTCCAATGCTTTGCAGGCAGAAGTATCTTAATTTTCTTTGATGATTTTTTTGTGTGCATCTTTCCCGTTATCACTAGCGTGCGCTATACTCTGATCTACTTTTCTTCCCAATTTAAATGCTTTAGATAGATCCTCTGTTCAGGAATGTAAGGGGACAGAAGAATTACTGAGGCTGACCACTCACTCTTTTGATATGCTGTTCTTTATTGTTCTGTTTGCTCTGCCCTATTTCTATATTCAACCAGTTCATTGATGTCTTCACCAGTTGACATAAGGTGGAAGCTCATGTTTACTTAGTTGCAGATTATGGCATCTGATGTATCCCACCCACCCCCAAATTACTGCTCTGTGAGACGTGCGTTATCCCTGCCCATATTCTTATTTTCATTTACCTGCTTGACCCTGCATTTGCGTGTGAATGGGTTTGCCTTGCTGCCTGCTAGAATGGTCTGTTGTCACTGCATGCCCTTGCCAGTTTGATGTCATCTGTGGATTTCATCAGCACTTAATGCATTTAACTCCAGGTCACGCCTAGATGTGTGGCATGGTGCTGGGTCGAGTGCTGACCCCTGATGAAGTCAGCCGAGATGTGCAATCTCTTACATCCCCAGTACTTCACTAAAGGAATGTCTGAAAAGCCTTTTAGGCAGTCTTCTCTTTTGTTAGTGTAAGTGGACTATTGCAAGACTGAGATTTTTCAGAGGCAGGTTTTTGTTGGGATTGTGTTGCTATCATACAAACCCTTTGAATCTTTCTGTTTCTCAAGGAAATGTTTCTGAACTTGTGTTTTGTTCGGTGACAAAGCAATATCTTTTCAGAAAGGACCTCTTCTGAAATTGTATAACCCGTGTAAGGTCATCCTAGAGTAACAGTGGTTGGTGATCAGCTGTCGTTGGAGGACAGAAATCAGTGTTGAAAGGGTCCCCGGTCTGCAGTCGACTTGAGGCCAAGAGAAGCATGTGAAGGGATAGGTGGGGGAAGCTGTGCTGTTACAAGAGAGGTCAGATGGGAGAGGTGGTGAAGCTGGGAGAAGACAGCAAAGTAACAGGGAGGGGTTTGGAAGGACGGGGAGGATCAAAAGCAGATGTATCGCCCTGTGACAGAAGAAAAGCAGTGCAAGTCAGGCAAGAGATGGTGACTGCGGATATGAATCAAAGCTCTTCTTTGGGGAGCTCTGAGGGGAAAGAATGATGTTTTAAAACAAATATTTGGACTAGGTTGTATGTGCCAATGACACACAACTTTAATTTTGGTTTAGCTGTTTGTGTCTGGTCCACGATGAATTTGGCTGCTGAATTTGTGCATAAGGTCTGGTCTGGCTTGTGCTTTTTTGTTTTCATCTGGCTTTAGAAAATGCACAGCCGCTGGAATTTGAGTTAGCCAGTCGAATGTAATGATCGAAACAAATGCAAGTCATGCTGCTTGTGCTCCTTGTTTTTGTATGTGAAAAGGTTTACCAGGCTAATCAGTAGATAGAGGCTACATGAAGCATTATTGAAACTCGTAATCAACTATAGCATTGTCAAAAATGCAGGAAGACTGCCTTGCTCTAAGTAGCATTTTACTGTGATTGGAAAAACAATTCACTTACTGTCCGCTGAGCTCTGTGTAGATTGAGTCAGAAGAAATGGAGTTAGCAGTTAGGGCATCGTTCGTCATCTTATGCAATAAATTCCAGAAGGAAATTAATAAAAAGGCTGACATCCTGTACCTGTCCCCCCAGACATCTCATCAGCTAAATATTCTTGGAGATTGGGTTTATTTTGTGCACTGGTCTGTAAATGCTTGGTAAGATAGCAGTGTGACAGCAGGTTCACATGTGGCTGTGCTTCTAATCTGGAAGAGCTGGTGGGATGTGCTAACAGCCTTTGGTAGAAAGCAAGCAATACGGACTGAAGAAGGACGTGTAAGCACCAGTGTCCCGCTGGCTGGCTGGCCTCGTTTTAGAGGATGAATTATTAAGAAAAACCACCAGAAGAAGGACTGCATTTCTGTTTTTAGAACAGTGAAAGTAGCTTTAATATCACTTGAAAGCTGAAACAGCGTTAACTGCTGAATCATTCTTATGGAAATGCGTTCTGACTGATCTGAAGTGCAGGAAGGTTGCTCAAGGCCTCAGGGGTTTTTACTGGCTTTGTTGAGAACTTATGAAGAAATGCATCTGCAAAGCTATGCCTTAAAAAAGGTCTCTTTTATTGATGAGACATAGCCTGCTATAGCGTGATTCTTGTCGAGTTCACACAACCAAGAAGCTTTGGGTTTCTGGCAGAGAAATCGCTTAGTTGCTTTTTCTGGTGACCTTTTTTGTGAATTTCATTTCAGAAATGTACCATTTCATGAATTCCATTGTAATCAATCTGGAAAATGGTTAAAATAACTGCAGCAGAGCCTGTCAGGTACAGAGAGCTGATGGAACAGCAAAGCTGTGTCATTGGATCATTGAAAGGGGAGCCAGGATAGTCAGAGCCATGGATGGTGGCAAGGTTCATGTTTATTGTTCGTCGAACAAGGCAAAGGAACAACTGCACAGATGTTTATGTTCAGAGCTTCCTAGAATGCCTTACTGTTTTTGTGTTACTCAAATAGCTTCCATATTTTTTCATGCTGGCTACTCACATTGACAGGTAATGCAAAAAAAAAAAAAAATCCTTTTATCTCTAGCTTCTTGTTCCTTCACAAGTATTCGTGAAAGTATTCATGAATATATTACTTGGATATGTGTGTGTGTATGGATGTATAAGTTTTGTGTACTTCCTTGTTTCTGGCTAGTCTGTATGGTGGAGTTCTTTACTCGACTCTTCTGGCCCAAGCAGCAGTGTATGTCCATGCTGATTTTTTATTTTGAACTCTGCAATTTTCAGCTATTCTTTTTTTTTTTTTTTTTTTCCTGGCTGATGGATTCAAGTCAGAAGAAATTTCGAAAGGGAAGTGAATTTTGAAGCAAGGATGTTATATTGTCACTTTTAAAACCTGTTTAATCATCACCAGTCTTAAGTTTTTGCCTTAGGACAGGTGAGTTTTACCAGCCTTTCAGGAAAGTCTGGTACATAGAGCAGATTTGAACTTGATATTCACTTGAAGTTTTTCACCTGTACATGTTTAGCGTATGCTTTTTTTTCTTTTTAATTTGATTAAGGCTTTGTAAAATTGAATGCTGTATGAAGGGGAACATGCCTTACAGCTGTTTGTTAAATTAAGAGTTTTTTTGCAAAAATGCTGACTAAAGTTCATGGGCATTAGTTTCCATACCTGTCATATTAGGAGAAATAATAATAAAAAAAAAAAAGTGAGTCATAGGATTGCTGTTTCAGAAGGATTTTTAAAGTGCATTGAACAAGTCAGAGCTGAGCTCACAGGTTCTAGTGTGCTTTTTTTTTTTTTTTAAAAAAAAAAAGACAAGACATTTCATTAAATTATATCTCTGTAAAAACTGGAGATGATAATTTTGTATGTAAGTGCTGGGAAAGTCATTATCTTACAAGAGTAGAAATGAGTGAAAAATATGTATGCTTCATAGTTTTGATTTTTGTTTTTCCTTTTGGTAGCACCATAACCAACTCTTGGCCAGAGTTGTATATCTAGCTGTTACATACATAAAACTCTTCTAAGTGTCCTTAGCGTTTTTATAGAGTATATTTAACTATATGTACCTCCGTATTTCCTTAATGTTATTCTGCCTCCATACAATGTCTGTCCTCAGTGTCTGTAATAATCTTTTAGTCTTTGCCTGTGCTACTTTATTTTCAGGCTCATTGAAAGAGAAAATATTTAAGATTAATGTAGTATTGTTTGGGGGTGGGGGATAATTTTGATATTGTTATGTATATATCTGTGCACATACATTAAACTTGGCTCTAGAAATGTGAAATGTAGGAAGTGAGGAAATATCACTAAGTTCCCATCTGAATAACTGTAAACAAATGGGAGAAGAAAGATTGAGAGATTTGGGAAAGCCAGTTTGGGAAGGTGAGAACATACTTCATAACTAAATTCCAATAAATTCAAGCTTCTTTCATTGAAATGCATCTCTGGTTTATTAATAGTCTGGAGTGACGGAATTACGGCCTAACGGGAGGTATTTGGATCACCTTGTTCAGCAGGCTGGTGTGGACGTCCTCTGTCATTACTCCCCACTGAAGGCAGAGAGATGCTTTTCCAGAGACTCAGTTGGAGTTGGTTCGGGGTTTCTGGATGGAATTTAGGGGGGTTAGCTTGCACACTTCTCCTGGTAATTTCGGTGGCTGAACGTGCCTCTTTGTAACCAGGTTAGAAAGAATGCCATTTAAAGTACAGAAGAATAATAGCTCCAAACCAGAAGAAGGTCATGTAAGGGGCTGTGAAACTCCTCGTTTAAACTGAGGCTAGAGGATGGATGATAAAACAGTGACCTGAGAGCCTATGGTTGCAAATGCGTTCCTTGAGCTTTGGTCAGAATGGGGTGTGCTGGAGAGACTATGGTGGAGCGTAAGAAATTCCATAAGGAACCAAGTAGGGGGACAAAACTAATGCTTCCTAAAGTGGAGGCTTCACCCAAGGTAAAGCCAGCAGCCTGTTGGACTGCCTGGAATAGTTGCTTGCAGGGTGCACAGGGTGGGCTGTGTGTATCTGGCCAGGCAGCTGAGCTGGCTTGGTGGAAGCTTGCAGCTGTGCGGGGCGATAGCGCTGTGCTGGGGGGCTCTGCCTGCCCCTCGGCATGCCTGCGTGCAGCTGCCGTCTGGGCACGGGTGGCTGGAAGGTTGCCTATTCTTTCAGTAGATTAAATGTCCCTGAAGGACATCAGGAAGCGCTTTAAAATATCATTTTTGAAATGTACTTGAGTTTGTTTTGACATTTACCTGCAATCTTTCTATAGAACCTTACAGATTCTTATTATTTTGAAATAGTCTTATGAGCAGCGATGAAGAAACTATTAGTGGTTTGAACTTTTCTTAAATTGGTATTGGATAGTCAAAATTAATAATCAGTATTTAATATGCTAGGATGTATTAAGCTTAAGTTTCCTCTGTTTTCTGCCCAGTGAGATTTCAAGTTGTGGTCCCTTCAGCTCCTTTGCCCACTTCTGAAGCATATTTGCTTCTGTTTCTAGTTTAATAGTAGAACTGTAAATGTGGAATACATTTGCAGTGTGTTGTTTCAGTTGCTTAAATAGTTTAAAATGTCCTAAGTTATTTAAAATGTTCAGATTACGTATCTTTAACCTCAATTTTGCATTTTTGTCTCGACTCTTAAAATTTTTTTTAGAAATCTGGGGGAGAGAAATTCTTCCAAATCTAACCTTCATCAGTTAGGAAAAGCCAACTGGTACTTATCAATCTTGCCTACGAAACACATGTTGGCAAACATTATGTAAGCTGTTCACTGTGCTAGTTGCACGCTTACATTTATTAAATACTTCAGCTGTGTATGAAATATAATATGCATCTTGTCTTAATGCAGAAAGTACTTATGAAAGTGTGACTTCTACAAGCATGCCCATTTTGTGGGAAACTCCCTGACGTGTTGCTGCCATCAAAACAGTATCTTCAGGAAGCAAGAAGGAATATTGGAGAAACAAACAAAAAAGGGACATTTTTATGGTACCATTTTTATGGTACCCCAGATCAAGCCCCACACCTGTTCAGCAGCGTTCCCCTCTGCTGTACAGGTTCTGCTGTAGCTTGCTTAACAAAGCAAGTAAGTAGTCAGTCAGGCATGGCTGTCTGTGGCAGGTCAATCCTTTTGCCAAACAACCTGATTGCATTTTAAGGCTGCGGGCTGCAGAAGTTAGTCCTTGGACTTCTGACAGATGTTCCTTTGGAATGTCATGAGAGCTGTTGTCTTCTTCTCTGATGTATTACTATCTGCTATCAATAAAATGCTTAAGGCATGACAAGAAGAGATCTTCAGAAGGGTGCAGTAGTGTTATGAAGCATTGGGCCAGACCTCCGCCATTAAAGGAAAAGGGTCTAACACTATTCACTAAGGAAAACATTGATCTGTAAGGTCACAACAGTTCAAAATTTGTGGCTTAAGGAGTGGAAGAGTGGTAAATTGTAAAGAAGATACAGCAGTTAAAGCAGGTGGCCTGCATCTGTTACTGGACAGCGCATTGTGTAGTCTGCTTTGAGTCAAATGCAAACACTGCATTTAGAAGGCAAATGTGGAGGGGCTCCTCTGTACCCTGGTTAGAAGGGACTGCATGAAGGGTTGAGTAGCAAGGTGGATAAATGGATGCAAGTCAGCAGGATGCTCTGGGAAATAACCAAAGGCAGTGTCTGGGTATGTAAACAGGAAAAAATGGGTCAGGTTGTTGGTGTCTTCTATGTTTGAATGCGGCACTGGTGAGCTTGAGAATGTGTCAGGGGTTGATGCTTGCATTTCCAATCAATTCTGGAAAAAAAGCACACACACAGAAGTTTCAGAGAATATAATCAGAAAATGATATAAAGAAAATTTTATCTGTTTATCTCAAACAACAATTGATATGCGAGATAGCTTGCTTGTAGTTAGTGGCCAGAATCTTTGCTCGGAAGGAGTAATGTGTAGCTCTGCACTTGATGGCAGAATGGAACAAAAGCAGAGACACAGCGGCGATGAAGAGTTCCTTTATTCTAAAGCATGAGCAGTTACTGTTTGCAGAATTATCAAAATCATTCTTTACTTTTAGCTGCTTCCATTATATCCATTATATATGGGGGCAGCCCCACACTGTAGTTAGATCTGTGGAATATTTTGAGAGGGCAAAAGACTTTTTTTCTGAGACGCAGCACAAGCAAGGTCACTTTTTAAAGGTTTTTCAAAGTGACTGACAGCCTGCAGCAGGACTAGCAGTGGTCCGTGCTGGGGAGGCCAGCTTCTCTTCTTCTTTGGATTGACAGTGCAGGCAGCCCGTCCTCTGAAACTGCCTGCTAGCTCAAGCTAGCAAAGGAGGCTTCCTTCTCTCCTGCTCTCCTTTTCATCAGAGGTTTCCTAAGTGGACTGCAGAAATTTTCCTCATAAATAGCCTGTTAAAATATATTTGTGTGTACATATTTCTTTTAACTACAAAATGTTTTAGGTATTGATATAATACTTTGATTTACTTCAGAGGAGAACATTGCAGCTAGTTTTAGTGTTTATGTTGCCTGTAATCCTCAGAAACGTGTTCTGCCAGATTGAAATTTTGAGATCAGTGGATAGTTTCGATATGAAGTGCAATGATCTTTTGATATGTAGTCAGTCCAAGTGTCTGGTCTTATCTGAAGCTGGGATAAAAACAAAACTTCTGAGTGATAATAAATTTACTTTAAGAAACATCTAAAGCTTTCTTTAGAAAACTTTGTTCTTGCAGTATCAGAGTTGTATGAATCATTAAATATCACATAGTATGATAATTTGCTATTTTAAAGCTACGTTTTATAGCTAAGTTTTCAAGTGAATAATTGTTCTTTGTTTCTTATTTTCAAGGTATGGGCTGAAGCCAAATGACCAAATTCTGGCAGAGGAGAAGCACAAAGAACTGTAAGCCTTTTATAGTGATATACATGCCTGTTATACGTATTTACTTTTCTGTTTATCACATACCTTGTTATTAAAGACCTGAAACAGAAATCTTTTGTTTTCAGAAGTAGCTTCCATGCTTCAGTCTACTGCAAATTATAATATTTGTCTAGAAATGCATTGAGTTTCTAAAAAGCAAGAAACAAACAAACAAAAAAAAACCACAGTCAATTCATTCTTGAATAATTCTGTTCTTAACTGCAGTTCATATACACACAACTTAAATTTTGTACTGTTCATCCTAGTCAATGTCTTTTTTATAGAACTGGTTACACTAACAGTTACTGACTTCCTGCAGTATATCCGTGTATAAGTGAAATAAATATTTGCTTAGCAGAAATTGGATGGAAGACTTTTTTCA
The DNA here is from genome assembly GCF_047663525.1 of Anas platyrhynchos. Classification (NCBI taxonomy): domain Eukaryota; kingdom Metazoa; phylum Chordata; class Aves; order Anseriformes; family Anatidae; genus Anas; species Anas platyrhynchos. Next base: position 19,138,765 of record NC_092592.1, on the reverse strand, counting down.
GGTTCGGTGTTGACTTACTATTTAAATTTGCCTGGCTGTGTGATGTTATGGCCATCCCCACCTTTGCAAATTATCAGCACAGTCTGGCTGTGGTTTGTAACATAGTGAAGAGTCACCAGAGCCCTGTCAGTCGTATTGAAACCTAACTTCGATTGTACTGATTGCCTGTTTCGGCTAATCTGATTTTTGTAGCCTAAAATTATTGTTCCTTGAGGAAAAAAAATAGATTTGTTTTTGAATGGATCATTCTTTTGTCTTGTAGGAGAGTGGCCATTGGTAGCTTAATGAAACATTTTAATAACAATATTTTTATTGATTTTTATCCCTCATTAAAGAGGTGCCCAAACCAAAGAAGGTAGAAGTTCAGATTTATTACAGTTTTAAGTAATCTCTCATGTTCAGGCATAATAACCCTTCTTTTTTTTTTTTTTGACACAATAATCATTAAAATATAGAAGCTCTACATCTGAGTTGGAAGCAGATACTGCATTCTGTGTCTTAAGTATGTGGACATTTATTTTGAAAACTATTTTGTACCAGTACACATTGCATCTAGTTATAGTCTAGGTGGTACATAGACAGGGAAAGATGGATTCTGAGCCTGGATTTTGTCAACTCTTGTTTCTTTTTCCCAGTTACGGTAAGTTTTAAAACATATACTGAAGTTCTTGAAGTTACTGACTTGTGAACTATATACATGTTTTGAAAGGGAAGGGAGACTTGTTAGAGCTTGACATGCTTTATTTAATAACTGATTTGTTTAATCTCAGTCACTATATTAAAAGTAATCACTAAACAAAAGATGGCCCAGTTGGAACATTCCTGCTCATTTGTACATTTAAGCATACAGGTTATGTAAGGTTAATATTGTAATATTTGTATTTCAGAGTTTAGTTAAATTATGAAGAACTTTAAGAAAAATAATGTGAAGTAGTTGTCATTCCTATTACTGATGTTTTTAATATCTGCATGTTACTACCACTGGCTGACGAGCTATGCTTAGTGCATGCAGTCCAATATTCTTGCCTCATTCGCTCAGTGAAGAGTGAATGCTCTGAAGAACTTTCTATTTCAATGCTCTCTCTGCCATCCCTCAAGTCCGTATTATATAACTGCTTTTTTGAAGATCGTTTGTATGAAAGATGGTAGAAAACGCTTTACTTATCAACATTATTTTATTTATTCAGGGCCTCTTAAAAACACTCTTATAGTCATTACAGAGAAGTCATATATCCAAATAAAATATAGCAATTCAGGATTCACTTACATGTTTCTGCCCTTAGCATCAAGATAGTAGGGGATTTGTTCCCTTTTGTGTGCATCTTTATGCTTAGATACAAGAAACAAATTTTTTAAACTTCCAGCCCTTGCACCTAATTGTCTTTTTCTGTTATTACATTACCAGTATTATATTATTTCGTAATACTCCCAAAAAACTCTTAAGTAGTTTATCCATATGTAAGATGAGGTAGCTGTTTGAGAGGAATTAGTATTTATTGCTGTCAGATTTTTCCATCTTAAAAGTTTTAATATTTCTCAGTAAGGTCATAGTTACCAAACAGTAAAAATGTCTTCTGGTAATTAACATTTAATTCCTTTGGGAAAAAAATAAGTGTGTGCTAAAAGCATTAGTGATTGAATTACTAGCCAAATAAAATTTCCATGTTCTTTCTGCAGATGGAACAAGACATTTAACTTATATTTATACATCATGGTAATGTACCTGTGACATTAAAATGGCCAGAGCTCCAGGCAAAAGACAAGCAACAGCAGTTGCCTTTGATCAGTAGATAAGATTGGTTTTATGTAGAACATTGATAATAGAGCATTGGTAATAGAGCATAATTATGATTAAATATGCTAGACCGTTTAAAAACTATACCAACTGGAAGTACCGAAAGTACTAGCAAGTTCAGGGGCTAGGCAGAAGTTAAATGACATGCAGGTCTGTGTTTTGGACAGTACAAGTTGTACTGTGTACGCAAGTTTTATTTGCGCAACAGATACTGATTAAACAATGTTTTGATGTGCGGTATTTCATTTGAAGTAGTTTAAACATACTGAAATCCTGTCTGATCTCTCTAAGTATGTTGCATGTTACTTAATTGCATATTGCCTACTGATATCTTTAAAGCATGTTCACTTCTTAAATGGAGTTAATTAAAAAGCAAACTCAATAAAACTACAGTTCTGTGTGAATCTGCTGCAACAGATCCTTTCTTGAGCTTTTCATTGTTATCACTCCAGTAGCTCCTGAGAGGATCTATGTACTGTTGGTTATAATGAAGGAGTTGGAACGGGCTTTTGCCATTGACCTTGGCATCTTCTATGTGGTTGGATACTTAACCGGGGAAAAACCCTGGTAGGTCAGTGTCACCTTGTGTCAGGACAGACCTTTAGGACTTCTCCAAATTGCTGTGTGCTGTTCTGCCCGGACTGTGTTAGCCATATGGTACGGAACAGGTTAAAGAAGGTTGGACCTCAGAGCACTTGCAGTCCTTCAGTTGTCTGATTTGACTTACAGATGAGTCATTAGCTACTTAATTACCCTTTCCTGATATTTAGATAGATGTTTTTTATTTAAAAGAAATCCCAGTTGTAGGGAGTGGTGCAAGTTAAAGTACCATCAGGGTAATTGTTGCTGATTTATTTATAGACTTATTCTTCAGTTCTGTGCCCTTTTACTAAGGTGTTCTGAATCTGTCCTAATGCTTTAAAAGTCAGTGTAAAGAGGAGTTGCTTAGACTCTGTATTTTTTTTCAGTGCCCAAATCCCTCTGCTTGAAATATTTTAACTTCAAGTCTTTGAAATATCAACAACTTTTATATTGACTTACCTAGTAAAGAAGAATTCTTTGGCATTCACCTAATAGAACCGTGATTTTCTGACCATCAGATGTCCTTCAGTTTCTTAGCAGTCACTTCTGCACTTCTGTGTTGCTGTTCCTAATGAAAAAGTAATTTTTTTCCAAAAATTAGTGTCGTACCTCCAGAGATAATTGGGCCAGTTACAGCTTGAATTGGCTTGATCCTGTTGTCCTTGAATCTTAGCTATCTAGAGAGGTACGTACAGCCACTAAGAGAGAGTGGAGTTGGTTTACAGGCATCATACTAAACTTCTATTTTAAGAGCTAAGGTATGAAAGATCACTTTTTTTTTTTTTTTCCTGCTTCTAATTCACTTGTACTGCAACGGCCATGTAAAATGACCGTTTGTTTTCATTAGTGTATTTTAGTGTATTTTTTTTTTTTGTATCTGATAGGAATTTGGTAGCGCTGAAGTTACAAATAGATGCATATACGTTATTTTTGGAGTCCAGCTGGAATTGTCTAAACTGTTCTGCTGCCCCCCTGTCAGCTCTGAATGCACACGAGGTGGAGGTCACTGTCCTGTGGCTCAGCCAGGGAACGGAATGCGTAGAGGCTCTTCAGCCAGTTTTGTTATAAAATTAGAAGATTAGTTCAAAACATCTTAACTGATGAGCAAGCCAAACATGTTGACTTTTGTAGTAAATCAAGTGAGCCATCATCTTTGTTTTCACTGGCTCATCTGTGATGTTGGTCATCTGCAGTGAGAATAGCAGACAGGGGAAATAGTAATACCTTCAGTTTGTGTGGGTGAAGAGATGTCCATGTGATGTTTACAACATCCCACAAAACAACTACACCCACTTAACTCTGAGGGGAAAAAAAAATAATTCCATCTTGTAAGGTTGCTGAGGAAACTTGGACTTAATATGGTTGGTGGGACCTTAATGTTGCATACTTTTCTCCCTCTGAGAACAATAAATAAATAAAGACTCTGAGAGAAATGGAAATGCTTTTCTTAACCCTTTGTATAGTCCTTACAAGAGTTGCTCCTATTTTTAATTCTCAGAGTTGGACTCAATGACTTCAACTGAAGGTCATGTTGACTTGTGTGCGTTTGTTGTTTCAGCTGATTTTTTTTAATTTCTTTTGACTGTGGTTCCACATCAAAAGTTTTCAAAGAGAATAAATTGAAGCTAACTGCAGCAAGTGATGGGATGTAGCTTGTTATCTTGTCTTGATATTAAATAGATTTTTTTTCTATTTGTTTTCCAAATCCCCAATCTGACTAGAAATACAGAGCCCATTTTCATTGGCATTAGTTGGCAAGGGTGGTCTATATTTTGTTTTGAACTTGGTAATGTGAATAGGCAACTAAAGTATACTTATTATGAGACGTCAAAGTCTCTTGTAAGTGCTGTGTGGAGTTTAGTGATAGCACCGAGTCTGTAAGCAGTGCTCCATGATGCTTAGTTTAATATTGCTTTGGCTGCTGGTTATATGATTTATATGATATATTGTTTAAATGATTTTAGCCATGACTGAACACTACTTTTTTTTTTTTTTTGGAAGTTAGTTCAAGGGGAAAGAAGGAAATGTGGGACTTGTTTTGCACTCCACAATTAGCTTTGCTTTCATAACTTATCTTTTTACAGAGATAAAGATCACCAAATGAGAAAGGGGAATAAAATAAAACACAATCTTTCTTTCTCTTCTGTCAGCTGTTTGATGTGTTGCAGTCAGAAGGGAAGACAGAGATGTTGCTCTGATGCAAGTTGGCCAAGAGGAATTTATTTTTGTACTTGGTTCTTGGTGGCACGCTTGCTATATGAATACTTTTTCATAGCAAAACATAGCAAGGGAGAAAGGGACTCTTGAGCCTGAACAGCCTGATGGGTAACGGAGTTTTGACTGATCCTTATCATCTTTTTTTGTTTGTTGTTAGTGAGTTTTTTTCTGATTTTGCTTAGCCAAAGTATAATTGAGGGAAGTGGGTATTGGAAGGCTAAGTCTTGGACATGCAGGAGGTTTGTTTGGGTATTTCAGAGTGCCTTGGGAAAGAGGAGAGAAATTGACAGAAGAGGTTTAGAAGGAGCCTACGTAAATTAGATGGAGGATGTGGAAAGGATTGGTTTGTTGGTATGTTGTAGTGGAGTTTGTTTACATTTAGAGATTACCATGTATCTATCATGACAATTAAGAGCAAAAGCTAATGAACTTAACCCCAAACCCATTTGCTATGCAGCCATGCCTCACTGATGTTTGACATGCAGTGACAGAGATGTGGGTGCTGGGGACCCAAAGGGGAGCAGCTGTCTGATTCATGCTGTTGGAGCCACCCAAAAGCTACAGTATTTTGTGCCACTAGAGGGTGTAGCTTATCTTATCTTCAGTGACATTCTCAAGATCTTCCCCTATATGTAGCTTTTAGGATTTGCTGTCCAGTTGGTATGTAGTCTCCCTAAATTACTTTTGTTTTATCCATCCTTTTTTCCCTTGAAAAAATAAAAGAGGGTAAAAATTCTGGGGGGAAGAGAGGGAGAAGAACTAAAATATCAGAAATACTGAGCTTTAAATCTTTTGTCAACCTCCTCAACATATGCTGACAGCATAGATGATTTGCGTGGTTGGGGTAATGTATGAACCTGTCACAGGCATCTGTCAAAGCTGTTGAGTTACTTTATGTAATATACGTCATTTACAGTTACTTTTCAGTAGATTGTACTCTTTTTAATGTACTTTTTTAATACATACTATGTATTAAAATATGCATTTTAATACATAGTATGTATTAAAAAAAGAAGAAAAGATTTGGGAATGAAATAATGCGCCCCCCACTTCCCATCTTTACCAAACTTAATTTTAGATTTTGACCTTTTTTGTTTAGATCAAGCTACCATACCAGCCTGTTTCTTGCTGTTGTGGTTTCAACATAAATTTCAATAAAAGTTTCTACTGTTGAATTGATATATTTTTAAAAACAAACAAGCAAACACAAAATCTTTAGAATTGCTAAAAATGGAAACTTCAATACTGTCCCTTTAATGGATAAATAGCAATTTAGAATCATCAGTCTCTGTAATTGCCATAGCAAATATAAATACTGTTGCATGTTGATGCTTATTGTTCTATGTCATCAAGCACAAAGACGAAGCTTGCATTAAATGCCTGGTACTTATTTGAGCTTACATATTTGAAAAACTTATTTGTTCTGTGGATATTCAAAAAACGTGCAAGTGTAATGAAAGACTGATTGGAGAACTTTGTACTAATCTGGACTGCATTTTGTTAATCCTATTCTTTGGGTTGTTGGCTCCCTCTGTAGCAATTGCTTTAAATTGCAGTTTGATTTCTCTAGAATTGTTTTATTATTTCTGTGGTGTATTTTAAGGCATGATTAACATATACAGAAAGAATCATTTGTGGCTAGCTACAAAACTTCTGCTACAGATTGTTCCATCTTCTTTTCCATTCCCTTTTCTGCCTGCCCAATTTTGCTGAATGTGGCACCAATGCAAATTTGTGCTATACAAATCACCTTATGAAATAATTGGTAACAGCCAATTCTGCATGAAATTTCCACATACCAAATTTAAATTAGAGCATAAATGCTTTTTCCTTTTGTTGGAGACACACTTTACATTTGCTTCCATTTAAGATGCAAAAATTTCAAGTGTCGTAAATTGTTTTCTTTTGCTTGCATATACCTGAAATTACTGTCAAGCACAGGCTAGCAGATAACCCCCACCATTAAACTGAATGCCCGGATATGTAAGGTTCGAGTATTCTCAACTCCTGTAAAGGATTTCAACTTGCCACTCATGGAGTGTTCATAGCAAAGGCTTCACAAACAGCAAGAAATAGTTGTACCCTGTTGTCCTCTTGGGGTTCATATTTCCATAACTGCAGTTTGGGCAGCCAGTGAGGGGTGGCATTCAGAAAAATGAGGGTTTTTCCCTACCTGCTTCACTTGACATCTCTCTTATTCTACATAAACTCAAAAACAGTGTGGGGAAAAAAAACAAAACAAAACAAAATGCAAATGGTGTTAACTTTATTTTATACTAAGTCCAGGTATGCGCAAACAGCAATGACATATTAGAAGACCCAGTTTGATATATGCAGACTAGTTCTTCATTTTGTGCTGTATATTTCTTTCACTTTGCGTTCTATTGGATAGAGATTGGAGTGCATTACAATAAGATGCTATCTTACGATGCAGAGCTTGCAAAATATTTTGGGATGACTATGCATTAGTTAAGATAGCAGGAACAGCTTCTGCATCTTTGATAGTATGCTGCAAGTGCAGAATTTAGAACTGGACACAAACCTGTCTGGAGAGGATAATGTTGTGGTACGCAGTGTAGTGCTAAGCTTGAGATGTTTTTTAAATTTAGAAATGTCCAATTGGTCAGTTTACTAGCTTGGAAAAATACCATCTGTTTTAGTATCTCTTACAAAGACAATGTAAATAAAGATTTTCTGTGGGATGATTTTGTGCCATTAATGTAATTCATCTATGCAGCTCTTGCAGCTTATCATGCAGCTTGAAGTATCTGGAGAGAATGAGATTTTAATTAAACATGTTTTTTTCCTCCTGTTCTTTTTACCATAGCACTTACACGTTGCATTTGTTGCATAACCTACTTGAGCATTTTATGAAATTAAATCAGTTTCATAAATGCACTGTGTGTGGAGGAGAATCTTCAGAAAAACTACTGACATCTTCAAAATATGGTTTTGCACAGATTTAAATGGAGAAAAAAAAAGGCAAAGCTGTTGAAATGGTTGTGTTAGTACTGGCTTTGCCACAAGGTGGTGCATTATACAACAGCTAGTTTTATGGTGATTAAATGAAAATACAATAAAAGATGCAAAATGTCTAATTCTTTTAACCATTTTTAAGTACTTGGCAGTGCACCATTGTCTTAATTACTAAGTCTTTCTTAGGAAGACTTAAGTTTGGGATGGGGAGGCTTACTACTTTTGTAGAGACTAATGAAAACAGCAAAAATAAGAAATTTACGTTGTGTTCCATATCATATGCAAAAGAAATCTGCAATTTGAGCCTGAGATAACAGATACACCTGAGTATACCAGGCAGATTGTGTCTTGTGTTTGTAACACAGATCACAAACATATTTAGTGTTCAGATTCTCCATTATAAGTAATACAATAACATAGTAGGGTTACAAAACCCAGAATGATAGTTTAATGTAACACAAGTTCACAAAACTTGTGTAGTTTTGTCTTTCTGGCATGATGTGCTTTCAGATCACTTACATAGGTTGCTAATGTGATTGTCAAAAAGCAAGATAATGAGATTATTGAAAAGCTGGCCAATGCAAAAGGGTCACGACATTCATAGTTTGGTTAGTCCTCAGACTAAGTGGATAATTTAAGCTTTAGTATTTTTGCACTTTAATTTTTTGGGGAAGAGGAAAACACCCTACTGTAACAGAATGCTAGGCTATATATGCTATAACTGAAGTTTAAAGTGCCAACATCTTTCATTTGGTAGCTGATTTTTGAATAGCTTCAAGCTTTTCTGAACTCTGAATTTTAAAAATATAATGTACTGCTTGATGGCACCTGTGTGCACTAGAGAGTGTATGTATGTGTTCTGTTTAAATGCACAAACTATGAAATTTATTGCTTCTTCATAAGAGACGTAGTTGTCATTTTTCCTAAGTAGTCAGATAACGAGATCTATTGTGGTGTAGTCCCATTGTTCTCAGAACTTCATGTGCTGTTCAGTGAATAGCATGGTATCTGTTTCTCCTGTGCTGGGATTTCAGTTTCCGTATTATTTTTTTCCACTGAAACTATTTTGGAATGAATTGTCACAAGTGAAATTCAACCAACATCCTGCTTATTACACATTGTGGGTTTTTTGAAAGCACAATCACATCAAATTTTCAGTTTTCAAAGCTGTTAATACAGCATCTCTCTTTACTAATTTATCTTGAAAAGTAACCTCACTTACAGATGTAAGCTCTCTGAATAAAAAATATAATAACCTGTACAGTTTTACTCGTGACTGAAAAAATAGATGTCTTTGTCCATTCAGTCTTTTCTGGGCTAAGCTTAACCCCTAGAGTACCAATTAGTGCTCAGGATAGTGGCTTCTGCTATTTTAAAGCAAGCGATCGTCTATCAGAGCAGTTGAAATGGCTTTTGCGAACATAATTTAGTAGCTGTCCATTAATTGCCTTTCCTTTCATAGAACTTCAGAAGGAGACCTCAAGAGATCATTTAGTTTTGTTCCCCCTAATCCAGCCAGAGATGTATCTTTGCTATTCCTGGTAGATGTTTGTCTAGCCTTCTCTAAAGGTCTTTGATGGAAATATAAAACATGTCATGTGGAGATGTTGCAATCTTAGTACACTGTATTGGTGTGCCACTTTGTTTCTACTAAAAAGCTCCCTTTCCCCACCACTAGATATAGGTTTTAGTCTTTTCTGATTATAACTCTGTTCCATGATTCTGCGTGACACAGAACAGCTTATTCCCTTCCTCTTTATTTTCATGCTCTCAAGTCTGGTCTTTTCTCCTTCTCTGTAGACTGGAGATTGCACACTATGTCTCTTCCTGCAGCTCACATCATCTCAACTTCTCAATTTCACCGCGTTCTTCTGGCCTCCCTCCAGTTGTAGGTACTTCATGAAGTGTTACCAAAAATGGGATGCAGTCTTCCAGCTGTGGCCTTAACCATATGTAGTGTGGAATTCCTAAGGCATCAAATTAAAACAGATTAAACTCAAAGCTGAGAGAATACAGTATTCTGAGAAGTGGTATTGCAACCATAAATATTATTCTTTAAATTTCAATTTTTCTATCTCTTTGCAAGTGCTGGTTGCTGTGACTTAAAACTAGAAATTGCCTAGTATTAACATTCATACTAATTATGAAAAAGACTAACAAAAACTTAATACTTACGGCATCTATTACTTCAAATGTTTAAGGTTTACTTATTTTGTTTTAAGAATAACTGTTTTACTAACTAACCTGCATTCAAGTATTGGTTGACTTACTGTTTTTTTTCTGAATGAACATAGGAGAAATAGATAGTTGAACCTGTTCAGATAGCAGACTCTCTGAAGTCCTCTGAATATGTTATATAAACCGCCAACAAAATAACATTGCGTGTTTAATTCCCAGACGTGTTTCTTGGACTCACAATTCTAATGTGACTTTGGGGAGTTCAGAATTGCTCTTTAGGAATGGCTGCAAATTTATGGTGTTTTGGGGGAGTGAATTGTTCTTCATTGCCTCCTGGTAAGCCGGAGATCATGAGTTGAAGGCAGTTTGTCATCACCATTTTCAAATTTGGAGTGATCAAAGGTGTACATCATTTATTTATGAAGAGCAGTTCTTTGTACTTACAAGTAGGCTTTATTTCTGATCCTTCCTGTTACGAGCAATAATGTTACAAAATCTGGCTGTTTGGTTACTTTACAAAAGTTTGCCTTTGCACCAAATCTGCTCTAAGTACATGAAGTGGTGGAGAGCTTAGTTCAGTAAGCTAAACAGTGGAGAAAAAACAGCAAAGAGGGAGTTGGATAAATTGAAGAACGAGGCTGGCTTGCAGGATAAAACACAGAACTAATGCCCAAAAGTAAACAGTGCAGAAAGAAGAGTGGAGAGGGAGTTGGATAGGTTACAGGGTGGATAGGGGTGGGATGGGAAAAAAATGAAAAGGGTTTTCAACTGAGAAGACAAAGCAGTGTAGGACTGGCAGGAAAAATCCATGTGCAAAGGCTGCGGTTCTGTATTTGCTAGAGTGAGGTTCTGTGCACCTTTCCACCCCTACAGGCAATAACACAGACCAGGCAGAACAGCCTGCTATGGGAGGAAAATACGGAGACCTGAGCTGTTCGTTTTTTTTTTTTTAGTATGATGGAAAATATTGCTTAGAGTCTGACCTAATCAGAATATCTAGGAGACTTGACTTAGCAGTATAAGTATATATGCCCAGTATGGATATGTGTCTTTACATTTGTAAGGAGATGAGTGTGTTTTAGCGTAAAGCTGATTTTTCTTACTGATCATGAATAACTTTGCAGATCTGCCAGGAAATATCTCATCTACTGATCTACATACTTACACAGCTCAGTAATCGTTGTATATAGGCGTCTCAGACATTTAAAATTGATTTGTTCTCGCAGCTTTCTGTTAGATAAGATTGTAATTTTATGGATTTGTGGCCAAAGCAAACAGGGAACGTAGCTGGCTGCAAATTGCATGGGAAACTTGCTGCAGAATCAGAAGCTGCATGCCTTGACCACGGAGCCATCTGCTTATTCTGAGCAGGGTCTCCAGCCCTAGTACTGTGCTGGCTGTACAATCGGATGACCTTGCTTTACAGGCGGCGGAAACAGCAACTGACACAGACTGCTGCTCCTGTCCCCAGCCCAGTGATCGCAGATGGAGCGCAGCTGCTGCGAGGGATCCAGCCCTACCTTCTGGTCACATGAGTCAGCTGGTGCAGTTGCAGCTGCAGATGCCAGTGTCTCTGCTGAGCAGCTGAAACCAATAGAAATTATTCAAGCTGGTGCAGGAGCATGTGGGAGGTGGCAGAGATGAACTCCCTGTGCCAGTTCAGCATCTTCGGCACCCTGCTCCTGCATCCTGGCCTGGTCTCGTCTCTTGGATGTAGCTGGCTCTGGCTGGGAGGGGGGAAACAACAGAGCTCTTAAGGAGTGGCAGCACAGAGCACAGGAATACAAGGATATTAGTTCATTTCAGTTGTTAATTCCTGATGTAGAAGCAAACAAAACTGAATAGACACATTTTTTGCTTGTCCTAGATTTATTATGGATGTAAGATGTGTGCAGGTCTCACACTGGCCTATCAAAGATAGGCTCATAGTCTTCCACTTTACTGAAAAAACTACTTTGGGAAATTAAGTATTAGTGCAGAAATGTGTTGAGTGCTGTAAATTGAAAGTGAGTATTTAAATGAGGTAGTATTAACTACTGTAGTTGCCTGTCCTTTTAAACTGTAGTGACAAGTTACGTTACGATTTTGGTGAAAGCTGAGATGGGCTATGATCATTTGCTTCTAAATTCACTTATCACCTACTTGAAAAAAGTTATTTATCTTAAGCTACTGTTACTAGCATTCAGCAACAGTGAAATGTCTATATGCAACAGTGAATAAGCCTACCGTTTACCTCTGTTGACAGAATTCTGCATGGATTTCTGATTTCAAAACAAAACTAATCTTGTTGGACTGTAATCCTAGCTGCAGCTATGGGAGTATTCTGAAATAGCTTTCTTAAAGCTTTCTAGCACGTTAAACATCAAACTTCACAATGAAGACATGCCATCCTAGTTGTCCAAATGCACTTGTGAATGGTTGCTATAATTTATGGGACCTTTTCCTAAATTGGAAGGTTGCGCCTGTGTCAGTGGTTGGACATTGAACTTTTAAATAGTATGACTTTAGTTATTGTTTTTTCTCTATGCTGAGAAAAACACTCTGCAAACATCTTTAAAACCAGTTATTTCTTTCCCTATTCCTGGCATATTGGTTATTGTAGACGACAATTCCTGTACAGCAGCCTTTTTTTCATTTTATTTTCATTAATGAGATTTTTTTGGCTCTGCCACTGCTGCTTACCATGAGGTCACCACTTCGGTACTTGAAAATATGAAATAATCACTTCTCTAAGGAAATAGGACATAACCAAATGGGCAGGAGGGAGAAACTGAACTGAAAGACAGGAATAAGGAAGAAAAGAAAAAAAAAAAAAAAGAGGAACAGGCCTATAATATACAGAGATTTTAAAAATAAAAATTTATACTGAGAAGACACTGAATTATTTTCTTCATTATTTTGAAATGCAAGACAAAGCTGATGCTTATGCTCCTAGTTCAGGTGAAAAAAGATTTTAAACTTCAGTGAATATATGAGAAGGATTAGAGCACTGGAACAAATTTATATTATGGATCTTGAAAATGTTGCAAGGAGCAGGATCTTGTATTTGATTTTTGAAGTTCCGTGTTGTTTTTGTACCATTACTTCTATGTGCAGCTGCTCTTTTCAGGCTGTTTGCTAATACTGCCCTTGCATTTCCCACCTAGTTACCTATATTCTTGGGATGTGAGCTGCTCTAAGAAGTGTATTTAGAAGAACAAATGCCCTGCTTATTTGTTTCACATTTGCTCCACTAGGATCACGGAAGTAAATGGTGAAATTTTAAAAGGAAAGATACTGCCACTGGATGGTGCTATTGTTATGTTATTTAACTTGCATGCTGTGGTAATGTGGATGGCGTGAAATCTCCACCCATGTACTCCCCAAAGGTTTTTGTAAAGATCTGCTACAAGGAAAATCCTGTGTATACAGGTCACGGTACCAATGGAAAAATAGTCATCGTAACCTATATCTGCACAAACGTTGGGCAGGGGTACTTCTGTCTGGTGTGACCTGTATTTGACCTTTGCAGATCAATGTGTAATGCAAGTTTGGGTGAAAGCATTTTTTTATGGATCGTGATGTTCTCGAGGAATGGGATCTATTTGAGCCAATCAGCTCTGTGAAATCTGCATATTCATAAAACGTCTAATTATCCAGAAAGAGATGCTGAGTTACTGAAATTGTCACTTTGAACGCTTTACTAACAAGAGGACTGTCTTTTAAAACGGCAGGGGTTACATAGTTAGCTACTTATTACGTTAAAAAAATAAAGTTTTGACTGCTTTATGCAAATATACTGCATTACCTTGTATAAATGAGAAGGTAAATCAGCTTTTGAAAGCCCTTCATGTTTTTTGAGGGGTAGAAAATGAATTCTTCTTAGAAATTTGCATTTTGAGAAGTAAATAACTACTTGAAAAGGTGCGCCTTCTTTTAAAGATTGCAGTTTGATAGTCTAGAGACTTGTGAGTTAAAATGGCTTTAGAAAAATCTGAAATTTTTCTTAGAATATGCTATGAACAATTGAAAATGTGTTCCAGTTTTCCAAGAGGATGGTTTAAAAAAAGATTGTTTTGTCTGCTTGCTTTCCCTCTCCCCCTTTTTCTTTCATATGCTTTGATATGTCCAGAGGAATTGGAGTTGGTTTTTAGAGAGACCTCAGAGAGGGAAGGAAGGAAAAAAACAAACACAACAACAACAAACAAACAAAACCAAACAACACATACACTGAACCTAAGAAGAGCATTAGGATGTACTTACTGGAAATAGTCTATAGGGTTCAATATATGTGTAGATACGTTATGAGCGGTAGAAGTTGAAAAGAAATCATAAATATGAGGCCAAGTATGTCAAAGGCCCAATCTCAGAAAGTTACAGAGGAAAGGATCCACTCCTGTGGCACAGACAACTGGGAAGATGAAGGTTGCTAATCTGTCTGAAAAACTCATTTGTTAGTACTCCCTTTCCTGCATTACAGCTGTTAGAAATGTTTATAATTTTTAATAGAATGTGGTAGTTCTTCCCAGTCAATATAACCAAGTGGGTAGGTACAGATACTTTTTACCGAATTTTCCACTCTGCACTTAAGTTGATTAAAGATAATTAACTTAAGTGTATTAAATATTCAAAAGTACCTAAAATGCATAAAACTAAATGAAATGAAAATCTTAACTAATGTTAACGTAACTTCACACCACATGTAAAAGCACAGCAAAGGAAGCTGGATGACCCTTTTTACTCTGATAAATTTTATTTCTATGTCTTTTGAATGTCTCAAGGTAACATTTTAGAAATTAAAAAGAAACATGACAACTTTATGTCCTTCATTGCGTCCATTTTTCCTGGGACCAAGTGAGATCATCTACAAGATCAGGTATCTGCAAGAACCTGTGTTGTGGTAATTGGCAGTGGGAGGCCTTCTTTGGACTGCTTGTTGGACAGTACCGTGTGTGTGAGTTACCAATTAAGGTTGATAAATAATTTTATTGATCGTACTTTGTTTCATTTCACATCTTTTTACATGGCCACTATTGAAGTAATCTCTAATTGAACAGGAGGAGAAAGCTGACCTTCATCTGTATGTAGATGCTTCTCAAACTCTTTGTGTTACACTATAGATTAAAAAAATGAATTATAAATTCAAAGAAGTTTCAGTAATGAGAAATCTGTGAATCACTATAGGTAGGTACACGATTCTAGATACACCTTGGTTTTTCAGTGTTGTTTTTTTGTTTTGTTTTGTTTTTGTCTGGGTTATTGATCTGCGTGAAAGGGTGATTACACTTCATTTTGTGACCGCTACTAGGCCTTCCGGCTTGTGTGTGATAGCTAAGCAGAATTATCGCTTACTTGAAGGAGCATGAAATCCTAGATATGTTCCCTCATGGAAGTCTTCTGTTCAGTGTGTCATAGGTCTGTCTCACTTAAATGCTATTACTAGAGATTCATTTACTGACTGTAATGAGGTAACACATCACAAACTCATGTTTTAGTCAGTGTGATTGTGAATGCAGATAGGGTGTTCCACAACCAAGATGTAGTAGTAACATATGTCTTTTTAAAAAATTATACTGTACAGTAATTGTGATAAATTTCATAAAACAGATACTGACATATACTTTTTCAGAGCATCCAGATTCTTTGGTCTTTGTCATCAGGCTGGGCCTTATGTATTTGGGCCCAGTATTTTAGTGTAGATGCATGAATCTTCTCTGAGTATTAGAAGCCCCTTCTCCCACTTTTCCAGCTTTCATTTTACTTTAGCCTTTATAAACCATTTGAATTCAGTGTTAGTCATTAGTGTCACACATTACCTCTTTGCTCTCCCTTGTGTCTTGGGGTACTATTCAAATTTGCTCTCTTTGAAGAGGGGCAATGCTTAAAAGATTCATTTTAAGGAGAGCAAAAACCATGACCGTTAATACTGCTTCTCTGATTTTTGCATGTGTGTTTTTTTTGTTTTGTTTTTAGTATTAAAGAGAAGCAAGCCAATATTAAACCAATCTGGGAGCTTCAGACAGGCAAACTGATCTAAAATGAGGCATGCTGGATTTGGCAAGCTGGTTGGGTGAAGGAATGAAAATCCTGCAAGCAGTATCCTGACAATTATGAAACAAATTATTTTTCCTTGTTAAGTCCTTAATAAACTGGGGCAGGGGAAAGCATATGCAGATGTTAAATTTCGCATTAAAAACCCAAAGCCACAATGAGAGGGAACACAGTATGTAAATTTCTCATATTACATCATGACTTCTCTCTGAATACTTGGCATTATTTAAAACAACTTTGTTGAATTGGATGAACTTTGATCCTAATGAAGAACATTTGATCGTATTAAGTGCAGACTTCAAACGGGTGTTTATCTAGAGAAGAAATGTTTGCAAGTAAGTATTCTGTGTATATCTAAACAATTTAAAACTGCTATTTTTAGCATAATATATGTTGATATGCAAATTTCTCTTAGCCTGAGGGGTGTATATACTACTTTACAAATTGTGCTCAGTGTTTCAGTTTCTCAAAACACAAATAAGCTTACATTTTCTGGACTTGCTTTTTCTTCCTGCTCTTTCATCATGCAAATGCAGGTTTGGAATGAGGCTGTGTAGGCTTGCCCTTAAAGGATACAGACTGCGGTTAGCCTAACCCCTTCTGGTGCTGGGAGAGTGCAAGTCATTTACCCCAGGTCATGGACCCTGGGGGGTCTGCTGTGGCCTTATCTCCTCTGCCTTACTTTGCAGTGGAATGGCCACTTTATGCCTGTTTTTGGGAGGACAGAGTAAGTCCTGTAGTTGTCTGAGTTAGAATGCTCCCATAATACATGTGGTTAATACAGCACTGGTATTGGCCCTGTTCATGTAAATTGCTTTTTTGTTTTGTTCTTGTTTTAAGTAGACTAGACTGTAGGTTATCCAAGCCAGTTGGTGTTAATATGTAAATGAAATTAATTACACTTACTCATTGGATTTACATGTAGGGATAGTATTTGGAAAGGCAGATGTTAAATATAATCCTGCTGTGCTTTCAGGAAGGTAGCCTTTGAGGAAAAGACACTCAGTTAATATGGATGCTGTCTGGGCAGGCAGCTAGTGTTTTCTGTGGGTGCATTTATTTTAGTGTCTACTTTGGATTTCTTCTACTTTCAAATTGTTGCTTTGGACTGTCCCTGCTTTTGCACTTGCCTTCCTGTTGTAGCCAGAGTACATGGGCTGAATTCTTCCTGGGTGAATCTAAAAAGAGGGCATGCTCCTTAGGTATGCTAACTAATGAATGTGGGCTATGGGAGTAGGCAAGAGCTAGTCTGACAGTTGCCCTGAAATATATGTACAATGTGCACAGCTACTCCTAAACACAGTTGATTGCTTGGCTCTATCATTATCTCTGTGTCTATGAGCTTGAAATTTTTTTTTCAGATCTAGGACTTCTTGGGGCAATTCGCTCTCAATCGAGCTGTCTGGGTAGTTCTGATGGCATTATGAAACCTTTCAAGTATGAGACTGCTGCTTCTAAACTCATAGTGGTTAATGTATGTAGGACGCTTTTATCTTCTCTGAAGAATAAACAAGTGGAGACATGAACACTGTGTTCTTGGAAAAGAATAACCACTGATGTAGGATTTAAAGATAAGAAAAAAAAATCGGGACTGGACTGGAATGCATGTGCTAGCTGCTAGGAATGCTTGTTTGTTAATTTAGGGATATTTTCATAGTTAAGATTGAACAAAAAATTTGCTCTTCATAACTAAAATCTGGAGAAGTGAAATAGATGAGAACTCTGAGTGCAGTTCTGGTTTGGTTTTGGCTTTCTTGTGTGTTTGGGACCTCGGGTCATCTAATGGTCATCCCTCTTAATACTGCAGGAACATTAGGCATTGTTAATACTTCTTTCTCTACCATTTTTTGTTGATCATTGATCAACACCGATCGTTTTAGCCTATACTCTGTGGCAAGCGTGATGTTTTGTGGCTTTTGGTCCTATATAGGATGCAGTTCAGATTAATGTAAATGGTAAGTTATTCTTGGGGAGTTTGATCTATGCAGTTCATTCTGTGGCCTGGATCATTTCTGCCTGCAGTTATGGACAGGAGTCTGCTTTGATTCAAATATCCCATGTATTCTTATGTTGTTTCATATTTTGCATTTTTGCAATTTAGTGATGTTTTACTGACTTTAATACTTGGAGAGCAAGGCTGCCTATCATTAAAGCTACTGAAAAAGGTGACCTTTGCAGAACATATGTTTAAAAACAGCACATGTAATGGAGATTTCAGGCTCATGCCGTGACAGCAATAGCACAACTGTTTTTATATGGACTTAAATATTGCTGCATTTTTTCTGTCATTTGTATTTTTAACTTAACCCACACTACTTAGATGTCAAAGTAATTGCTGCTTCCAAAATCAGTTAAGTAAAACAAAGTTTGAAACATGACAAAAATGTTGATAGGAGTAGCAAAGAAAGAAATGCAGCAGCTCTGTGTAGGTACCACCCAAGCTCTGAGTAAAACAAGCAGTAGGGAACTGCAGCCCTCAGAGCTCCTGACATATAGCAGAAAGCAACGTGTGTTTTAACAGCAGGAAAGGAGTTGTTGGTAGATGATGCATCTGGTGTCTTCTCTGAGGTTTTGTTTTTATTTTCTATTTGTTTAGTTAACTTTAACTTCTATTTCTTTTTTAATTTAGTTTTGTTTGCTTTTGCATTGAACTTCAAATTTCCTCTACTTGTGGAATCCCAACCTGTTTGGGTTTTCTTTTGTGTCTTGTTTTTAAGTTAGACATAGGGGGTTTGGAACTGAAGGCTGATTCAGTTACAGAGTGATAACAGATCACTCAGATTCAGTATAGAGTGATATACGCTCTAGTGTATAGGACTTCAAGCTTTTTCAACATACTTCATTCCTCACCATGTAGTAGATTTGTTTGTTTTGCATGTCTGCCATATCTTAAAGTTACCATTAAGGTTGAATTTCTGGTGAGTATTGTTGTATTTCACTGAGAAAGAACAAAAAGTTATCAATCATATTCTTAAACTTCTGGGAAAAGTATGGAGATGTATCAAACTGTCAGTGGACAAAGCATGAAAAAATGACCTACTTCTGTGGATGAGAAAGGGCCTGATGGTGTATTTGGATCACCATAGTGAAGAGCACTACTTTTACCTTTTATGCTCTCCTTGTGGGTAGGAGTTCCCCTCAGTTTCAGGGGGCTTTGGGGATGAAGGTGTGTTGTTTTTTTTTATTCCTCTTTTTTTTTTTTTAATTTTAATTTTAATTTTTTTAATGTTACAGCTGAGTGTTTACATTCCTATGGTAATCATGGTGAGGTCATTGAAAAATTCATTTGTTAGCCTTTCAGAGGAAGGATGTGCATGCTTATTGTAAATTACATGCATCAAATTGATTTGAAATTGGCCCATCAGTTACATTGATTTAAAGCACCAGAAAATTGATCTAAATTTCATAATTTAAGAATGGAACTAGTTTCTCTTGTGGGAGGATGATTTATTTAGAGACCAACTGGAGCATGAGTACTTGTGTAATAAAGTAGATAATGGAGAGGCAGCAGTGTTGGGAAAGAAGTAAAAGGCTCTCACAGTTTGTTTAGGGACTGATTTCACTATAAGCCATTGAAAATTGAATGTATGCGAAGATTTCTGGGTTTCTTGTAAAAATGTGTTCATACTGTCACATTTAACAATCACATTTCTTTGTGTTTTTAGTGTGCTCTGAAGCTTTAGTTAGTAAGCATTGTATCTATTTATTAAAACCTCCTAAATAACAAGCTTTTCCACTTGTAATGAATAAAGTGGTATGCTGGTATAATATTCAGAACAAGGTAGTGGTGATACAGAATAGAAAAAAACAGAAGTTTCAGATACAGGTACATTTGAAAAGGTGTCAGATACTGAATGTACCCGAGAAGAAAGACGGGAAAAGTAGGTTAAAAGTGAAATTTGAGCTCTTTCTGTTACTAAACCTTTACACCTGGTGTTACTGTTCTGGGTAAACTATTAATCCTACAACTAGTTTTGTGGAACTAGCAAACACTTGCCATGTTGAAATCTGCATGCTAGAATTTGCACTGTTTTTGTATTTTAGATCAAAGAAAGTAATATTGCACAAATGGAGATGATATCAGGCTTGAAACAAGGTCAATTGCAGACTACAAAGTATACGTGCCACTGATAAATGGTGGTAATGCAGAATATTTCTGGGCACTTCAGGCACATAATTCTGTTTCCTCAAAAAGCATTTAACAGTATGAACTGGTGTAGTTCTTCCCCTTAAGTTGTGATCTCTGATTTAGTTCTCTTAAACTTGCAATGTTTCTGTGTACAAGTGAATTTGAATGACTTGGTACTGAGCTTTTAGTTACTCATCTTGGATTCTTAAAATGATGAAGAATGGACCTGGATTTGTGAATGCCCAATGTCTTACTCATGCTAACGTGAACACTATGAAATGAATAATAATAATAATGAACCTAATGAGTTTGCATAGGACTGAGCCACCTGGAGGTGTTTCCCCCCTACACCTACCCCATTAATGATCATGGAAATGGGGAAGAGCTGAGAACCATTTAATTCCACTAAGTATTTTCTTGATGCTGAAGGGTGGTGTATTTGCTCTTGTATTAACTTCTGTATCAGCGTCAACATGGCATTTCATTTTGCCAAATGATATTTGTGATGTGGGCTAATGAAGCTCGATAATCATTCATGATTTTCTTAAACAGAAGATTGATTGTGCATTTCCTTAGTGTGAATGAACTTGCTGAAAGTGACCGTAATCAGCATACAAAAAGCAAATGAGAACATTGCGATCCACTGTGATTATTATTATCCAATTTCATCAGTCTTCATACCTCATGTATGCAGAGAACAAAATTGGTGCTAACTTGTGTTGAATATATAAAATATGTCTGCCATCAGTAACCTGAAATTAGTGAAAAGTTTTAGGATTGACCAGTATCGAGTTGGGGGGGGGGAGAGTGACAAAACTGCCTCTATACCCTATTGTGTTTAAGGTATTAAAGTACATTTATTCAGAGAATATATCAAGTACATTGATTCAGAGAGTAAAGTAACGCATGGGTTGTTAGACAAGTTGAGGCAGTTCTAAACCTGAAGCAGTGATTTTTGAAATGGAATTAGGACGCTTTCATTTTACCTTTTCCAAACTAAATTTAGCAGCTTTGGTGAAAGCAAATTATAAAAAGCAGATGAAAATGGGAGGCAAATCTTAGAAATAGGTATATTGAATTTAGTTTTCATAGAGGAAAACTACTGTAATTATTGCTTATAGTAGACAAATAGGTCAGTTATTTTCACTTGTTTACTTATTTATGATATTTGTTTAATTTCTGTAAGATGAAGATAGCAAGTATTTAGGTAAAACGGAGGGAACGGTACTTGAATGTTGGTCTTTTGAAAAAAAAAAAAAAAAGTCATCATGGGTGCAGAGGAGGGAAGGGACCAGTGACCGTTTTTAAAGCTCTTTGACTCATTTCTTGTTAACTTAGAATTTTTAAGGTTTAACCTCTTAAAATCATGATTTATGGTTATCTGTGAAGTTGCCCATTGGCTCTTCAAGTCCCCTGCTTGGTATGCATTTTAAATATATAAGATAATGATTTAATAAAAAAAAATGTTTCCAACACTTACTAAATAAATTAATGGTTAAGAAGGTAAATATGAGTTGACTTAAAGAATTTATTTATGTAGTTAAATGCATCTTTAAAAAAATTGCATTCCACCTGGAACTGTATGTAGTACAATTTCTAATGAACATCATAGAGGGACCTGACAATGTATGAATTATTCACTGGTAGATTATTATATCTTTGTTGTTAGCATGCAAGATAATGAACGTAATTACTGTGGCAGTGTACTCAGGGGAATGTGCAGTTCTTCTCTCAGTCTAGACTGGAGTTACCAACTAAAGGGGAATTAAGAAAACATGGATAAAGTCTGGTAGCTTAGATGCTGCCACTTAGTTCCCTATGCTGCTTTAGTGAATGTGTATGCTTTGTATGCTTCAATCCTGAAAGTAACTTTTTCATTTTTGAGAATTGTAGTAATCTTTCTCTTTCAACTCTGGCAATATTGCACACTTGGTAAAAGGATTTTGATGTTTAATTTTAGAGCATTGTAGATTTACCCTCTTCTATTAGAATTGTCTATCACAGTAAATTAGTATAAACAGTCTAATTGCTTAGGAAATCCAGGGTAAAAGGTTAATCAGCAATTTGCCTTTCTTTAAGGGACTTAGCTTATTATGATCTACTTGTCTTAAAGAACTTTGAAAGCATTATCTTCTGTGTGTCTCTAATCTGTGAGGTTGTCCACCTGATCTTAAGTTAAGCTTTCTGATGAGCCAAATACTTCTATTTTCTGTTTTATATTATGATAACTTAAATTATCAGTAATAAGCCATCCTAATTAAAGTTTGTTAAATCTACAGCTCTGCTCCAATTACACACTAATCAATTATACACTAATTTAATTCTACTTAGCTTGATACAGTGCAGCATTAATCAGATTCAGGTTTAATACAACAGATTTACTGCATTAACCAAAAAAAAATGGTGCATTCAAATAAAGGGGAATAAAAGAAGTCACAATGCTGAAGAATGTACATAAATATGTTCTTATCGATAATGTATTGTAAAAGATTTTATTTTTCCATGGGGAAGTATAACTGAAACTAGTTCTTTGTGAGCAGATTATTGTTATGAGCTGGAACCACTGATAATGTAAATACATTTAAGTGTTCATGGTTGTTACTCCAAATTCCTTATTATCTAATATAGGCAATTGTATCACTTCTAATGTTATTTAAGTGATTAGTTGTGAATTTAATTTGCCAGAAGTTACAATGCCCTTGGTGGTAAGAAAACTGGAAGCTAGTGGCCATCTAGCTGCCATTCTTGTGCTCAGACTTGTAACTGCTTTACCCTAACATAACTGGCTGTACAGCTTGAACATTGCTGCTGCTCTTACCACTGGCTAAAGTTTTGCCATGGCCATTAGAGAATATCAAAATTAGGAAATACTACATGTATATAAAAGCTCGTTGCAAATCACTGTTTTTGTAATGGATACCACACAGTTTCATCCTTGCTTTAAAGCAGAAATTGATAAGTAAAAGCCCCAAACTAAAAATAAAAAGTGATTATATAATCAAGTTGTCTTTGTTACTGAAGATGCAGTTTTGTGCTCAGAACTACTAACACTACTTCTGAGAGATACAATCACACCTTCAGCCAACACACCTCTACCATGTGTTACGTTCTAGCAGCACTCTGATCTAGACCTGAAAATCTTCCAATAAGCTAATCCTTTTGGTTCAATTGTGCCGAAGTGCTGTTATAACTGATTTAAATTCATTGTTCTCTGTGCCCATACCTGAAGTTAGGGGGTATGTGCTTCTGTATGAGGGCTAGGAATGGACTTGGAAATTAATTGGAAATTGTTACCTGTTTAGCAGCTGAGCTCTTATTTTCTCTAGGTGAATTCTTCATTGGTCAGAATTTTATTGCAAAGCACCTAAGTGAAGCTAAGCACCAGGGAAAGAGGCCCCTGGAATACAGTGCCCCCTTGACACTGTATTCCATTTCACTGTGACCCTGTGAAATGGAATACAGTACTGGTTCTGTCTTGGCACTTAAATGGAGCGTTTCTAAAGTTGGGTTCAGCAGAATGCTGTCTCTTCAAGAGGGAAGGCATAGCTACAGCATGCTCTGCTTTTTGCTCATCATGGCTGTTTTGGACATAAGGGCTTTTTCCATGTGCTCTTATGTTGCAACATGTGCACAGACGCTGTCTGCATGCTCTGTTTTCCCTTCTTCTTTGTAAGGCTTAGAAATTTCTGAAGTCTGCCACTTGAGGAACCTTCTAAGTTTGTGAGTTGCAAGGGCGCAGCTGACTTCAAAAATACGGATGCCATGCAAAGCTTAATAGGGTTTTGCAAAAATGCTCACAAATAAACACTTTAACCAGATAAATAGAAAATTGTTAAACATCAAAAGGAAAGAGAAAAGCCAGCAAATAAATAAGGCAAGGTCTCCAGATAAGGTCATGTGAAAAAAACCATTCCTCTCAGAAGCAGTTTATTAAAACTTAAAAATTAAAAATGGATGGGGAATAGGAGACTTGAACAGGTATTTCATAAATTAAGATCTTAGGTAAAAACTAAGCTGAATAATAAATTAAGTCATACTGCTCAAAAGGACAGCATGATAAGTTTTCAGATGGTTTTGGTCCTAGAGAAATGCAGGAGGATAGTTGGGTTTTGAAGAAACTTACTGGAAAACAGGAGTAAGAGAGCACATAGAAAACAGTAGCTATACTAGTGTCTGCTCTTCTGGGTGGCATGCATCCTTTAAAAGGGAACTAAAAAGATTGTGCCTGTTTAGGTGTAGAAAATTGTGATCAGAAGTTTTTTCTTGATATGTGTGCTCTTCATCTATCCATGTTCAGGATTTCTTCTGATAAAATTTGTATTTAAAAGCTTTTTAAATCCGGATGGTTTGCAATAAAGGTTTTGGAAAATGTACTTAATTGTCTTCCAGAACCTTAATTTAAGTTTCATATGGGATGCATTAATGGTTGTCTGCCATGGCTGTTGCATTCCTGTCCTAAATATACAAGGCATGTAAAAAGAAAATCACGTGATGAGAACATGAGCAACTTCAGCTCCTTTTTTCAGAAGTGCAAGGCAGCACTCAAGAGCTCTCTAATTTGTAAAGCATTGATTTTACTCAATAATCTTTCCCAATCAAGTTTGACTTCTCTGTTGTAGGATCTGAAATTGAACTGGGCAGGTAAAAAGGCCTTTGGAACTTCTCTGGACATATGCTTCATTTCACATCTTCAGGATATGTCTTTCCCAAGTGGTATCTTGCACTTACTTTTTGGAAATACTTCTTTTTTCTACAGGTTAGACTAACAAATGTGCAGTCAAGTATCATTTCCAATAAGGAAATGATAATTGTGTGTTCATAATTTTTCAAGTCAAGATCTTACTCTGGGAATATTTTTCATGTGGATATGCCTAATCATTGTCTTTGAAAGTGATTTGAAGTAATGCACATTAATTTGTATTAAAACTCAATAGTGACATTTATGCAGGCAGTTACCATCTCCACTAAGATGACTGTATTATATTTTTCTATATAGATGACAAGTACATGTATTTATCTTCATGCCAGTGTTACGGTCATATGCTATTTTTTACTAGAACTATGCACGTTTTTATTAGAACTGGTCAGAGCAAAATATGAGAAGAATTGTGTCTATGGGGTATTATGCACTGTGGAAGCTGGAATAGGTGCAGATGAGTGAAAGAAGACAGTGGAAAGTGATGACAGCGTTCCCTTACAGCAGAATTGAGTTCTCTCCTGGAAAGTTGTATTCTGGTTTTCTATGGAAATTTTGTAACGTTTGCAGGTGATTTTTTTTCCAAGCATTTGGCTTATTTTCTTAATGTGCTGAATACATACAACTGTAAGTAGATGAATGGGAGTTATACTTGAAACATATTAAGTACTAGATAAAGCTGAATATTGAGAAAAACAAATCCTAAGCATATCAAGTTGAGCACTCATAATTAGTGAGTACATTTTTCTTAACTTTGCTCCCACAGAAAGAGGATAATTATACCTTTAATCCCAGTGGGATCCTATGAAAATACATTTGTTTATACTTGAATGCAAGTGCTTCACTATAGAAATTACTGACTTTATCGGTAGTATTTTGTGATATATTTCTGTCTTCATAAAGAGTGTGTATATAGAAGGTGTAGGGCCAAAAGCTTAATGGGGAGATGAAATATAAAGTAGCACGGGTAAGAAGGAGCCAGACTTATTTCCAGCTCTTCCTATCTTTAATGTGTTTGACTTTAAACTTCAGAGTTTAACACAGGTTTTGTGTGCATCACAAGTAGAGTTTCCTAACTTTTTTTCTGCAAACTAGTTTTGGGTTGTGTTATAATTTAAACTTCAGTCATCTTGCTTAAATTCTGACTCTTGCCACACCAGAATAGATCAGCCAAATGAGATACCTTTGTGGATACTTTGATAAATACAGGAAATAAAAATACACTGCTATGTGTTGCATATTCACTGTCAGGTGCCACTGTGCATGAGAATATTCTGTAGAGCATTCCAGTAGTTCCCACTCCAAGTTATTGCGAAGTAGCACATAAGTCACTTCCACAGTTGCTCTGTGATACTAATACAATAGTCAAGTCATGATCTGTGTTAATTGACTACCATTTGTGCTTACATATTTAAAAAACAAAACAAAAAACTCAGTGAAAACTGTTTTAGAATTGTAAATTATATTCAGGACTAATGGCTTAAAGTCCTGTATTTTTAAAACAACTATTACTAAATTGGAAGAGTGTTAGCTACTTCCAGTTATGACAACTACTACAAATGTTTCCGTATGTTTTCAAGTCTTCTATGTTCACATAGATGGACTTCATAATGGATTTCTATTTAAAGCTTAACATTATAAACTCCCTCTATAATGAATGAGAAATTATTAATAAAAATCTTTATTAAAGAAAATGTTTTGTAAAATGGACAGTCTTTATCAGTTAGGCTAAGTTAATTCAACATATAAAAATTTACTTTTTAGAAATAAAAGCTCAAGTTTTAAGAGAAATATAAATGTTCCAGATGTTCCCAGTATACACAATTGGCCACAATTACATATTACTGCTAAATTGTCTCCCCCAAAAGAAAGTTCTGCACATACAGTTGTGCCTTCGAACATGGCATAAAGCCACAACACAGTCACTTTCAAACTAGCGGAAGACGAGATCAGGAACATAAGAATGTAAAGTGACAGTGCTCTGATTCTAGACCAATCCATTTCCACTAGATTTTAACTGCCATCTGTTGTTAAATAGAGAGAAGATACAGATCTATATACTGTAGCAAAAAAAAATGTATATATTGTTAGATATATTATACACACGAGTATGTGCACATTTTTTCCTGATGCTTGACTTGAATGTACTTCAGCTTTTATTATTATTATTACTGTGAGTTAAAAATCAGAGTAAAGTTGTTTTGGAGACTGTATGTTACTTCTGATTCAGCTCTTCAGATACTATTGAAGAATAGAATCTCTTGGTGTTATTTGGATACTAGGATGCAGGATTTAAACACAACTTGCATTTGGCTCTGTTTTGACAATAGAAGTTAATCTTGTATGGTTTTTGTTAAAGCACTGTTGAAAAAATATCTTATTGAGCTATTTGCGGTGTTTTTTTTAAAGATGTTTAAGATTTCACATACAGTTTAACTGATCACAGATGAAACTGTAAATTAATACCTCATGAGTTTTACTGACTGCAGGGCATTGTTTGTAATTCAAAGCTGCTTTGTTCCTACCCACTAGGAAAGGGTCCTGTTCAAGCAAACAAATTAAAGAGTTCACTGTGATATCAAACTATTTATTAAAACTGAAAAGTCGAATTTTGAATTTATCATTTCACGAGGACTCTTATAATAACCTACTTAGAACATGTATATGTATATATTTAAGCTTAAGTCATTAGGGATTTAAATAGAAAATATAAAATTGCATTTAATCTTTAGTCTTAATCCACCTTAATAGAAATTTTGTGCTTTTACCCAAAGTATTACACGGCATACCAAAAGAAAAAAGGATTGCATGTTGTTTTTTTCTGGTGCAAATTGCTTCAGTTCAGTTTGTTCTTTGATCTGATGCGTTTTCGTTTCTACTGTCTTGTGTATGGTCTGAGCACAATTAATAGCTCTATAACAGAAAACATTCAGGCATGTTTAAAGTATAAAGTTGAATTTTCTCACTTAACACTGGTTGGTCATTCCGAGCTGGACCATCAGGATCAGCGTGCTTGTTGGCAATCTCCTTTTTTGTCTGCTCTAATCTCTGAAAGGATTTTCAGGGTGGCCTTTTTATACTTTGGCTGTTTTTACAATCTAATTAGTGAATTAAAATAAGAGGGAAATATGTTTTATACAACTTGATTAACCATGGCTTCTTGGTGTACTACAGACATTTGTGATCACATAAGGACCTGAGGAAGCTGTATAAAAACTTCCAAGGAATTTGGCCTTCAGTTCAGCAAAAACGAAGTATTTATGTTTGATAATTTTTTATTTACTGGGTTCCTCGGTTATGAAGCCATTTGAAGTCTCTCAATATTTCATAAGGGAAAGGAAGAGAATGTGCCTGTTAATACAGAATTTGCTAAGTTTTGTTTCCTATTAGAAAATAATAAAAAGCTATAAACCTCATGGGAATGTTTAAGATAAAATTCCTATCTTCAAGATTTATGAAGACCCCTTCACCTTTTGACACACACAGATATAGATACTGTAATGTTCTCATAGACTAAGTGGCGTAGAGAAGTAGACGAGGTGCTGGGAATCAGTCAAGTTGTTTCAGGAACAGCTTCTGTTCTTAGCAGTAGGTTAGCAACAAGGCAAGTATCTTTGTAATCAATCAGCAAATTTCCCCATATCTGGAAGCAAAGAAACAGTGATTTGCCATGCTTCTTAAAGGTGATAACCTGCATGCCACAATTCTAAGGCATGACCCAGTGATCTCCACCAGAATTAGTGCAATGTTTATTAGGCTACTCTCTAAGAGTGTTTTAGTTATGAGGTGCTAATTGCTTTTGATATTGTGTAAGAGAAATTTATTTTTCTTGCCTAAGTGACTGACTGAGAGTGGCTGAACTCCTTTGAAAGAAGTAGTTTCCTGATTTCTTGAACAGCTGAGTACTCATTGTCTTTTGTGACCTTAACACTAAAGATTAAGTTTGTAATGGAATGAGCTGTTGACTTGCATTCTTCAAATGCAATGTGGTGAGCTCCTTTGCTGTAGTCTTCTGTGTTGGTTTCTTTCTTGTGGGAGTTTTGTGGTGTTACATGTTGAAGATTAAAGGAATGCTCAACCTAGAGATAAGGAAACTGAAGAAATGTTCTCTCCTGTATCGTTAATTATAGAAACAGAGGGCTGGTATGAGCCTTGAGTCCATTCTATAGCAACAAGGTAAGCATATATAGCTGGAATAGCCATAGTAAGTTTGTCCAACTGTTCTCAAAATGTGAGTGAAAGCTTCTCCCTCATACGTGGGGTGTCTTCCTACATGTGGTTAGCTTTCTGTAATGGGTCATCTGAGTCTTACTTTTAAGCTCATTCCTGCAGGGCCTGCCTTCGTACCCTGCAGAGGTATGAAAAATAGTTCTTTGATTTCTTTAAGACTCATTATTCATTTATCCATTGTGTTTCTAAACATTTCTTTTCTGAACTTAACTCGGTTTCTTCGATCTTTTCTTACATGTCACGTTATAATCTCTTATTCTACTTTCCTTCCATTTAACTCTCTAAACTGCTTTTCATCTCCAAGTAGGTTGCCAAAATTGGACTTGACAGTTGAGATCTTTATTACTACTAAGTAGGAAAGAGTACTCTTTCCTTACATCTAACAAATCTCATCCTTACTACTATATTATAGGAGAATATACATCCTCCTGCTCCTGCAGCTCCCCCAGCTGCTGCAGTGTTACTGACTGATTTTTATGTTTTGAAGCCTGTTAACTTCAGATTCTTCTCTGCGCCAGCCCTCCAGTGCTGCTGCCTCATCCCAGTTATTTCCTGTTTGGTCCCTGTATCTTACATTTCTGCTTCATCAGTGCTAGTCCGCATGAACTCTCGTCTTAGAAGATTTTGATACATTTTAATTGTACTGTGAACAATGGACAAAGTGATTTTTTGCAGCTGTTTAGGTTTAGTCAAGTTTACATGTTTTGACCTGACTGTTCAATAAAAACTGATTGTAGAACAGCACACGGTAATCACCTCTGGACCAAGACTGAGATGAAATTCGATTCTGTATAAAATTATAACTTTAGCTGATGCTTTTCAGTTAGTGGTGTCACAACTTAAAAATGCGTAGTTTCGTTTCACGTTTCTCTCATTTGTTTATGAAAATGTCATGTGAGAAAACGTCAAGGATTTTTAAGTTAGGTATATTGTGTTGTCTTTTCTCTGTTCTATACTAGGTCAGTTATCTTGCTGAAGAAGGAAATGCAAATTTGTTTGTAAAGAAAATGTTGATATGAAATTAATGGTTGCTGTGTGACAGTTACGTACCAGGTGCTTATGCACTGGTGCTTTGTTCCAGTAGCTTTCCAGACATAGAAGTGAAACCTCAGTGTTTGGTAACAGCTGGGTTCCCAATTCTCCATCTTAACAATATATTTTGATACTTCATAAACACAGGGTAATTAATTTTTTGCAGGGTTTAGGGTAAGGAAAGTTTATTCCTCATTTATTCCATCCCCCTTGGGAGGTGGGAGAGAAATTCTTTCATGCACAACTACTTCGATGAACTGCTGCTTTTTAGAAATATTGTTCAACGGGAGCTGGTGTGATTCTGTGAAACTTAATAGCTGACCACAAGCTCCTTAATAATAGCAGGAAGAGCAATACAGGGTATCACTAAATGTGCTTTGTTCCTGCTTAGAGTGGCAGGGTATATACACAGATGGGGGAAGCTGAAATCACTGGTTTATCAGAGGGTTGTCATATTTGGGTCAAATGTTTGGGTTGTTCCTTTCAGTCCGTGAATTATTATTGTTCTGCTGTGGAATTAGTCTTTTAGTGCTGTTTGGAACACTGCTTTTGGAAATGATTTATGCAGTACTATTCCCCTGCAGCTTTTTTGTAACTTGTGACTTATATTTTTTTTTTCCCCTGTTCATTTCATATGCTAATTTTTTTCCAAAAGGTGACCCTCTGAGATTGTGCCTATAGAGTGAAGAGCTGGACTGAATTGTCATAGGCTGTGGGATGAGTTATTTTTAGCTGCTGGCATTTCAGGCTGGAACACTTCATTCTGTCGTGCTTGTTAATGAGTCATCTGGAGAAAATGGGCTTCTTGCTTTCTGAGAGGGTCTGTAGCAAATAATAATAGGCTAATCTCTGCAGGAGATATTGTCAAGTAACTAAAGCTTCAACTTGAAAATATGTTGAAATTGAGACTTATTACCTCCATATTAGAATAAGCATGTGCTTTATTATTATTATTAAATTGCAATGTATATGAAAATCTCAAATACTAGAATATCGATAAAGAACCTATTTTTTTAGAAAAAAAGGTTAATTGAAGGCAATCACCTTTTATAGAAAAATACCTATTTGCTTCCTAATTCGAGATATAGTTTATTTCATGAAATCTGAATGTTATCTAGTTGATTCTTGTTATATAAAGCCTTATATAAGGCTTGTGTACTTGAGAGGGGCCCAGATTTATCAATATTCAGTATATTATTTCTAAGGATTATCCAGCATCGCTGTTTGGTTCCTGCTGAAGAATATATATATATATATTATTTTTTTCTTTGCATATTTCCTAGTCTTTCACTTGATGCATGTTGCATAGTCTTTCCTCTTCTCTCCAAATACGAAGGTGTTCTGTTGATACAGCACAGGAGGATTTGTTTCATGTATGAAAATATCACCACTCAAGTAGAAAGCTTAATGTAAGGGTAATTATCAAAGTTGTTAATCCAGTTGCTTCCTTTTTCTCCCTTATTGAAATTCCAGAATTCAGTAGTGCAAATGATCCATTTAAAAGAAAGCTATGTAAAGACATAAACCTAAAGGAAAAATAAATAAAAAAAAAAAAAAAAAAACACCTATGCTATAAAGGAAATAATTTAAGGAGCAGCTTCAGTGTCAAGTCCTCTTGTCACCTTTGGTACCTCTAATGCTACTTACAGTCTATATGTTTACCTTCATTTTGTTTACACATCTTCCTTTTATAAGGCACGTTACATGTGTGAAAAGGCTTTGTGTTTTGATGGCAACAGCTGTTTCCTTTAGATCCAGTAATTTTTATTCTCCATTGATTATTTAGTGGTTTGGCTTTGCTTTTTCATTATCAACAGAGTATTGAGATAAAAGGTGACCTTATATCTTATGTTATTCAGAGAAATATCTTTGCATTATTAGCATCTCTTGGGCTTTCAGCCTATACTGTTTTAACCCATCTTTCTCATATTGCTGTGATCATTGTAGAAAATGTTTTATCCAATTAAGTCTAATGATTGTGATATTATCAGAATACTACTGCTACTAAACAGCCCACAGGGCTTACACTGGGTTAGTCAAGATAAATATTTCATGTTTTAGAAAATTGGCATACATCTACATTGCAGGCAATAGTGTTGTGGTAAAAGCACTTGTGATAGCTTTAAGTAAGCTCGCACGAATATCGGAGTTGGTTTAACTGCAGCTGTGTGGAACTCTGTGTGGGAAAAGTGACCCCGTGTTTTAGCAGGAAGAATTAACCTTCGTGAACTCCAGGCTGCTGTGGCTAGACTGCTTCCAGACCCTCAACTGATTTGCTTACAGCTACTTTGAGTACACACGCTGGCACTGTAGGTTCTCCCTTACTTGCCTCCCCAGCAGGCAATTGATGCGTGCTCTTTTCTGTGTAGCCAGTCCTCAGATGTCATCCCACCAGCACAAGTTCTCCTGGCTTGTAGGAGAGGCAGGTTTTTGTCTTCTCCAAAAGTGAAAGCAACTTATTTACATGTTTGTCCTTCCAAACAGTTCTTCCGACAAAGTGCTTAAGATATTGACAATAAATAGTTGATTCCTTCTGTAGTGCATCCTAATGGAAGTGAAGATTTGGACATGTGATTATATGCTTATCAAAAGCGTACAGAAAGGAAACGTGTTCGGAGAGTATGAGTACATGCTTGAGGTAATAAATACTGCCTGTGTTTTTGAGTTAAATTGGTGCTATTGCCTGCTATCAGTAGGTGACTGTCCTAAGGAATATTCAAGGCAGAGCAGCACTGAGAGAAAGTAAGGTCAAAGAGAATGAAAACAGAAATCTTACTTGGCATTTACTATTTGGTTGTGCTCAAAGTAAGATTTTCTGGGGTCATCTTCGAGCTTGTTCCTGAGGACAATTACTATAGTTCACTGCATGCTAATAGCTTAGAGTGAATGTATAGTGTCATCTTGAACTACTGAAATATTCTGATGTTTTCCTAATGTTTTCTTGGTTTAAATATACTCACTGGATACCTAATTTAAAGTAATTGAAAATAGCACAGGGGGTGAAGAAAAATAGATATTTTAGTACTGTAGCTGAATTGACATGGAACATTTATATTGTAAAAACATAAAATTGATTTAGATTGTGGTTAGCAACTTTCACTATTGTTTTGAACTTAGTGTTAGTAGAAAGAGAATATTACTTAGACAAATATTTCTTAATCTGGGAGATGTATGGAAGCAATTAGTTTATAATTTGTTCTTGGAACAGCTCTGCTTGCAAAACTTTGATATTTTATCGACTCTGAATTAAAACCCAGACTTTGCAACTTGGTTAACATTTTTACTGTTGTGATGTATTTATAGATAAAAATACAAATTACGAAGTTACTGCATTGCTATAGTAAAATATTTCTCTCTCCCAAGTGTACATGTGCACACATCTTTTTGTCTTCTCTTTATAGGCAGCATAGTATGATTTGCACTGCAGCTTTAGATAGCCTAAATTGTAGCAAAGATAAGGTTTAAGGTCTCTTGTTTGACTGAATACTTTTAATATTAAAATATTCTTGGTAAATTTTCTGTTAAGTTAAACAAATTTTCACTTTGATGTGAGCTGGGGTAAGTTGATGCTTGTGAAGCAGCAGTTTCAATTAACATTCACTAAAGATTTATTGACAGTTAACACCTGGTCTCTACTGTGCCAAGTGGGAAGTGTCTACTGTGGTCTCATGTGATTGTTGCATAATTAGGTTTATGTTCTTTAAATTGCTTTTAATTTTGTAAATGTAGTCTTATTTTCAAAAGCTTTGCGTTGCTTGTCTTCCTGCATTTTTAATGTAGGACAGACGAAGTTATTGCTATTTAAAGGATGAAGGAATATGCCACTTTCTAATTTGATAAACAGCTTTCCCTTCCTTTGGTTAGTTAGCAAGGAAATTGGGACATGAAGACTTTACAGGCAGGTCTCAAAAAGCATGTATTCTTCCCATAACACTTAAAAGAATCAAACAAAATGATACATTTTTTTTTCAAAGCAGTATGAATGCATACAATCTTAGAAAAGTATACAGGGAACATCAGGAGCAAGTGTAAATGTTTTTGTAATAGAGCCAAGAAATAACAAAGGAAATGACCTTGTTCCGTAGTGCTCCAGAACATAATCTGGTGCATCCAAGGATGACGGAGGTAAATGCTACATACTTTGCCTTGCCTGAAATGTTTTTTGACCCTCAGTGCTTACGTATAAGGGCAAGGAGCTGTTTCTGGCTACAGTGTTCTGTAACGATGTGTTCTGTAACAATGCCGTGGTGTGGATCCAGGGATGTACCTACAAGATTTTGGAGTCCTGGCTGATCGCTGGAAGGTCTTTCAAAAATGGAGTAGGGAGGGGAAAACACATTAACTTCTAGTGAATTACTGAATTGATGGAAATTCTTTGACAGTATTTCTGGTTACCTGTGTTCAGCTTGAAACTTTTCTTTAAACATTGTGATTAGAAGCTAATAGAGGGAAAGTTTAGTCAAAATTCTTTGACACATACTTAAAATAATCACATATAATAGACATATTTTAAGTTTTGTGATTGAACTCTGTGTAAACATATCTGTGGTGTTCAGCAACATTTAGAAATTTAATTTTTTAATAATTTAGAGGTATAGTTTTTCTTTTCATTTTCCTGCAGTGTTTCAAAATATCACCAGTAAAACTTGCCTTGTGGTGGCTGATGCTTCTGGGTATAATCATGTACGTTTTTGAGATAATGTAGAGGGAAGATATCCAGATAATCTGGAATAAGAGGGTCTTTTCACGAACACTTGCATAAATTTGCCTGACTCTTTGCTGAGAAAAGGAAAAAAAATACTTTGAGAAATGTCTTTAAATCATGATCCTTAAGAGCTGATGTTTTAACCTTACGTTTGAATGACTGTTACTTTTTCCATCTTGTTTCAATATGCCTAAATGCAAACACATGTGGAAAATGTTCTTTTGGCTTTTATCAAACTGACATTTAAGTGCATTTTTTTCAACCTCACTAACATTTGTGGTAAAATATTTCAAAGCTATGAATCTTGCAATTTGCCTATGCATTTTTTTCTTCTTTCATATATTAACATTTGGTACTCATAATCCTAACCTGGTTGGAATTACTGGCTTTTTTCATTTGCTGTTTGTTTGGATGAGGTGATTAGGAAAATACTTTATGTGAAATTCTAGTTTGCAACAGTAAATAATTCCATGAAGAGTCACTGTTCTCTGAACTTTTGTAAATATAGGAGAAAAATATGATAATCTGCTATACTGAATTGTAGCAATCGTACTCGTAACACATTAGCTTTCTGTTGTAGTATGCCCATGGTGCTAACCTGTCTCCAATGCTTCCTTTTTAGCATGTTTCATTCTTCTCCTCTACTCCCCTACCCAGTCCTGAACTCTTTAATTCTTTGCCAAGCTAATAAGGAGAAGAACTGGGTCTGGGTAAAGTCAGTCATTGCCAAGCAGCTGTTAGAAAGCTTTCCCATGTACCTCTGTGATTGTACCTCATTTCTTAAAGGTAATGTTTTGGTTCTTTCAGGCCCAATTTTAAGCCAGAACAACCAATTATATCTGCATCTCAATCTTAACAGGCTATTTGTCAAAGACTAGGGATGAAATAATTCATACATACATATATATATATATATGTCCTATATAGGATTCAAACTTAGAATGTTGAGTCGTACAATTAAGAGAAATTAGGCACGCTCTTTAAAGTATGAACTGCATTTCTTCTTACCCACAGTATTTGTCCTGCAGTATTCTCTGTTTAAAAAATTCAGTCTTTTGTGATTTAGATACAGTGTTTGAATCTTGAGAGTAGACCTCTTCCTTAAACGAGAATTAAATTTCACTTAGGATCAAATTATGAGGGCTTGAGTATGCCTACGAATGCCGACCGGAGCTGTCTTGTTGTATCTGCCTTGCTACAACGTGTGCCCCATCTGCCTGGTGATGGGGCTGCCTGCATCGTGCTGGCACTGGCCCAGGCTCTGATGAAACGGAGAATGTGACAGACGACAGGCTTGTCCAGATGTATGTGTAACTACCTCTGCCGTGCCCTGCAAAGCAATCAGGTTGCAGGTTTGGCATTGTGTAGTTGTTGTGTTATTTCTTGGAGACTTTCTTAAAAAAAATAAAAATAAATGTATATATATTTGGAACTTCTTATGTAGTTTTACTGGTCTTTTAGTATTATGAAAGCAGGTTGTATAGCATGATGTTCGCTCACATAA
Organism: Anas platyrhynchos; assembly: GCF_047663525.1. Taxonomy (NCBI): domain Eukaryota; kingdom Metazoa; phylum Chordata; class Aves; order Anseriformes; family Anatidae; genus Anas; species Anas platyrhynchos. Next base: position 19,102,691 of record NC_092592.1, on the reverse strand, counting down.
TTCTTTCTTAATTTATGAAGTGATTTCGTAGACATTCTGTCACAGGTTACTTAATGTGAAGATTTAAGTAGATTTTTAAAAAAATGCAATTAAAAGGATCAAACATCTAGTTGTCAGCGTATTAGTCTGGTTCTCCTCACAGCTGAACACTTCAGCTACAGACATATCTTAATATGACCTCTTCTTGCAACTAAAAATAAGTATCTGGGAAATGTGTCAAAATCACCATTAATTATGATTTTTAATTAAAATCTAATTAAAATTCATCCAATAGCTTGAAAGTAAACCAAATCCTAGACTACCTTCCTCTCTAGAGGTATTGGCAAAGCTTTTCTCCCAAGTCCCAACTTACCTCCAAAGAAATAAGAGTTATATGCAACTTGCAGCCTTTGCTTGATTACTTGAGAGATTTCCATCTTAATGTTTTTGAAGGCTTTTCTAGTACCAAACAAAAATATACAACCCACTGGAAATACTGTATTAGCATTATTAAAAATAACCATTTTTTTCCTTATGTTCATGTTATCTGGCAGACAGAAGCAAAAAGGGCAAAAATTAATTTTCCCTCTTTTCTGGATGTTTTTTTTTTTTTTTTTTGTTAGCTGATTTTTTCTGCTGATGTATGCTATTGTCTATATCTTGGGAAATAAGATGATCTATCAAAAGATATCCAGGGCAGCATACTGCAGTGGAAAAACAAGAGCTTACATTTGTCTACCTCTTGCAGATAGCTAGCTGCTGACATATGCATCAGAAGTGTTATTCCCAGAGGTCTGGCAGTTAAATTTTGGCAATCTCTGGCCATTTAATTCTTGAGAAAGAGTTGCTTTGTAGACTAGTATGTCTAAAAATAAAATAAATAAATAAAAAAGGTAAGGCTGTTAATTTTCACTCCATTTCCTAAGGTTGTCTGCGTTCGGCTATAGGGTGTGTTTAATGTGCTTATTTTTATTACCAGCTTGGTTTTGAAAGCATGGTGAACCAAACAAGACTGTTTGTCGTCATGTAGCATAGAACAAGCAAACAGTCCGAGCTCAAAACAGCTTTGGACTCTGTGTATGAAGCAAGCCACAAGAGATGGGTATCGACCCAGGAGAGGATCGCCAGTCATTAGGCTGTAGAATAGCCTCAGGAATTCACCCAGCCTTGGTGATGACTTTTGTAGACGTTGTGGTGAAAGGTGATCTGAAGGAAGATTTAAAGTAGGTGGGCTAATATTCACAGAAAATACTAGTAACTGGACCTTGGATGGTATGATGGGTTACTGAGAGAAAAGGCATTTGTATTGACTGCTTTGCGCCCCGGGGCTGTAGTAGATGTGAACGTGCAGAACGAAGGCTGGTGCATGGAGTGCTGTAATGCTCTGCGGGGCCTTGGGGCTGCTTCTGCTTCAAGGGGCTGAGAAGGGGGGCTAGGAGAGGGGTTCCTGGAGAACAAGTCCTACGAGGAGCGGCTGAGGGAGCTGGGCTTGTTCAGCCTGGAGAAAAGGAGGCTCAGGGACGACCTTATTGCTCTCTACAGGTACCTTAAAGGAGGCTGTAGTGAGGTGGGGGTTGGCCTGTTCTCCCACGTGCCTGGTGACAGGACGAGGGGGAATGGGCTAAAGTTGCACCAGGGGAGTTTTAGGTTGGATGTTAGGAAGAACTTCTTTACCAAAAGGGTTGTTAGACACTGGAACAGGCTGCCCAGGGAAGTGGTGGAGTCACCATCCCTGGAAGTCTTTAAAAGATGTTTAGATGTAGAGCTTAGGGATATGGTTTAGTGGGGACTGTTAGTGTTAGGTCAGAGGTTGGACTCGATGATCTTGAGGTCTCTTCCAACCTAGAAATTCTGTGATTCTGTAAAGAGAGAGCCACCACACAGGAACATTGTGGTCTGAAGCAGTTAGATACAGAGATAAGCAAGTTTTTGAGTATGAGAAATGAAATGCTGCATCTGAAGAAATGCTAGAAGGAATAGCAGGTTTGGGAAGAGGACACAGAGAGATGGAGAGGGATGTTGCGAATGATGGGCAGGGTGGTGAAACTGTCAGCGGCGATGAAAAAGGAGGGAAGAAGGAGGACTCGCTGGGGCGATGCCCTAACAGCTGGCTCTGGTTTGGTTGAAGCCACAATATGGCATCTATAAGAGCCATCGATGCCTTCTAGAAATAACCTCCATCTCCTGTAGTGTAAGGAGGTGTAACTTGTTTTAAAAAAACAAAACCAACTTGTTTCTATTCTTGCTGATTTATTTTTTATATATAACAGCTTCTTTAGTTGCCTTCCTGTACTTTTCGTAGGCATTAGCGCTCTCAGAAGTCAGGTTACTGAAAAGGCTCACCTTTCAGCATCAAGTTCAAGGAGTCAATCTTTTTTTTTTTTTTCTTTTAAAAGGGGGAGGGAGCAACTGACAGAAGTGCTATTGTCTCTAGTGTAATTGAGCAAAACATTAACATATCCTCCTTAGTCAGTGCTAGAGTTGATCAACAGTATCACAGCTGAAAACACATGCTGTTGCAAACGTAAACTTGTTTTTGTTAAAGTATGCTGTAATGTGGTCAACACATCCAAAAACAGGGGCCCCCTCTATGGTGCTGATGGCGGGATTTATTATTCTGTTATTTAAGGTTACGGTATGTTGCTAGGTCAGGCGAAAGGTCACAGTCCTCAGATATAGCAGAGCCTTAAGAAATATTCAGAAAGACCAACAGTTGTAGGGCACGAAACAAAAATATTATTCAGTCTAGCTCATAAGGTTCTAATTTTCTTGAATTATCCTACGTGTGATAACGGCTTATTCCTGAAGCACACACGCAAGCTCTGTTTACCATTCACAGGCCTCAGAAGTTCCTCCAGTTGAACCTCCTTCCTTAAAACAGAGAAATTTATAAAAGCAAATACCATGTTTCTGAAGCATGCTGGTGTGACACAGTCTTGTCTTTGCAGGTCAGACATACAGCAGATAATGGCAAAGTCAGTTTTCCCACGCTTCCTGTGCCAGCTACTGACATTTTGAAAAATGTGAAAATTTTCATATACTTAAGATAAAAAGCTATTGGCAGTCTTAATTTTGAGGTCATATGTGATATGACTTGGTTATCAGCCTCTTGTGGATTGAAACAACACCATTTATATTGTCCTTTTGATAGGTCATAGCAAATGATCAGCAAAAGTACTTTTCTTGCATTTTTATGAACCCTGTTCCATTTTATATAATGGCTCTTTAGAGGTGTTGAGTTACTATATTAATTCAAAGAAACAGAGTTAGGCCTTTTAACATTAAGTCTGAAATAGCAGAAGCCACCGGTCATTTTTTGCTTTTCTAAGTCTGTTAATAACTGTAAAATAATTTGTTGAAGTTGCTTCTTTGATCATATACCTGTCACCTTGAAATCTTGGCATTAAGAACACTATTGCAAGGCGATTTCTTTCAATCGTTTTCTTCCAGATATCATTTATTTATTTCGATGCTTCTTCAAACTGCAAAATGAAATGTTTAAATACAAAGATGTAAATTTAGAGCTTCTGTTGTATGTCATTCATTCGAGTATACTAAGCCTATAAGTTTAATGTGCCACTAAATAGTACAGACATGAAAACATTAGATGTCTTTAGGTAAAGGATTTAAAGTACTAATTAGCATGCTTGTCGATAAATAAAAATGCAAAAGTAACCATGGGATTTGGACAGCATACACTCAAATTGGTTGAAAAGGTCAATTAAATTTAAGAAAAAATACTGTCAAAATACTTAATTGGTTCATGATGGTTTGTATGTCATTGAGAAGCAATTGTTATGAGACTTGTTGTTTTTGTTATTTTCCCCCTTCTCAGCTACTTGCTATCATTTGAGGTTTCAATTGCTTGACATAGAATTGGTGGATAATTAGTAGTGTGGATAACTGTGAAAAGCATATGTAGTAATTTAATTCTTGGTTCTTTCTAATTGCCTGCCCATCGGTAGTTTGCTAGGGTGAGAGGCTCATTATTCAAACATTGTAAATAGGAAGTATTGTAGAAATAAAAATGCTCTTATGAGTAATATGGTACTGAAAATCAAAACCCTTTAAATTAAGTCATTATTTGACAAGTCTGTCCCCAGAGCCATTGTTCAGATGCTATAAGGTTTTTCAGGCTGTGGGGAGGAGAACTAGGGTTAGCAGGTAGTATTCAATTTTACTGTGTCTGAAATAAAGATGTCATTGTTTTAAGACATGCTAGAGTTAAATGCAATAAACGATGTTGAAATACATTAGTTTACCTAACTGGGCAAACTTCATTGTTAAAGTTAAGCATCTAGTGTTAAAGGACTTTAAGGAAAAAACTATACTATTAATTAAGGTTGATGTGAAGGTCATTTTGACCCTCAAGTGTGCAAACAAATTTTTACAGTAAACCTTTTAGTTACCCTGCAGGAGTACTTCCTCCTGAGTCTAATGTCTTCTGAGGTTGTCAATCCTGTTACTTAATCCATTCATTTTGAAGCATGCTTGGAACTTAAAGGCATGATGTGGTATTTGTGCTCAGCTTCCTTGCAGTCTCTCCAACTTTTTTTATTCTGGTTTCCTTTCCTGTGACAGTTGTCTTTTCTGTAGGCTGTGACTAGAGAAAAGGCTTATTCTCAGGATACAGTGATCTGATTCTCAAGATACTGTCATCTGAAATGCAAAATGTATCTTAGGCAAGGAGGTGTCTGATCGAATTTTATTTGGGTGGTCTTAACCCTTAAGTTTGATCTGAAATACGAGGGTAGATATTTTCCTGAAAAGTTAAAGTTTTCTTCTATTGTTCAAACCTAATAAGATGCTACCAGAAAATGCAATGCTTTCATAGCAGCAGTATGACTTGAAAATTTGAAAGCTCATCAGGAGATGCTTGTCTTTTCCAACAGAATGCTAGATTTGTTCACAGAAGTCCTTCACCTGTCAAAACGCAGTATTTCACATGAAAACTTGAAACACAGAGCACAGTTGTTTTCTTCTCACTTAACATCACATTGTTTCTAGGTTCACGTGATGGGATGAGTACCTAAATGTCCTTGTTTCGCAATATTCCTTTATTCAAGCATATATTTTTGTAAATTTAAAAGTTCATTACAATCACACTTTTGCTTCAGATAATGTATGTTTCAGTTATTTAATCTAATTGCAACCTTAAGGTAAAGGACTCAGGTCCGTTGCATGCTGCTTTCCTATTTGCACCAAGTCTAGATAATGTTCCCAGCTTGCACTAGGTGTAACAGCTAATGGATCTGAATTTCTTGTTTGCAAATAACATGATATCATCTTTTGCTCTTTGTATTTTCTATTGCAAAATAACTTGTAGTGTTTAACTCCCCCTCTCCCCTTTTTCCCCCTTTTTTTTTTTTTTTTTTTTTTTTACAGATTTGAAGAACTTGTGAAAAAGTTCAAAGTAGAATATCACGCTGGTGGCTCTACTCAGAATTCTGTTAAAGTGGCCCAGGTTTGTTTTTCCTTAAAAATAATTATTTCAAATATTGAGTTGGAATTAACTTGATGCTCTGTGCTGTCTCCTATGAATAATGAGTGCTACTCAATGTATTTGCGTGATTGTGTTTCCCAGAGTATGTTTTTTGGTATATCGTTCACATGATCAATTTCGAAGTTTTACTCTTCTTTCTTTTCACATAGTTTTTGGTAAGGTTGCAGTTACAAGCGTAATTTGCCTAAAAGGGTAAGGGGAGGGGGGGAGGAAGGCTTTTAAGGGAGATTAAGCCAGGCCTTTCTCATAGATGTACAGCAAAAGAGCAAAGAGGCAAGGACAAGGTCCCTAGGTGCAGTGAGGAGTCCTCCCATGGTAAAGAAAAAAAGTGCAAGGGGAATGGCTAAACACAGTTTGCTTAGCAAAGGCTTTGATCACTGTCCGTGGAGGTTTCTGTCACGGGCCAGAATGAGTCCGCAAGCAACTAGATATAAATTTGAGGTTGGCTAAAAGGGACCTGCTTGTTCTGTGATGCTAATCACATTTATCCTGTAGGAACTTGGAAGCTTGTCCATAAAGGATTGAAAGGCAAAGCTTCTTTTATAAAAGGATATTTTTTCTGGCTAGTATGATGAAGAGCAGTAATGATGAATTGGGTTTGAGGTGTAGTTAGATTTTTTTTACAAGTAAAACATGCCTTTTGTCAAAATACTTGTAAAGAAATATAAACTTGTGTAGAAGTATAAAAAGTACATACTCGTGTGTATATTTTTAGATTGTGTGATAGATGTACAAATCCTATAATTAAAAATATACAAACTATATTTATAACCTTTTTGTTAATGATCCTGGCTTATTAACTTCCACACTTCCTATATAATTAAAACTTACTGCCAGATAACATTAAATGAACATTTGGTAGAAATTAAGTTATGAATTAACAAAGGTTCCCCACCACCACCAATAAAAAGGAAAAAAATGTTATACTAGTGGTTGCTGCTTCTTTGTCCAAGTAGTTGCTGCTTTTATTATTTCAGAGTTGGACTCAAACTACCAAAATTGTCTGATACTTGCTTATGGCTGGTACTTTAATGTGCGTGTGGGGTGGGAAGGTTATGAAGAAAACAGAGTGATCCTTTAAATGTGTTCCCAATGCACCTACCGTGGCTGGCTTCTATGAGGAAATATGGCTGGTCTTTTACTGAGGTCTTCATGTTTATAAACCCTAAATGTCTTGTCAAATGTTTCTGTAGAGAAAAATTTTCTCAATAGAGGTAAATCTAAATTGTATGCACTTGATTGTATATAGAATTGTAATTCTGAAATGGCAATTCTTTTTAAATGCAGACGGCTTTCACAGCTTTTTACTTTGCTACTCTGTCATCAAGCCAATTTTGCTTCTGATATTTTAAAAAACAGCAACACAAAACTGTATCAGAAGAGCTCTAACCAAGTAATTAATTGAATTCTGTGTCAGTAAACTGTTGCTTGACCCATTGGTCAACCAATCTCTTCCATGACAGGTGAGTAGAGGTCAACTTTTTGGAGGGAGTTCTGCAACTACTAGTACAGTCACGAAATTCTTACTTCTAGATTGCAGAGGCTTAGAAGAAGCACACGCACATGGTAAATTCAGAATTGCTAACTTTGAAGTGTTCAAAGAGCCTAGGATTTCATTTCCATTTCTCTTTGAAATGACCTATTTGACCTCAGCTAATCTATTTCTAAACTGTTTAAATACCTAACTGCCTTTTAGTGTAGCAGTCAAGGTGTTCAATAATTACACTAGGAAGTGCACAGAATCTGTATAGTGTGAATGGAAAAAAGAAAAAAGATTTAAAGCAGTGAAACATAGAAGTTTATATGTCAATACTCCTTTCTTATGCTGATGAGTTTTTGTCAGTGAGCTTTATCCCTTTACCTTGGCTCTGAGTTGGGAGCCTCATTCAGCTCCAGTTGCCATCTGGAATTGAATTTGTCTCCAGAAGGGTTGTCATCTCCTAGTTTTTGTTTCAAGTAAGATTGAAACTTCAAACAGTTGTGCATGAATAACATAACATCACTAAAAGGCTTTAAAATGAGGGATGGGAGGGTGAGAGAGAGAAAAAGGAATTCTGGAAATCTTAAAAGAAGCTGTTATTCTGTAAGCTTTGGCAGAAGAAGAAACTTGAGGATGAGGGGAAAAGTTTAAACGTAAACCAAAAATTAAAACTAGAAATTCTGGGAGACTTTTTTCAGCAATATTAATTGGAATATTTTTTTATATTTCATATTCCAGTTAGTATTGCTGCAAATATATTTTTATATTTTACAGCAGGAGAAAGCAAAGACTGATTCAAGAAGCCTGAGTGCTGGTTGAGAAGTAAGGGGCCAATAAATAAGTTCAGAGCTCTGAACACTCAAAGTGAATGTAGGTTCTCTCCAAGAACATAAGCAGGGAAGAAATACCAAGAATAAAACTCTTATTAAAACTTTTCAGCTTGTTTTACCTTGTAGGTATACCTTTGGGGGAAAAAAATAATAAAAAAATGAGATAAAAACTTGAAATTTTGTTTGAGAGTTTTTAAGTTGGTAAGAATAAGAGCATGTTGAAGGAAAGCATCATTGGAAAACTGACTGCAGTGGAATACAACAGTTTGAGTACAATGGTTGGTAATGAGCAAACAGCCTCTGAAGTCTGGCAACTGCTTTTTTTAGAAGTTTGTTTCTGAGTGGGAATAGTGTATTAAGGACTGTAGTAGGAAAATTGGACAACAGTTAATTAAGTGTTTGGAATAGAAAAGGGGAAAAACTTAAGAAGCAGCTAATGAATGGGGGCCATTGAGGTGTTTGTTTCAAATTATCTGCTTCTTTAAGAGTAAGAAAAGCAGCACTATGCTGAAACCAAAATACCCAAAGGCAGAATGAGTGGGCAAACTTAAAGTATTTGTTGCAAAAGGAAAAATGAAACTGTCCATAAGCATGCTTACATGATGTATGGTGATTATCACTTCTGTTAAACGTTCTCATATATTTTGGATATTTCTTTCAATGTATTTTTTTGTCATGCCTGTAAAGATAGGAATACTCTTTGTTGAGTAGATTTCACTGAGGAGAATATTCCTGAGAAGGATAAGACGACTTTTTTTTTTTTTTAAAAAAAAAGAAAGAAAAAGTAGTCGTAGATGTACTGTATTTATTGTGTGTGAGAAATTTGAGATGGTAAGTACAGAAAGAGGCGATAGGAAGAAGCTCTGAGCTATGAAGAAAACTGGAAAGAAAATGAGGCTTAAATCATGGGTTTTGGAACTAAAGGTTTAAAGCAGCAAATATAGTGGAAATGAAGATTGTAAAAGTATACAAAGAATTAACCAGAACTGCAGTCAAGCTGTGAAGAGCAGAATTAATTAGAATTTTCTGGCAACTTAACAGAAATGAAAGATCTAATGTGTGCAGCCTTAAAGACAGATTTTGGCAGGTAAGGTACTAAAGGGAATTTTGGTAATTTTCTTCAATATTGTCTTGCTGTAGGACAGACTTTAAATGTATGGCATGCTGCAGAATCAAGGTATGGTTGGAGGTTTGTGAGAATCAAAAAGCTGATTGCGCCTTGCCCTAAGTGTGCATTGTGGGAACAGGGTTTATTGGCAGGTTTAAAGAAGAAAAAGGTCTAGATGTGGTAAGGACAACAGAAAGGATGCCTAGGGACATGGATTAGTGGTTGACAATGGTAGTAGGGGGATGGTTGGACCATATGATCTTTGAGGTCTTTTCCAACCTTAATGATTCGATGATTCTGTGATTCTATGATTGTTGAAGAAGTGCTTCTGAAGTGCTGTGGATGACACAGATTTCTGAACATGTAATGCAAGCAGAAAGAAACAACTATCAGGGAGGGTGAAAGCTCTGTAAAAAGAAAAGGAAGGAGCAAATAAAAAACAATTTTCTTGCAAAAGAGGTCCAGAACACTGATTTATAAATTGAGGAGATGAAAAATAATGGTCATAGGGATGGAATAAGGAACAGAAACCCTGAAGTATCACTCTTATTTCTTTGTGTAGTGTATTGTATAAGTGTTTTCATAGGTACAATATTTATATGTTTTAATCCCTGAAAATGGTGAAAGGGAAGACCTAAGAAGTACGCTAATAAAGCCACTGAGATAGGATGTTTATATTCAAGTCTTCAGGGCTATCAATCTTGGTTGAACATATGTTGATCTTCAGAAGAGTGAGGAGGTCAAAGTGATTTTGGCTTGACCAAAGTGAAGTTATGAATGAGAGAGTATTCTAGAAATGACCGTAATAGGCATAAAAATGGAAAAGATAACTGAGATTTGAGTTTTCTCATTCCTTAATGAGTTTTAAACAAACCTGAAATTATGTCTTCAAAATATGAATTTACATGAGAAGAATACCGACAGAAAAAAGTGAGGAAAACGGAAAAAGAAAAGTGTGTGAGGGAAAAGACAAAATGGGTCAAGAGGATGGAAAATAATCTGGAAGGAGAAAAACAATATAAAAATCACAACGCTGCTCTTATTCTGTGTCTCTTACTGTCCCAGCCATTTTTCTTTCTTACCAATGTGCTTTCCATTGTCCACTTGCATCTGCAATTTGCTAATACTTTGCTAATTTAAGTTAGTTCATCTGGAAAAGAACAGGTAACCAGAACAGATTGGATTCAAAGGCCTTAAGGAAAAGTAGTCTTGAAAGAATTACCTTCTCCTTTAAGACTTCAGTACTGAGTAGAAAGTTTAGTCAAGAACAGACAGACTATAAAAAAACGGGGAGAGGGAAAGAGAGGTAATGGTAGAAGGTTTTCCTGTGTGCAGTACAATACAGAAAGCAGTTGGAGTCCAGCTTGTCAACAAAAATGCAGGTAATGGAGGCACTACGTTACTGTTAGGCATGGTTGTTGAGATTTTTTTTTTTTTCTTGGCTCACTGTTAGGGAGTGTTAGTAACTTCAAACTCTGGATTGAAGTACTCGGGCATTACTTACTGAATTGCTTGATGGTGCTTTGTGAAATGAGGACTAGAGATGATAAACTGAATTGCAATCATTTCGTTTTTGGAGTAGAACATAATTTACCTTTGGTTTGCTGATCTGTGCATTGGAATTGTTCTTTTATTTTGACTTTTTGTTTTGCTTTGTGTTTAAAGTTAAAGTTATGTTGCACACTTAAGAACAGGGAGGAATGGGGGTATCAAGTTGAAGCTGCAATGTGCTGCTACTCTGACCTTTACTTGTCTCATTAAATTTTGGCTTTATATCCAATATGATATGTGACATCTTGCTTTAATCTGAGCTCTTGCAATCCCTCCAAATGATTGGATCCATTATATTAGATCTATAAAATATGCATACATGTAACTGCATGCAGTTCATAAATAATGTATTGTTTTAGAGTTCTGCCAACAAACTAAATTCAGATATGTGAATACAGTGTCTTACTACTCCTCAGCTTCTTTCTGTTATTTTAATTAAGACTATGTGCCTGTCTAGTACCAGACATTGATCTGGAAAGGGGAAAAATCTGAATCTTTTAATAGGGCTCATGACTTTAAAGCATCTAAAGCAGATGTATGCCCTGTCCACACGTGCAGGCTATTGCTGACCAGGCCATATTTGCGTGATTTTTATCAGTGTTTATTTTGATTTTGGAGTGCTGAACTTAGAATAAGTAGTCTTTGAAGTTTTATCTTTCTAACTCAAGTGCTGGATTTCAAGTATAACTTGATAGCATTTTATAACTTGGATTTTAAACAACACAACCTTGGCAACAAACAGCATGTTTTTGTTCTTGTTTTTCTGAAAGTGCATATAAAGAATGTCATATTCTTCTTGCTCTGAACGGGTGCTCTTAGTTTACACTCAGTTTCTTAATAGCTTATTTTCTTTCTAACACTTCTGCTGTTGCTGAAGTGTTAGAATGGATCTAACTTAGCCATTAGAGAGAGCTATATTCTGTCATTTATTCATTCTCAGAAGAACTGTGAAATTCTCATTATACAATTTTTATTACCAGTGATGCCAGGTGAACTTGGAAGAACATAGCTTGACACATTTCAGTTTGAATTTGTAGAACTGGCAGATAAGGGAAAAACATAAGTTTATAATTCTTGGAAGGTTTCTTATAGATACTCTTGGGACTTTACAAAAATGTTTTTATAATATCAAATAGTAGTGATTTTTGGTGTTTTTTTCCGCACTGCCTCTCACTATCCAAATGTAAGCTTTTGTGGTTGTACAACATCTTTTGCAAAAAGCCTAGATACTGTTGTTAGATGTGTCAGTAAAGCTTGGTTTTAAATGACAGTCTGTTCCTTTACTCCGAATAATGTGTGGATTGAAATGACTAATCAAATAAGCAATAATGATAAGAGGAAATCATATGATGGTAAGTTATTCTGAGCATTTGAGTCCCACTGTATTCTGTAGTTAAGGGAAGTATGACACCCACTGTCAGCCTATATTTCAAGGACTTGCAACTTCATCCCGTCTTTTATGCTTCTAACCCAATCTAGCATTGCTGATCTAAAGTGATTGGGCTTTTTAGCATTCTAATAAACCGATAAGTTCAGAAATATAATTTTGAAAAATGAACTGATTCATGCTTTTTTTACAGTATGTGTAATGTGCTAAAGAGTTAGATGTTTTTTAAATTTTTACTATTTGTTCTTTGGGTAATTAGCCAAACTTTGATTTTATGTTAAATGTATGTGTCTACTGGGTCATGTTGTGTTTAATCCAAAAATAGTCTGTAAAACTACAGATTTATCTATAAAAATACTTGCAGGCATAACTTCTTTTTAAAAATACATTCATATATATATATATATTAATAACACCATAATTTTGTAAAATTTATAACTTGCTTCACTGTAGTTGGCTATATGGTTAAAATTAATTTGCATGTATTTGTAAGGTAGTACCCTTGGATAAACATTATTACCGTATCTACTCTACAAAGTTCATAACACATTACTTTTTCAGTGTTCAATCATTTAGTGATTCTCCTCACTTTCTTATAATTCTATATAAATAGGCATATAATTGTAATGAATTTAATCTTTTCCTTGCTAGTGAAAATTTCAGTATCACTTCTATACAGTTAATTAAATTAATTAAATTATATTTAATTATAAGGAGGCAGAGCAGGAGGAAAGGTTTGGCTCAGGAGCAGTTCTCAGAATGTATTGAATATGCATAACTGGAAGAGAGGTAGTAGAAAAGTTAACAGGGCAGTCACACCAACATCCTTTACAATTGTGTTTTGAGGTTGATACAACTTGTGTGACCCATCATTCTGCTATGGAGCCCATCATGCTATCAACTATAAACGTTCTCTGTTCTGCTTATTGTGTGCTTAAATACTGATACCACAAATGGCTTTCTTCAAAACAGTTTCTAGAATAGTGGAATAGAGAGGTAGGCGCCCTGCTTTTTGAACCATTTGGGTCAGAATCTTAAATTCCTCAGAGAGTACATTTTGGCCTCATGCTCTGTATATTCCTTAAGCAACTTCATTACATCCTCCCACTCAGATGCTCTTGGTGGCCCCAGCAAACACGTGTTTCCAATATTTTCAATAGTTCAATTCAGCTCTCAAGAAGTATGAAAAAGTGTTCCCTACCATTTTTTTCTTTTCTGTGATTTAATAAACTTAGGGTATAGTCTCACCTTTTCTGCCAGACAACAATCCTGAGATGTGTTCCCTCCTCTGCCAGCTCCAGCGTGTCTCTGCTATGCCTTGCAGCATAACACACCAACAGCGTGGCTTCCAGTCAGATAGCACTTTCGCAAAGCTCTTGAGGAGAAAGGAGAATAAACAAATTGTTGAGATTTGCTGCTATTTTTTCTTGTATATGCTTTGCTAAAGTTTGTGCTAGTAGCCAGTAGACTGAACCTCTTAAGCATCTGGCCACAATGCTGTGGCCAGTCTTCATGAGTTTTTCCTTAGTAAAGGAATAACAAAACATGTCTCAGTGGTGACAGAAACAATCATTTGAATAAGTCTGTCTCTGTGGAAATAGAAAAGTAGCTCTTCCCACTATTGCAAAGACGGTGTCCCATGGTTAGAGTTGTGGTGGACAGTGTCACATGCCAGTGACATCAGTTTACTAATTTTTTCTTTTAAGAACATGCTGTAATTAATGTGCAGTTCCAAAATAGCCTGTAACAGCACTGCAGTGATCTGGCTGTGCTTCTGACAGAACAGCCTTCCTCCTTCAGAATTGTAACACTGGGAAGCTTGAGTCATTTTGTTGTAATGCTTCAGCTGATGGCCACAAATACCAGAGAAATTCTGGAATATTTACATACTTCAAAAAGATTACAGAATCACAGAATCACACAGAATTTCTAGGTTGGAAGAGACCTCAAGATCGTCGAGTCCAACCTCTGACCTAACGCTAACAGTCCCCACTAAACCCTTTTCTCCACTGTACCTCAGTTGGTCTCAAAGCCTTAATCAGAGCTACGTGCAACAATTCAAAAAAGCAACAAAACCATGTTAGCACTATGGCAAACACAGTAAAGTTCCAAGCCAAGTTTTCCCCAGGTTAGAAATCCGGGTACTTCTCAAGCTTTCTTGGACTTAGGAAGGAAGCCCATACATTGTTTCTGTGGTCCTGGACCAGGTATTGGGAATAAATGATGCGGTGCTGGAGGACCTAACTTTTCAAGGTTAAAGATAGCAAACTTCCCCCCCCCCCCCACATGCATACTGGTATTGGTGATTTGCAGGTAATAACTGTGTACAACAACTCTTTGTGCACATTTGTAGACTGTGAATGTAAGGTCAACATATAGTAGGATAGTCAGAAAACCACGTTCTAAAAAGCCTGTGGCATTTTTCTTTCTCTTTGGGGCATTTTCAAAGCCCTTCAATGCAAGGTGCCTAAACTTGTGCTACTGAAAATGAGGCAGCTCCAGTCATACCATTGTTAGTCTACAACAGGCTTTGCAGACAGATGGTAAATGTTAAGCACTGTAGTATAAATGTCCTGCTTGGGCACAGAATTGAGTGGCTGGCCAGTGGTCACGTGGACTCACCTGTTTGAAACACATAGACTTGTTTCTTCAGGTCATGTCCCTCACCAGCAGCACCAACAGAACCATGGGGAGTCTTTCCTTAGTAAGACATCAAAAATCACTTTGGAAAAACAGTAAATAGTTGTGCAATCGCATTTCCCCTCAAGTCTAGTGAGATAGGACCTTGAAACTCTCCTCTTGTTGTTGTGTTTGAGCTTTGGAGTGTGCACATGGCCTCTGTTCATCCATCCACGATTATATTTTATTTAAATGTTTGAAAACTGCTTCCGTATTCCAGAGTCATCAAACATCAGTCATCCACATGGAATCGGAAGACATTGTGTACATGGTAGCAGTTTTCAGCTGCCTGTTGCTGGATCCAGTTTCTATGCCTGTTTAGATTTGTTAGCACCATATTTTGGAGCTATAAAAAAGAATTAAAATTATTTTTTTCGAAAGCAACCAGGGAAGCTGGGCTCTGTATTTAACCTAATATCCAGCTGAGTGAGTGGACTAAAACTTAATTGGTTTTGTTTTCTCTTTAGCAAAGGCCACGTCTAACTTGTGAGCCATGCTATAAATGAGAATGAGATGAATTAATACATTCCATAACCTACGCTTATTCTGAAAACAAACATGTTTTTAGGTAACACAATAATCGGTTGGGGTTTATTCTGAAAAAATCAACAGCAGGAGGTATCACAGAGCCACATCTATGGGACTAAGGGTGCCATCCTGTGAACCTTCCAACCTTTCTGTACTCTGAGTGACAACATGACCTGCTCAGAACCTTTCACGTGGTGACACTGTCCATGCAATGACTGGCTGATGGCACTAATGGTTGAATAACGTTTACTTGATTTGTAGCCGTTACCTGACACTGAAAGGAGAAAGACATGTATATCTGGCAGTCTCAGAAGAGAGGGCAAATTCCTGTGCTTCACTGGTACTAATTTGGCATGCCACTCTAGTCTTGGAAGCTCAGGAGCTGTTTTATCCTTAGCAGCTCAGTAAGTTACATAACTACATCTTTAGCAATTAATTAACATTAAGTGATGTGATACAGTGGGGAGATAATCGGAAATGTCAAATTACAGGGGTTTCTTGCACATCTCTAGAATACTCTGGGAATGTACAATTTTCCCAAAAAAGGACACTGAAAATCTTACTGTTACTTAACTCTATGCAGGTTCATATTATATATGCATACTATATATGCAGTAACATACTATACTTGAAGACTCATTGCTTTCCTTTGAAAGTTCTAGTTTAACTTTTCTCAGTATCTATTAGATATTTTCATAGGCTTATTGCTTAAAACAATTCCTTTCTCTTTCAGCAGCTTACATATGTCAGACTTTGCACTTCTGAATTGTGAATTTAACTTTGCTGCTGACTTGCTTTGTAGCCATATAGTAAATTAGTATACCTGTCTCTTGTGTATTTGATGAATATAATTATGGTTTATCAGAATAGAAATTTAATATGGGAGCTTGCCTATTTTTTTTAAGAATGCAAAAGGAGAAGGACAGCTAATTTGATCAGTTGATCAGGAGGTAGGATAGTGTTTTCCGATTTGAGCATGCTTTCAGAGGAACACGTAGGATTGCCTGACCAGTCAGTGCTGTACACTGGATGGTTAACTGGCCTTTGCAGTGACTACCATTATGTGCTTTAGGGGAAAAGAGCAAGATTTCCCCTTCAAAGAAAGCATATAGGGTAATGTAAAGAACACCCCATAGCAATGTGTTGTCCTTGGACTGCTCCATCAGCAGTTAACCTACACCTAGGCTGTGAGAGCCGGTCTATGGGTATGCTTATTGGTATTCATGTCTGGTTCTGTTTTGTTTTAAAAATCTAAACTTTCTAGCTTGTTACTTTTCTGATACGTGTTGAGTTTTGCAGTTCTTTTATTCCTGCTGCAAAGTACTATTCTGGAGGATTTGGCCAGTTACCACTTTCAAACAACTCTAGGAGAGTATTTGGCAGGTGGGCACAAAAAAGGTCACAGGATCTGAAAGGAAAGCGTGCCTCTTGTGTACTCTGAATTTCTTCAGACATAAGTGCAGCAGCTCCGCTTAGTTTCTTGTTATGCTGTACCTAATGATCAGTGAAAGTTGATGGGTTTGTATTTGTATCAAATTCTGTGCTTGTGTTCTGCTTTTTACTCTGAGGTTTCACTTGAGTGGAAGAAGGATCATATATGCAGAATAGTTAGATTTTGCATACTTGCCCTAGCTATTCACTGTAGTATCTACCTGAGAATCTTCCCCCATCCTCAGACATGGCACAGTATCAGGACTAACTGAACCACGTTTGAAGTATGTTTGCATTTTTTTCCCAAATCACTACAGATTGGCCTCAGGAAACAAAATACTTGGAAAAACTTGCTTGTTTTTACACACACAGCTTTTTTTTTTTTTTTTCTTTTTCAATGCTTCTTAGGAGAAACCTACTTTGATTTACTCAGACATCTTTAGGCATTAGATGCAGAGAGTTTATAATTTAAGTGATGTTTACTGATACAACATATATTTGATATTATATACAAGTCTGTGTAAGAAGAGTTAAATTTAGATATGATAGTAAAGTGAAATGACTACACCCAGTTATTACTGAGTTTCTTCATGACACTACAGTCTGCCGAATAAATGAATTAATTCAAGAAATGATTTACTCTTGTTCTGTCAAGGGCAACATTAATGCATTGAGATATATTTGTAAGCCCTAAGAGCAGAAGTCTCTCTTGCACTGTCATTATAGTGGTGCAAATGTGCTGTAGGATTAAAAAAGTTTGTTAGTCTGTCTCTTAAAAATATACCCTGAAATCACAGTGATTTCATTCTGTTTAGATCATAAATAAAACAACAAGATTTTAATTTTTTTCTGAATACAACTTTCCAGGGCTGACGGTTGGAGATGAACTGGAACTTTCTGCCTTTTCCATGCATCTAGTGTGGAAAAAGACTCTACCTGACAGAAGGTTCTACATAACTCATTATTGGTTCCATATTCTACACTAGGTTGTTATTAAACAAAGAAGGAAACTTGTTGACATAAATGCCTAGTACTATTACTCATTGTTCTGGTTCTCAAAATACACGGTGTACAAGCTGAGACTACAGAGTGTTTGCTTAATAAGGCAAAGTAACTTTTACGTGGCTTCAGTAGTTCTCACCTGTGATCTAGAAATGGGTCAGCTTGTTCTGTAACCAGCTGCTGAATTGCTGCAACATGCAGACCAAAATACTAAGAGAAAATAGATGCTGGTTTATTTTAATTTACCAGGCTGTCAGCTGCAGTAGCACAGTAGATATGTCATGAGCAACTAAATTGCTCTTGCAGTGAGGGCAAGGGTTCCTGGGAATGGGATCAGTAGGCTGCTGGTTAAACACGACTGAGCTATTCCATGGAAATCTGTCCCTGCTCATGAGTCACAGTTCTGTGCCTAGGCGAGAGCCCTGAAAATCATTTTTTCCTCTCTAGAGGGTACGTATTACAGAAACCTGTTCAGATTATGATCAGTGGTGTTCAGCTATGTAAGTTGTAAGAAGGAAATTGATCTCAGGTTGTGTTTTCAACTTGTGAATGTAGCTTATGATAATTGAAAGGTAATCCAAAAATTCAGCATTACTCTAATTATAGTAATTCAAAAATTTGTATCCCCAAATTAATTTTAGTAGCAATTGACATATGTGAAATATGGGTATCTTAATAATAAGGTGACATAAATTGCCTTTTTACTAATGCTGCTGCTTACAGCAACCATCTAGCCCTATTTTTGTAAATGAGATCTAGTGGTGATGCATCTAATGAGCCAGATCCATAAATTCAAGCATTGTCTATTTAAGTTGTTGTATTCTTTCAAAAATTATTCCAAAGCTTGATTTAATTGAAATATTGAAAATACCAAGAAGTTAGCACCACAGGAATACACTTAAGTTGCAGTTATACCTTAGCACTAAATGAATTATTATATCATTAATCGCTTTTTTAAAATACTTGTGAGTTACAGCACATTCAAATTCTATTTTTCAAAATTGTTTTGAAATGTTCTTGTATTTTCTCTTGTCAAACAATATTTGCCCCTGCTAAGAATTAGGTGACATTTTAGAGTCATGGAAATGAAAGCTTGCATATCAGAGAAATGATAACCTCTTATTTTCTTCCCTTTGTAGAAGGAATCAGTTCTGGAGAACAGAATCTTTCTTTTGAGGAAGTAAGGAAAAGGACGTTTAATGAAGGCAAAGGAATTACGCTCAAATTATTAGTCTCTTTTGAGCATTTATCCTCCTGTTTAGTTAGGTTGTTTCTTCAGACCTGTTTCAAATAAATATTCCCACAACCCCTTTTCTTTTTGATAAGCTAGTCTGTGATCTTATAAATTGGGCAATTTAACAAGCTTTGCCATCATTATTGATTGAAAGAGAGCTTCTTTTCAAATGCTTTTCAGTAGTCCCGCAAGAGACTGTGTACCTTGTTTTTCCACTAAGCATGCTCTCGGGTCCAAGGCATGATCTAGCATGATCCAGAACTGGTGGGTAACAAAAAAAGGGCAAGAAGGCAGGAATGAAAGGGAAATTTTCCATTTCTGCCATCCTATTTCTGGTATGGCTGGATAAAGACTTTAGGTATGACAAATATAACTTTTCAGAAGCACTAACATGGTTTAAAAAACTGTAGCTATGACAGTTTTTAAATTTACATGCATAATGTAAATTTGAGTTTTATGCTGGGAATGCTGCTGTGAAGTAGACCAAGTGTGATTTTTTTTGTGACAATCTAACTGTGCTAGAATTTTAGACTACATGACTCAAAGCTGCCCTGCTAAAAATAAAGCAAGTTTCTGTTTTAAAATGTGAACTGTACACACAGAATATATATGCAAATAAAAGAACAGTGAGCTTCTGAGTATGACACATTTTTGGTGATATTTTGTTTCTATAACATACCATTCAAAGGTTTAAAGATTCTGAGACTAAGACACTTAAGTATTAAAAGAAAAGGTAGCTGGGGCTTGATTGTAGGAAGCTACCTGTGTAAGGGACCCTTATGTCAATAGCACTCTTTTTTTTTTTTTTACTAATAAAATAAAAAAAAAAAGTTAAATGCATCAATTGGAGAGGCAGCACAGGATTAACATTCAGGCTTCCTTTAGGAAAATATTGCGTGCAAGGTAAGTTTTAAAATCAATTTAAAGATTAATAATTAAATTCCAAGGTACCTTCACTTATGAAATGAAGAATGTCATAGCATGCTTTATTAAAAATATTGAGTTATAGTAACTATGTTCCAAGGCAAGGAAGCAAGAACTTGTATCAGGTAATTATTTTTTAATTGCAACATGATGGAGTGAGCTGGCATTTAGGGTTCTTGGTTCTCTCATATATCTTTTCATCTGTTCATGGAGAAATACTGATGAATTATTTTGTTAGTTGTATCAAAGTGAGCTGTAATTATTCTTTCACTTTTCCAGAAGGTGTTGGAGAAGGGGGAGAATTTGGCCATTATCTGCCCTGCGTTCCTGTCAGGTTTTTCTCATTTTACCAACGTCATGAGATGTGTTTAGGATACTACTTTGAAGGCAACTGAAAGCAGGGTTTTGACTGCGAAAAACAGGTTTTCTGTTCAGTTAAGAAGTCAGACACAAAATTGTTCCTAACTCATGTCCTCACATGCTGTCTGACCACTGAAATTGAACTTCTCCATTACAGTGCATCTGGCTTGAGGAGAAGAGACCTGTTTCACTTGCTGCATTTACCCTTCCTGTTATTTTTTGAGCATATAAAATACACAAAACCTTCCCAGTTTGTTAATAAAGCTATGTTTTAAAATGATATGGATGAGGCAGATTAAATAAAAATTTTAAAAACGGCCCCCACCCCACCCTTCTGTTGTTTGTAGGGTTTTTTGATGGTTGTGTTTGCTAGTCTGGGAACATTGAATGACTTCTGACATGAGACAAACTCCATGCAATTTCCTCCTTGTCACCAGATCTCTGCCAGTGTTTGCTTTCTAGCACAAACTCCCTGTACCTCTTGTGGATCTGTAGTCTTCCCTTGTTATTCAGCTTTCTTGTTGCTTTTCCTGTTTTCAGTATTCTGAACTTGAAGGGAACATGGCCTTTTCTTAGGGAGCCACTCCAGGTTACCCATCTGTTTCTGATGAGAGGACCCAGATTGCAGTGGCAGGATGTCATATACTAGAAGCTTCCTTCCTTCATTGCTTTATTTATTTTTACAGTAATCTTTGGGAAGGAACGGTAGCTGTGGTAGCTCTTCGATATTGATGAATTGGTATTTTGTTAATAGAGTGTTTGTCAAGTACTGCTTACCTTGCCAAGTATTGTGATATAATATTCTTATAGAAGGTGCACCTCAATGTTAATTTAAGAAGCTGTTTCTTTATTGCTTTTTTTTTTTTTTTGGAGTAAGTTTGAGTATATTGTCATAGGAGTGGAGTCCAGCCTGTCATGTAGTATCGTACTTGAATTGTAGACATCTGCATCTCTTCTAAGGAGAGCAGTAGAGCCGTTTTTGATAGTGCATGATTACAAAATATAATTGTAATCAGTTTATCAGCTTTAAAATAAAAAGGAAGATGAAAAAGAAAAGCAATTTGCTTCTGTGTCTATTTCTGTGTAATAACTTCTCATGTCTTAAGATTTTTTTTGAAAAGCAGATTGAAGGACAAACTCCAAAAGTGTCTATCTTCTGCCCTTATTGTGGATCTTCACTTGGCCTCTCTGTTATGTTCAGTTTTATGGATGCTTGGCAGCTCATAAGCATTCACTTTAATGCATCTGCTGTTAGGGTCTAATCAGAAGGGTAATGAAAGAAAAGATGGAGACAGACTTCCCACATCTGTGTTTGTTACTTGGCCCATAGCTCAGAGATCCAAATGCTGGATCTACTATCAGTAGTAGTGATACCAAAGGAAGTTTGGGAACGATACACTATGGAAACTGACATCTTTGTTGCATAATTTGTCTTGCATGGGGTGTTTCAGACCTCTGTTTTCTTTATGTGGTAGTTAGAGTTCACACGAAACCCCATGCATTATGAAATGATGTCAGTATGCAGACATGAAATAATTGGGTGTTTCCTTCAAGTCAGTGCAGACAGCATCACTTAAAAGATTGCAAGAAGTATCAACATAAATGAAAAGCAATATATTGGGGCTGAACCAGGTCTGTGTAGAAGTCATACCAGCAGAAAGATGCAACCTTTGCTAGAAGTTAGTACTTAAAATTTATTTTACTTTGTTAAAAATGATAAACAGCTTAAGATCTTCTTCAGTCTGGGTAAAAGCTTTTAAAAATGCTTTTTTTTTTTTTTATTGACCAGAAGTCAGTACTGTTATTCTGACAGATACAGATTTTACTTTTGGGACTTGCATGCTTGTTTACTCAGCAGTATACCTGGAAAATACCCAGGGCTTAAAATAATGCCGTCTGGTGCAGAACATGGCAACTCAAGGCTGAAATGAAAGCATACGGTTTTCTCCATAACATATTGAAACTGGCTTCAGACCATGGTACTAAATTTCAAAGTCCTGCATGTGCTGACTGGACTACCTAGGGGACCGCTGCTCATTCAGTGGTGAAGATCCTTCACAACGGCTGTCCTCTTCAGAAACAGGGGAGCTATTAAAAGTAACAGCTGCAAAATCTGGAAAGAAATAGTCAAATTTGCAGATAGCAGAAAGTAATTTATAGCTATGAACTCTAACTTACACATCTTAACAGAGGACAAATGAGTCAAGTTAGTGCAAAGCGATATATTTTATGACCATTTTATATCGTTTCTGATTGTGGCCTAGATTTTTCCTGATGATCAGCCCACAGAAACTTTCTTCCAAGAGAAATGAGTGACCTCAGATCTTACTGCTTTCTGAATCACCTGTAAACTTGCTCAACACAGAAAATAAATCCAGGATGGATGGAGGAATGTATGATTTGCACTGACTGCTTTATTTTGTATGGATATACCACTGTTACGTGTGGCTATAAATACTTGAAAAGAGAGATTATTTTCACGTAGAGTACTCTGCCAGAGGGGAACTCTGATTTTACTACGTTGGCACATGTCTTCAGGGTCTAAAGTAGTTGCCTGCCTTGCTTTTGCCTAAGGCCTTTGTTCAAAATTGCTTCAGAAATGAGAACAATACAAATACCTTCTGATTCCCTCTCCCTTCCTGTACCTTCGGAGTGTATTGGTATCAGATGGAGATTTCTGCTCCTTAGAGCAGGGACTGTCAGCACACGGACAGTTCTCACTGATACAGGCACATTGCATAATGTTTCTTTTCTGAATTGGACAGTGCTGTCTTTTGGCCATAATTTGTTGGTGGAGGTATATTATATGGAACTCCGTAATGACTACAGTAATTGTTAAGTCATACATTTCAACTGTAGTTCAAAGAAATGCTTTTCTGTGAAGTTCTAGGGGCATCTGGAAGGAAGAGATAGCCAGATGATGCACATTAGAAACTTTTAGTGCAAAACCTTCAGTGATCGTGACTTCAACAAAGTTATTTGTTTAGAAGCACATGTATGTTTACGTAACTACACCTAACTACTGCTAGCAGTTATGGTCAGGTTTTAATTTGCAGGAAGGAAATATATTAAAAAGTACTGGGATTAAAAAAAAAAAAAAGCAGCAGTGTGCTCTTTTGCTTTCACAAATAGTTGTGGAATAGGAGAAAACAGTACACAAAAATGATAACCCATTATTATACTTCTTGTGTTTATTTGCTTCAACTCTTTTTATCATGCTATTTTGAATTTTGGAGTTCGATGATCTTTCTTTTTACTTCTCCATTTTCATGAATGTTGAAGCCTTTTCAGTAACTATTAATGATAATGCCCATTTCATTTCTTGCTTTCTATAGAGTAAAAATAATACAGAGATCTTGAATAACAAGATACAAGTGTAAAGGAAGATAAACATGATAAAGAGTTTCTGACAAGACTCTGAGAGACAACTGCAGGGAAAATAAAGATTTTCTTTTATATACCTTTAGAAGTATTTATCTCTACAGTTCCACTAGAAGTTTTTTTAAAAAAAGAAAAGATTGTTTTCCCTGGGAAAATGGGGTGTCAGGCAGTTGATTTTTACCTACTGTTTCTTTGACTGTTTATTTCAGTCTCATTGTACCCCTGTATCTCAGTAAATAGAGTTGCATGTGCACTCAACAATTTCTGTTCAAGATGAAAAAGGGGGAGTAGTAGATGAGAAAAGTGAACTTCACTGGTAGAAATAACACATATTCCAAGCAACACTTAGGTAATTTCTGAGTGAGAAATAAGGACTTACAGCTGAGACGGGTCCATGACACTGCAAAATGTTTCAAAAACGTTCTTGGGCTTGGTATTCAATTTAGTTAAGCAAGCGTAACACCATTGATTGACTTAATTCCTGATACTAGAACATAATTCTTTAATCATAGTAGCTGCTGAACTTGCATACTCATAGATTTTAGGGTTCCTTAAGTAATGGACTGAGACAGTTGCATAATCTTGTTCAAATCTATTGTTATAGAATCATAGAATATCCTGAGTTGGAAGGGACCCTTAAGGATCATCAAGTCCAACTCTTGACACCGCACAGGTCTACCCAAAAGTTCAGACCATGTGACTAAGTTCACAGTCCAATCTCTTCTTAAATTCAGACAGGCTCCCATTCAAAACTATTGGTGTTTCTTGAATAGGAAATACAATAGAACGTCTTGACCACAAGATTTTCAGGGCAGGCCTACTTGCTCTCCTCCGTCTGTCATATCGGGGCTAGGTGCTGTTAACAGTTTCACAGTACATTGATCTTTTTACATGGCATGTGGTACATTACCTAGACACGTTGCAACTAATGTGAGGCTTCCAGCTAGGTATTGTCACTTTGGTTGGTAAACTCAACAGCCTGCTCTGAGTTGTTTTTGTTTTTGTTTTTGTTTTTGTTTTTTCATATCTCATTTTCTGTGTGAGAATGAGTTAAAACTGTCTTCTGTATGACAAAATCATTTATCAGGCATCTCTATTAAACCTCTAATATATGAGTAATGGTATTTGGAGAAGATGATGTGGGTAAGATAGATTTAAGGCAATGCTTTTGAATTCGAGTCAGTCTTCATTATCACAATGAATACTAATTTTCTGCTGAGGAGCAATATCGTATCCTGAAAACTTATTTCCTAGGTTCACAGGGAACTTTATCGTACCAGTTCTGAAGTCACTTTTAGCTAAACAAATAGAAAAAGATTGGTTTACAAACGCGTTTTAATATTAAATGAGCTGTTGGGTACCTGATAACAATTCTTCCCGTGTTTCTGTGAACTTAGGGAAGTATCACCTTATTCGTAACAAAAACAGTGTTTTGAGATTGTAGTTCAAATAAAAATCCACAACTGTTAAAGCCCCATGCCAAAGTAGGAGCTACATTGATTGGATATGAATTGAATTGAAGGATTGCAGTTTTTCATGAACGAAGTAATGAGTCCTCATCAGCAAATAGCTTCTTCTAGCAATTTAATTT
The DNA here is from genome assembly GCF_047663525.1 of Anas platyrhynchos. Lineage (NCBI taxonomy): Eukaryota > Metazoa > Chordata > Aves > Anseriformes > Anatidae > Anas > Anas platyrhynchos. The sequence goes on along the minus strand of NC_092592.1, from coordinate 19,077,723 downwards.
AAGATGATGAGTGTTGTGGCAAACTTTTTCAGTTTGGGGGCTTTTGTTTTTGTTTTTTTTTCTCCTTAGTTAAGAGTTGAGCTAGCATGGTGATGAAACTGAGCTGTGGGATAGATGACTATTTAAACAGATCATTCAGAAAATGAACCAGAATGTAAAATTTAATATATCATCTAATAGCAATGAAATATGAAGCTAAATTTATTTCAAAAGCCCTTTAAGGCATTTTTAGGTAGCTTTTTATATATCTTTATCTTGTTAATTTAGGCATTACAAGAATGGAATTTTGAAGTTGGCAATTAGGAACTGGCAAGTACGGGGTTTGGGTTGTTAGAGGTAACTGTTCTCCTATTTCTTCTCTGTCTTGCATTGCTCAGAGTTTTCTGTCACTGTAAAACACAGTACTTTCCAACATGGGTGTAAGAGTCATAAATGCATTCTGACTTTAAACTACATTGTGTTGATATTTACTAGAGAAAGACTGTTATCTCTGTGGATTTGAGGAAGTAAATACAGAGAAGAAGCTTTTCATTTTATGCTGTCATAAAATGAAGCTTCCCTTGTATTTTGTGACTGTTCCCACTCTCAGCTATGTCTTTGTCAGCAAATACTCTTCCCTTCCTATAAAACTCCTAAAGATTTCAGCAGATTGCCTTTACCAACCGAGTCAGATATGACAGGGAAACAAAGAAACTTGTCTGAGAATAAGCAACAGTCAATATACTGAATACTGAAGTGGTCCATGCAGTCAGGGGTATGGAAAACCCATATTCAGCGTGTGCTTTGCTGCTTTTCCACACTCTTGTTAGGTGATATGCTGCAAAACTCTTGGGTGCGTTTGGGTCCTTATCTCTAATGAAAAAGTGCATCTTCATCACAATCTTCCCTGACAAAAGTCTTACCAAAAAGGATCCTTTTCTGAGCTATGCCTTGGCTCTAGGGAAAAAGTACTTTTAAAATAAGAAATCTTAAGTGGAAAATTAATGTAACAGATAAGGAATTTGATTTATGATCCACTTCTCTAATAGGAAAGTGAGTGTGAAGGTATGTTTCCTTAATGATGGCGAAAATATTGTCATTTTGTGGAACTTGAGATAACTTGCAGTGGTAACTGAATGCTAAAAACCTGTGTGGACTCCAAGATTGAGGTGCGTAGTGAAGTATGATACAGTGCTCTAACTAGCACTGCAATTTAGTGAAAACCAAGCAGAGAGACTCTGCAAGCAAGGGGATATCGAAACTTCACATTGATGTACTTAGCATTGGTGTCCATCACTTAGAAAATCAAACTTTTTGCAATGTTTATTTCTTTCCAGTATGTGAGTAAGTCTTTAATGGAATGAATAAACATCTAAAGCAGCGTTATCTATAATTATTTGTTCAAGTTCTGTTTATGCTTAATTCAATTTAGTTACATTTAATCCAGATTGATTCAAACTTGTTTGCAAATCTCAAAATTGGTTTGCTGTATGCTTGTTGTTAGAAATAGTAAAAGTTGCATTACAATCTTTTTGCATTTTTTTTATCAAAAGAAACTACTAAAGCATCTGCATATATGCTGCTTAGTTCTTGAAATTTTATGCGTGGTTTAGACTATGAAAAAACAACAGATGAAGCCATTTATAATAATTCATTCATGTTTTGTAGAAGCCTGCAGAGTGAAGCCTGGTAAAAGGGATGGACTTCTATATTGTATTCTCACTTTTCATCATGCTTTTTCAAACTTATATGCTGCAAAAGGAACTTTATTAATTAGAAACAGTGTGCTTCAGTTCTTGAGAGAACTCTTGTTGGTGTTCTGCATTTCATGCATACTAGGTCAAAAGTGTAATATCTAAATATGCTATAAGGGATTATTAAAATTACAGTTCTGAGATGAAACTTGAAATTATCTGCTGGATTTCTTATTATAATGTAGTTCAAATAATGTATACAAAAAATCTGTGAAGATGTTAAAATTGTAGATCACTTCCAACCTTTAAAGTAATTTCCATCTGGTTGTGTATTCCATTGCAATTAGAAAAAGGCCATAACAATATTTAGTTTTATTTAAGATGTAGAATAAGAGGTCTGATTTTTCAGAAGTGCTGTGTATCAGCAATTCTGAAGTATTTTAAATTCTAGCCAGAAGCATAATGTAATTGATATTTATATTGAGTACAGCAGCATTCTCAGTACTGTCATTTTGCTTGTAATTTTCTCCTTGCTTGTAAAATTGTCTTTTATTTATTATTTGCATTTTATTCTTAATCAGTTTTGCTAATGTAGTAAAAACATTGAAATGTTATTGTATGATTAGCAATTTTCCACCATATTAATCCAACATTACATTATACTGTTTGGTGACGATAATGGTTTCTAACGTGATAATGAGAGAGAGTTATTAACATGTCCTGATACTTAATAGTTTCTTAATTGCAAGATGGAGAAGTATTATAAGTTACTGTAACCAGCTGCATTATTGGCAAGAATTGCAAAATAGTAGGATCTAGGCCACAAAAAAAAGCATAAGGATATATTTGGAATGCAACAGTCTCCATCACCTTGATGCTGTTTTGTTTTTGTTGTTTATTTTCAGGAATCACATAATTATCTGTAGGATATTTTTCCGTATATTAAACTCAGTGTGAATACTGACAAATGGGAGAAGACTCACAGATTTAATGCATGTTTATCAGTGTGCAATAAATGCCTAAGCAGTGTACTTCTTATTAGGAAGGCAAAAAGTCTTTGGTATCCAGGTTGCCATACCATAATATACTAACATAGTCACTGTACAAACTACGAACTGTATGTTAACAGAAATACAGATTTTGGTTTGATGATTACATGAAGATTACATCTTCATGTAATAGATGATATATATAGTAGATAATATATCAAACTCCATATATTTAGGGGACTCTCAGATCCAGTAAAACATCCAAGCAGTATTGGCAGTGCTTTGAAAGAACATTGAATTGGAGCTTCTGGCTTCTTGGAGATGGGATGTTGTACACATTGATCTGTCTGTGCACATATATATATATATATATATATATATATATAAATGTTACAAATTGGTTTTTGAATATTTTTTTAATTGTAATATGCAAATTACTGAGGTTGCTTTCTTTCTATTTAAACAATTTAATGTTTTGGAAACATAATTTCCAAATTCATTTTAAAAGTTTTAAAGATAACATGAGAAACTTGTTGTGGAAGAGTAGAGAAAGGAGGAAAATAATTGTTGTCAGCGAGAGAAACAAGTGCTTTTTCAAATCCAGATGTATTATAACCATATATAAGATAATGACACAACGTGTACTGGAGAGTATGTTGACAGAAAAGCTTATTTCCACAGCTGGACATCAAGCTTCAGGTGGAAAGACACTGTAGAGGTAGAAAATATATAGTCCTCTCGATGGTATTACTATGAATAATCAAGCCAGCACAATGAAATGCTCCTTCTTTAAGCTGACTGAAGCCAAATGTGACATGACTTCTAGAAATCAAACTAAATTTCATGAGAAGTCCTTCCAATAGAGTGGTTTTAGTACTGGAGCAGCAGCAGCAAAATCACATTATATATCCATCCGTACATCAAAGTATTTTTTAATATTAAAGTTATATACATATTTTCAGTATTCATAGAGCTTAAGTTAGAAGTGGTTTAAATCTGAAGCTGCAAATTTATTACTGATAGGAATCAGACAACATGAGGATAAAAGTGTTTGTTTTTTTTAAGCAAAAATTGTAAGTAAGGAAATAACAAAACAGTATGTTTACTGGTGAGAGAAGTGATATTTGAATCTCAGAAAGCATTGTGCATTCCCCAGTGCCCCAGGAGCTTACCTGGAACACACAAAGGCTCTCCAGCTGCCACTCAGTCTTGGGAGAGTTCTTCTGGGAGTGATACAACAGGAGAAACCTTCAAGCTGATCTTAACTTTGCAGGAAGCTGTTCAGATTCCTGCTTTTCTCCACTGTCTTGAAATCTCATTAAACTGTGCTTATTTCTAGCTGCATAATCTCACAGTGTAATATAATGAGTTGGTACTGGGCTTCTTCCATTGTGTGTTCACAATCAGTGTGTTCTAGCATTGTTGTATTTAAGTCTTCATAATAAAATAATTTTTGCTTCTATTATTCTGCAGTTGAATTTGAAATATTGCTTTTAGAAATACCTTAGGAGAAAAAAGATTGATGAACGCATGTATCACTGTCAGCCTTAGTTCCTCTGCCTTAGGTGTAAATTGTCCAGCAGGAAATGCATGGAGTTATCCTCATATTCTTTTCAAATCAACAGTTTGGTTTACGAGGTAGTGTTAATGACATATTAAAGAAATTTCCTCTAAAGGTTCCACTAGAGTGACTTGCATTTTATTACCCAATAAAAACAGTGAGGCTTCTATCAGGATTCTTACAACTGAGATTTTTGCATAATATAACTGTCACTTGAAGCCAGTATTTATGAACATGAGGGCAGTCCTGTAATAAGCAAAGGATGAGCTTTCACTAATTTTGCATCTGCTACAATTAAGAGAGAGATTTAGATTCTCTTTATGTAACTTGTAAAACTGATTCTATGAATGAAGCTGAAACGTTTAGCCTGTCTTTATTACATTTTTAAATAGCGTAAGGAAATGACATTTTCAGTGCATGTGGCTCTAAATATATACATTGTTCTCTGTGCTTAATTTAAATGCATTGCTTTGTCTCAGTGAATTGTTTCTAGTACAAGTATTGTTCTATTCAATTATTCTGTGTAAAACTCAGTGAAAACTTGCTCACTGAGACACTGCAAATTTTCTTTTGAGAAAGAAACAGTAGCAGACTATACGAATATTGCAGATAGCAGCATTGCATTCTACACTGAAATAAAGTTGTGTATTAACAAGGTTTTAATCACCAAATAGTTAAATTTCTACCATTCTACCCTTGTATTTTATAAAAACAAGAAATTGTCTGTAACTCCTTCAATCTTATTTTTTTTAAAAGTGTACGTTGCAGTTACATTGAAGGAATTATTTAAGATTGTATTTGAAATTCTGTGATGAAATTAAATTAGACCGTCTGGAATCATAGACCAAAAAATATGTTTTCCTCTGTAAAGTGGGACCTTCAAACCACTTCTTCTTATGTCTAATATCTATTATATGCAATGAGTTATTGGAAAAATCTATTAAAACTGTGTTCTACTTCAATTTTTCATCTAATTTTATATTATATCCAGGTTTACTTCAGATGAAATGGCTTAAAGCAATAGCGCCAATGGGATTTGATGCTTAGAAATTGTACTGTGTTGTTGCAAAGTTGGTACTCTTAATTACAGTAACGTATTTTAATAAAGCAGATTTGTTCCTGCTTTTACATCTTTATTTTGCCCATCTAAATATTTTACTTTGCATCTTATGGTGTTGAATTCTAGTTACAAAACCAGAGGCTCATGCAGAAAGAGATGAGCTGTCCATAGCAGAACAAACATGAAGGCACACTGTAAAAACATGAGTTGCATAATCTTAGCTTCATTTTTTCCACACTAAAGAAAAATTTGCAATAGTTTTCTTTTGGATATTAGGGGAAAATGTCAATTTGTCTTAGGAAATTCTGTAAAAAAAAATAAGGATTATATTAATTTAAATACAAGTTATACAATTGTATATGTAATTTTCAACTTAGTCTTTGTATCCTTTGTCGTACGTGACAGTAGTGAAGATTTTTGGATGGTCACACAAGTGTTCTGTTTCCTTTTTGGTGGTCTGATTGTTCTTATACCCTGCTATATTGTTACATGTGGGTAGACACCTTTTCTTAGATCTCATAGGCAAGAAAAAAGGACGTTCAAAAATAGTTTGTTTTTTTTTCCTCCTTGTGTCAAAGAATAGCATTTCAGGCACATCATAATATGCGGTAAGAGTACATTATATATGTTAATGGTCTGTTTTTTTTTTGTTTGTTTGTTTGTTTTTTATATTCTTACGTCTCTTTTGTCCTTGGGGTCACCTAGCTTCAAATTAAATGGATTAGATGAGCAGAAAAGTAGTATATTCATTTGCTTGCTTAATTTTTACTTTGCTTTTTCGAGTGGTTTTCCTGTCTGTGCTTATTATCAACTACTATTACATCAATTGTACTTCCCAAATATGGCACTAGACATCCAGCTGGTCCATAAAGATGCAGGGACCAATTCTAAATTTCCTTATACAGCTTTTATTCAGATATTTCTCAAACAACTTCAATGTTTCATTGTTTAGGACTACTTTGTTACATTTTTGATGGCTTTATGTTTACCCATGCTTTGTTTTTTCTCTCATATCTCACAGTACTTGAGGGCTTTTGTTTTGATGTGATCATGCATTTTAATAAGCAGACCACTTCCTGTAAGTTTTATTCCCAGTCCAGAATCTAACTCTTTGGTCTTAAGAAATCTAAATTTACCCCCTCTTACATAATTTATTAGAAAATCTCTATTTTGTATCTTCGGGTGCATTCCAAGTGCATGCTGGAATAGTGAATAGCATTAAGTTAATGACTGTCTGTTGTGGTTTTCCTCAACTATAACACCTGCATCAAAATATTCCTAGCTTTTCTTTTTAGAGTACCTCACTCGCCTGGCTCTTAGTTTTGTTAATTTTATAATGCTGCCAGTGACAGAATATCACTAGCTGCCTTATTATGTGTTATCTTTAAACTTTCCTGTATAGCTGTTATTCTGTGAATTACTGTATGAACCGTCTCAGAATGGTTCCCTGAGAGAACCATGCTAAATTTGTCTTTTGACAAAGACTTTTTCCGTTTCCCACTTCATGTCATTTATTTCCGATTGCAATATAAAAAAATCAGAAGAGAAACATTTGTGTTGTACTCTACACAGTTGGTGGTCATTTGTCATTATCTGTATTGATCTCCTTGGCTACGTTGAATGGCTTTCAGTCTGTTCTACCACAACCAGAAGCTGAACAAAATGCACGCTGTAACTATGTTCATTTGTCCTGAGATGAAAAATAATTTCATACTCTAAGCAGCGAGCCACATCAATTATAGAATTCTTATCTTTTCTCTAAGTGTTCTGTATTAATAAAAGGAATATCAAATCTGATAGCTCTAATAGTCAATTGCCACCTTTTAAATTACAGGTATGTAATCGTTCCTTTGAACAAATCTATACAGCCATCAGAACAATAGCAGTATGTGAATTACAGCTTTTGCAGGAAATCAAACAGGGAGTACGCAAGTCTCTGTTGTTTCTTTCTGTATTCATCTTTGCAATAACAATGCCTCTGCTCATTTTCACAAACCTTAATTGTCATTCAGAGTATCCCATTTGAGTTCAATTATACGCTCTTAAGGGGAAGGAACCCTGTTAATGTTTATCTGTAAAGCACTGTGTTCATTTATAGCACTCTGTAAGTAGTGATCAATTTTCTTTTATACTATGCATTCTGGTTTGCACTAAATCCATTTTAGCAGGCAGTAATTTTTCAACACCAATTTTTCTCTGTGTGTGTGTTATTGGTAATTCAGTGGAAAAAAATGACATAGGCATGCAGTTTTTTACTTATTTTTTATCAATTTTGTTTCTTAACTAACATTTTCAAAAGCAGTAAAATTACATATTATTTGAGAGTATTGCATTCAGGTCAGAGTAGATCTTATTTGTTCAGTTTTTCAAAAATGTTTTTCAAGTCCAAGTTTAAAAAAAAGGTATACCAGTTTCTGCATACAGGAAAACTGTCTTAATTTCTGCCTTCCAGGAGGTGTATTACACATCAAAGTGATTGAGAGCATTAGATTTAATGTCTTCATTTTGTTTTTAAGTACTTCTGGTTTTAATATTAGAGCTGCAGAGAATGGATGGTAAGAAGGAGCTTATTCATCTACTTGCAGTGGAGAAGGAGCTGAAGTGAGCCAAGGATCATAGGTCTCTGTAAACTTGGCACTGAATTTTAAGGTGTGAAAAGTTGTGGGCCCACAGGGCCATTCAAAGAGATGTTATGGTTTTATCACTATGTGTTTCTCAGAACAGGAGTTAACTACAAAGATTGCTAAAGAAGACATAGTTTTTTCCAGTATTATCTCTGTTTGTAGTTATCTGATGTTATTAAAAAATAAAAATTTAAAACACAGTTTTATTGGTCTCACTAATCTCAGTTCTTTGCCTAAGTGAAAAGGAGTTTATGCTGCATTGTAGCAAGATTAATTTGGGAGATTTTTTATGTTTTTGTAGTTGTTTTTAAATTTTTACAAAAAATATTCCCCATATATTTTGGAGATGTAATGTACATCTTCTGACCAAGTGGCAGAATGATTGCTATAATTTACAGGAGTAAGGTTGGGTTGCATACTGCAGAACTTGTCATGCTGGATATGTTTTCTAAATTCTCCTTAAGCTGTTTGAAAGTAAAGGCCTGAAGATTCACTTTGATAGTCTTTTTTGCACACTGGGTAGCTGACAGCTAGGCAGCCTTGTGGCTGGCACCCCCCAGGCTGTGGGAGAGAGATCCCTCCCTCGTCTTCTGCTCATTCTGGGTTCTGCTTGAAGTGACCTGCTCTTCAACAGCAAAGCTTGAAGAACCAGAACATATTTAAGTGAGAATCAAACCCCATGAACCCAGTTCTTTAAATCATATGCCCTGCTGGCAATTAGGAGACTGATGCAATTTTGTAAACATGACGTGTCTACACAATACACAAGAGAGGAAATCGACTACCAAAGGAGAAGACAGTAACTCTGTCTTTGAATGCATCTCAGTAGAAAACAGTTCTAAACTGCTGTTCATTGATATTTGTTTTCTTGTACATGAAACATGTTTTATAATGACTAGCAGTAACTATTCCATGCAGTAAATTATTTTATATACTCTTGATCAGTTATACACTTGATTGATAACGTGATGATCTGCTAGAACTTTATATATATCCATCCTCATCTTGATGTAGTTTTGAGTTTTTATGAAGTATTGAATTTTTGTTTTTCCACATATACTATTGCTTGAAATCAGTTGCTCAGAAGTTATGTGAAATGCTATGGTTAGTATGGCACTGAAGTTGATTTGGGGTAAAATAAGTAAAACAGAAGCTAGACCTCTTCCATACAGTGATTTCAAGATTCAGAGGTGAAGCAGGAGGGGTAGACTTAGCTTGCTCTGAATGTTTCAACATTTGGGGGTTTAGATTTGAAGTATAATCTTTTATTGTTTCAGGGTCTTATATTTAATTGCAGAAATCCAGAAGACATGTAAACATTTAGAAGATCCTAATAGAATTTTTGGATAGCTTTTTTGTTTGTTTGTTTTGTTTTGTTTTTTGTTCGTGTGTGTTTGGCTGTGGGTTTTGTGGTAGTCCTGGGTATTGTTTTCATTTCAGCTCAGTAGACATCATAAACACTTTAACTTTTTCTAAAAATGTTAGTTAAATAAGTTAATATCTTTTCTAAGGTAAAAAAAAAAAAAAAAGTTAATGGCTAAGGTACTCCAGCGGCCATACTCACAGGTATTTAAGTATTACAAGAACGTGCAAGTCCTTTGGCCTCCAGGGGCTTTGTAAGTAGTCAGCATGAGATCGTCTCGTTCTCTAAACATTGGAGATGTTGTATGAGACAGACTGTGAACAGTTGCATTTTGTTTTGGAAATATTAATTAGTCAAAACTTTCTGGTTAATTTAACTTAAAGAAATAGAACTTGGCATGTATTTAAATGGAAACTCTTAATTGCCTGAAGGTGAGACTTCATTTAATATAGGCGGGACAGGATTCTCTCTCTAGTAGGGGCTGCTGAGAGGTTGTAATGCATCCGTGGAGACTGCAGTAATGTTTGATTGTGCACATATTCAGGTATAGTCTGTAGTGTACAATCTTTCTCAGCCTTTGTTTTAGTATTCCAGACAAAGCTGAACTATTTTAGGATCCCTTTATAAAATACTCTCCTCATTCTCATAACCTTACTGTTCAGACCAATTTTTGTCTGTTCTGTGGACAGGTGACCAGACTGCAAAAGGTATTCTAGTTGTAGTCATATAAAGGATTTTTACAGTGGACTTAATGTTCACCTACATTTACCGGGCTTTGAATATGTGACCTTGTACTTGAAGCTAAGGCATTTCATACCATTTCTATTTTCACAGTTGAGTAGTTCTCAAAGTCATTCAGTTCCTCTTTAAGGTTTTCTGCTTTTCCTTTTTATTGAGCTCCCTTGTAAGCAGATCTCAATAGCCCTGTTCTAAGGTGTTTATCTTTAGAGTTTCGGTAAATTTGTCCCAGGGCTGATTCTGGAGGAGCTCCAGCATTAACTTGCTCGAAGGCTGATGTTCCCTCTGTCAGCATAACCCCTTGCTAGGCACCACTGCCTGGTACTTTCCTGGGATTCTCATACTACCCATTTCCATTTCTGCAGCTTCATTAATAGTTCCCTCTAAAGTATTAAATAAAATCGTTCAAGTCCAAATTATTAAGTTTTCAAGAAAAATGTCAGGTTTGCCTGGCGTAGTCTCCCCTTAGGAAATTTGGGTAGCATTTTTCCCCACTTTACTTTTACTTCCATATGTTTAATACAACTTCTCAAGAACAGCACCTGTAATCTTGCATGATGTTAAGGTTGTGTTGCACATCTTCAGTTATCTTAGTCATGTTTTCATTGTTTTTAAGTGAAAGAATGGTTTCTTGCTCTCCATGTTTGCAGTATATGGTGTTTCAGTACTTAATCTGTTGTATCCTATCATTTTATAGATGGCAATTAATACATGTGTGCAAAAATCCTACCTCTTTGAAGCAGACACTTTCTGTAAGAAATGGTACTTGAGGAACTTTATCATGTTTTCAATAGCTGTGTTTGCTTCTTTGTGAATATTTGCCGTGTCCTTAATTCTTCATTATGTAAATTTGTAGTAGTTTGTATTAAATGAGAGAGTGATTGTTTCCCCTAATAGAATTCTGCTATTTTGAGCTTTGAATCTGGAACATATTTTTTATTTTTCTTGGTATTTATCTGTTTTAGAAGCAAACACTTCAAAGTGATAGCTTAGCATGAAGATAAGAAGTTCGTAGTGTGGTGTAAAATCTTTACTATTTGCCTAGGACAAATTTTAAGAAAAATCCAAAAGTAAAAGAAACGTTCTCAGGAAATCTTCCAACTTTTCAGGGTTCGGGATGGTAGTCAAGAAGCCTGGCAGAACAGGTAAAAGTGGCTTTTATTTTAGAAAGCTGATTATAAGGCAGTCTCTGAAATTGTGTGCCATTGTACCCACAATAGATGAAATGCTGTGCTGTTGGAGCTGGCAAGAGATGGGCATGTGGGAGCATGCAGCTGAGGTCAGAGTAAGGTAGGATGAGCGATGGGGAGCTGCTAACTTCTCGCTCTGCATCACAGAGCTCTGCACATCAGGACTCTCTGGTTGTCCTCCCTTAGCTAACTTCTTCCATAAAGATGAGTGATGATTAGAGCTAGTGTACCCTCCAAAGCCTTCCAGAGATGCCAAATTTCATTGTCTGCTGTAAACTCACTATGCTTCTTGCTTCTCCGAGAGGCAGCCTGGCCATTTTTCCAAGTGAGAAGGGGGATCGACTCATTTCCTGAGGTGTGCCTGACAAGGAGCAAGGCTGCCTCCTGTTTCCTTTGGTGACTTGTCTTTGAATACAAATACTGTTTTGTCAATTTGTACCTTAGTAAACAAGTGTGGTATAAACACTTAAGTAGAATAAATATACGTAGCTCATGATTACTCTCCTGCCTGGTCCCAATCAAGAGCTAATTAAGCACACTGGGATGATAGTGCTTTAGTGGATAGTGGATCGCTGGCCTCTTTCTTCCTCACAGGAAGGTATTGAGAATGAAGTACATGAAATGAACTATGTCTTGTGCTGGGAATTTCAGTTTGTTTATTCATTTACTTCACTACTTACAATTTTGTGCTTCTTTTTGTACTGTAAATTAGACAAAAACACTGCAGACAGTATCTCTGAATGCTCATGTGCATTGTATCTTCCACAAAGAAAGATTTTAGGAATGGGTGTTTTGTGAACTTTCTTACAGTATATTAATTTTGAGGTTTTTAAACAAAATAGATATATATACAGTATATGTGTTTATTAGTGGAAAATAAAGTCATTTTTAATGTTCTTAACTGAATACAATAAATACTGTTTGGAAGTTTTTATTTGTATCATATATTTATATTATCCTAGTCTCTTAAACCAGTTATATTGGACTAAATTAATCTCTTTGGTTAAATTATATATTCTGAAACCAATGTTATAAAATAATTACTGTAATAGTATAAAATCTGTACATGGAATCTGTTAAATGTTAAAGATACAAACAAAGATTATCATACTGGGTAAAAAAAAAAAAAAGATGTAAATATTGTTCATCTTATAAAGTTAGTTCAATTTTACACAGAATAAATACAGTAGAAGAATTGCTAGAACCAACAATGAAAGTAAGCTAGAAACTTCAGGTTTTATTGGTCTTTGTAACTTAGGGTCTTTGTTTCAGGGTATTTTCTAAGATGTTAAATTCCTTGCCTTTTCAGTATATTGTCAACTGTAATTATTAATTGTTTCCTAATGTAGAATGTTTTATTTAAAATCGGATTATTATCTTACTGTAGTATCCACAAAACAACGCAATCAGTCAGATGTTCACACCCAAGTCAATTGGATGTTAACTTTTTCAACAGAGTGCTTTCAACTGCATCACTCCCAATGGCAATAAAAAGTATATCAAAGTAAAAATATTACAGATTATGTATCATGGCCAACTGCAGACCTGGATTGGTTCACATTATTGTTATAATTCTCTGCAGTATTGCAGTTATAGTATATTTTATTTTGATCTTTCTAATGAATCATAGAACACCTTTTAGAAAATTCAGTGCTGGAATACTTCCATCTAGATGTCTTTGCCAAATGTAGTATTATTATTATAAAGTAGGTGTAACTTCCTTTGCCAATCATATTAGCTATGATAGCAGAAAGGAATGCCAAGTACTGGCAGCTGTTTGTTCTTTTATTCACAATCTTTGATATCCCTTGCTTAGTCATTAGCACTTCCACAAACATTTAGCAGGTTAATGTGTCAGCTACGTATCAACTATAAACGTATTTTTGGCAGTCTTTCAAAGAAACTTTTCTTTTGTAGCTGAAAGAATTCAGTCTTCTATTCAGTGTTTTAAAAATAACTTGGGTTTAGATTATACAGATTGTAGCTGTAAAATTGAACATAGGTATCACAGCATTTATGAAGTATTTAAGAATATAATAGGTTTAATTTATTGTGAGAATTTAAAAAAATAGTCATTCAATTCACAGTTTTTCACACTTCTCTATAAATTTAATTTTGCCCAATATTCTAGATGAATAAAAAAAAAATTCAAAAAAAGCCAGCAATAAAAAAAAAAGGATAATTTAGAGATAAACTTACTGTATTAGCCAAGACAAAATCAGTGTCAAACTTATGATTTAAAAATAAAACCAAATAGCTTGGTTTTCTTCTTGGTACAATCAGTTCAAGGAGACCCTGTCTTGGAGTAATAAGTTGTTCAAGGGATAACAATTTGTGATTATTTTCTAAGTAGCTTTCGGAATTTTTCTATAGGATTTTTTTGGGTGATCTACCCTCCCAGATCAAAAGAAAAAAAAAATACTGGGGAAATCAGCTAAGTGAACATCTTCCACTGCTGATATGCTTCTAAGTGAGCAAATAGGACTCTACTGCTGTAATGTTTGTTATACAATAGCTGCTTATTACAATAAAGAAGGTCGATCTTGAGATGTACTTAAGCTGTTTAAGTGGTGAAATAAAAAAATCAAATAACTTCATAATGCTCAGTTGCGCGTAGTATAGTTAAAATTGCTTCTGTATTTTTAAAGTAGTTTATATCTTACCAAAACACCAGGTTTTTCTGTTAACAGTAGATATGTAGAGTTAAACTGTGAATTCCATAGATCTACTGATTTCTACATACTTGATTAAAGTCATTAATACTCTCTAAGTGCAATTCATCATTGCACACTGTCACTTACCAGAAATCATTGCTGTGCTGCAGAGTACTCTGAATTTTCTCTTCTCTTTTTTTGTTCCTTCTCTATATACAGGAATGCAATCTGCTGATCCTAACCTTGTATGAGCAAACTGGCAGTGGTACAGGCTGACAGTCTAATAACAATTCAAGAGGGTTTTGGTTTTTCTTTTAAGGGAGCCTAAAGTATTTGAGGAGTAGGCTTAGACTTCTGTATTAAAGTGTTGAAGGATTGTTTTTTTTGTTTGTTTGTTTTTGTTTTTAGTTTAATTTTGTAACATCTGGAGTTGGCTGTGTGAGATCTCTGATAAGGTTAGGGTTCAAAGTTTTGTGGCTTCCTACCTTGGTATATTCTGTATATGCAGCCTTCAAAACTGTAGGGTGGTTGTTTTTTTAAAAACTCTTTCTGAAACAGCCCAAGGTATCTGTTTTCTTGTGTTTTTACCTCTCTCCTTTTTTTTTTTTTTTTTTTTTTTTTTAACACTGCTACGTTTTGTTGAGACTTGAGCAATTGTTAAAATCTATAATGCATTAGCAAGGAAATTAAATATGCTTCCTTGACTAAGGTATGCTACTTTTGGCTTTTAGTGGAGGAAAAATTGGGGACTTTTTTGTTAAGAAACAATTAAACTACAAATCTTATTTAAATGCAGGAATGACTGTAATAACATCGTTTTCCTACATTTGTTACAATAAACTTTCCGAAATGATACTGGCTTAGACTAAGATTTTAACAAATCCAGTTTTGAAAATAAAGCATTTTTTGGCTTGCGTACAAAGAGCCCTTCAAAGTATGCTGGTGCTGGAGCTCTGCTGTAGATACAGCTTAGCAAAATCACTGCTGCTGAAGGGAGAGCTTCTAGTATTGCCAAATATAGAAGGAATCCTCACAGTGAGCAATTAATTTTCCCCTTTGTAGGGGTGAACTGAGGATTTGATAAATCTGCATTTAAACACACCAAGCATGACACTGATCTGTTCACAAAGGTTTGCTGTAAGTGAGTAATACTAGTTTCCTTGGTATCTTTCTATCGTTTTGAGTTTGGTGGAGGGATAGGAGCACCTGCTGAAGAGGTAGACTTGAAATAATCTAATTCAGGTTCATTTTCTAACCTACCTTTTGAAGGAGGCTATTGCTTAGTGTTTGGCTTGTGTTTGTCTGTCAGTGTTAAAGAGATATAAATGTAGTCATGGACTTAGAAGTGGCCCATAGAAGTAAAACGAGGAAAAAAAATGCTTGCATTCTATGTGGAATCTGTATTGCAAAAGTAGAGGAAATCTTCCATGAGAAAACCAGAGAGGTCTGAAAGTAGAGTCTTCATTACCCAGTTGCATTTCATCAGTAGAAATACTAGCCTTGTGAGGCTAAACGTAAAGTCGGTCAATGCTTTTCAGGTCCTCTGAGAAACCAATGACTGGGGGTTTGCTCCTCTGAAATTCCAGTGTAAAACCTAGCACATAACAGATTTCAGATTCACAGAAATTTGGAGATCTTTATGAGACAGGTCAGTTTGTTTTCTGGAAAAAAATAATAAATTCAAATGAAAAAGAAAGGGTAAATAAAATTTAAAAAAAAAAACAAAAAACAAAAAACAGAAGCAATGGCAATGATAACTAATGCCTAGTCAGATAATGTGCTGAAGTGGCAATACACAATTCATACCTTCTGCCTAGAGAGATGCCAACCCAGAGAGGGAGAACCCATCCTGGCCATCTTCTATCATGATTCCTCAGATCATTTACAGTGCAACACCTGTACTTTGATCTGTGGTATGATGAAGTGTGAATATGGGATTATATGAATTAGAAATATGGCTAACTAAAAGGTGCACCCCCTGCTGTCAGGGGTGGGATGCTTTTTGTAGCTTTTGCTCAGTTCAATATTAGTCTGCCTTAAAATAAGAGGAATCACATTGCTATATCAGTAAGAATGTTAAAAAAGAAACAAATAAAACCTGGTTTCTATAGAAAACACACACACAAAAAAACACCTTTGGGATAACATATCAAATCCCTACAGTATTTTCCAGTATGTAGGTTATGTCATGTTAATAAAAGGATGAACGCTTTCAGCACTGTTAAAATAATCTGCAGAAATGATTTTCATTAACACGTGAACAAACTACCTTAGTTTCAGTTTGCTGATCTTAATTCTAAATTGTTTTGGTTTTATACAAGTAGTTTTTATACCTGAACTGATGAAAAAGAAATGTATTTTCTTAAGAGTAAAAAAATAAAATAAAAAAAAATGAGACAATAAAGTCCAATGCATAGGCAGTAATTTTATAACTGTGTCTAGTATTGATCTGGGCTGTTCAGTTTCAAATTGCTTTACAGTTATTAATGAACATATTCACAGTCCACTGATGGAACAATATATTTGTATTCTGAAGACTTACACTTGTCTTGTCATATACTATGTTTAACAACTTACCAGAATCAAGATAATAGGACCAACTTCTCTTTTAATCCATATTGGTGTAATCCAACTGATATCAGTCAGGTTCCACCAATGGAAGTATGAGCAGAAAATTGGCTTTTAGGTTAAAAGAATCTGAACTACTTAAGAATTTGTTCTGGAAAATTAAGAACAAATTAATGAGTTAACCTTTTATGTAGTTACTTGTAAGCTTTTACATCAAGAGAAGTGGTGTTACGCCAATTATAACTGGTGAGTGTTTTAATATTGATAGTTGTAATTACCTGTCAGTTGATTTATTGACAGATTCTCCTCTTAATGGAGTTTAAAATCTTTCTTTTGTTGGTGCCTCAGATATTCTAATGTCTTGGCATTTTTCATACACTCACTGCCTGAAGCATACATTCAGTGCCTGCAGCTAGTTTGCTGCTTCTGTTTTAAGTATCATTTCCAAATCTTGCATGCTGTATTACAAATACAAATTTGCCTTGGATGTCATTTTATCATCTTGACAGCCTCCTAATCTACTGTGTTCTTCTGCCTCTTTAGAGAATAAGTAGATGGAATTACAAGTTGTTATCCATGGGAAATCATGTAATGATGTAATTAACATTAGTAGAACAGCTAGCAATAATGACAACATCCAGAAACTCCAGAAAGAATCCTTAAAATTATGTTGCAATTTTTATCTTGTTGAGAGGGAAAGTATCCCAAGAGTTCATCGTTTCAATTTTTAGTTTGAAAACACTTCATTTTAGTTTTCCTTAGATGTTAGGTTAAATACATTTATACTTTTTGTACTTCTTATTATTATGGGGTTTGTGCTGCACAGAAGAAAGATGATACAAAAGGATCAAGTAACAACAGGATAATTTTAGACCCAAATTAATTAGTACATATGCAGTTAGGGTTTCTGATGAAGCATAAGCTGCCTGATACACTGGATCTTCAGGATTCAGAATTAGCATGTTCTGCAGCCAGTGCAAGCAAGATACAGGGCTGTTGGCTTGCCCAGTGCTGCTGAAAGCAGTCAGTGCCCCTGTGCAGAGAACAGCAGAGAGCGCTGAATTACATTGCTCTTACGCTGTTCTACATCTTTAGCTTCTATAAAGCATACACAAAAATATTTCTTAAAGTAAAGGGACTGATATATGCTCAGATGGAGGTACTTTATGACAGCTTTATTATAAAGAGTAGGTAATTCTGTGTGCTTGGAATTGCCCATGGTGGTAGGGGGGTGTCAGATTTTATAATGACTAATAAAGTTTCTGTGTTCGCAGTGCATTCACTGAATTAGGGTGAATTTTAGTGAGATGCATTGGGTGTCCTCTATGACATACACATTTACACCAAATTTTGGCTACAGGGGATGATCATTTAGTTTGTTTTCTGAACAGTTACTAGCTATGATGTTAGTAGTAACATAAAGGTCCTAGAGTGTGTTTTGAATAGCAGTTCCTTCTGGATACTTCACTGACTCTTTTGTCTCCTTTTCAGCGGTAACTATTCCACTTCTTGCCTTTCAAAACTTCTGAATTCACTTGTCAATTGTGAATTGGTATTTCATGCTTGCAGTGCAATCTTCGTTAATAATGGACATCCCAAAATACAGAAAAAAATAGATGAGAAAATTGTAAATTTGTGAACTGGGAGCACAGAAAATGAGCATGTTTTCAGTGATCTTTTTGTCTGTATTTAAAAGACTTCTTGCTGATCATATGATCAGAAATGATTGGAAATACACGTTGCTGAATCAGGATTCTGTAAGGGTCACTTGTGGTTTATGGTAGGTGAGTGATTTGGCAGGTGGTTTATTTGGTCTTTGTCAAATCTTGAATGCATGAGAGAGACACTTAGGAAGCTCTGTTCCCATTGCCTGAGTATTTGGGGCTCGTGGCTGTAATGAAATCATATTTTGAAAATGAATTTTTACTTATTTATCTATATATAAACATGGTTTGTTCTCATTACAGGAATTTTATTTACAGTTTATTCTTCACAGGAAAAAAAGGAGACAATACTCCATATTTCCCTTCATAAATTATTGGCTTTTCAAGATTTGGCATTTTAGTGTTACACAAACTTCAGTGCAGATGAGACCTTGTTTCCTTATTTTACTTCACACTCAAGAGGTACTTTCTCAAGAGTGTTTTGTACTGGGCAGCAATCTTTGACATATCTTATGTCATACCTTGGCATGTCTTAACTATTATACTTTAGGAAAGTAGGCACTGAATATGTGCATTATAGATGATAATGGGAGGTTGTGGGTTTTTGTTTGTTTGTTCATTTTTAAACATTGAAATAATGAAGCTATACACACATACTTGCAGATATTCCTTTAGGTAAAATTAAAAATAAATTACTCTGCCAAATGAAAATATAATATATACAGGGTCAAAATAGGCTTGGATTCGATCTCATTTGCATCTGCATAAATAATGCAAAACTCCACTGAAGTGAATAAATTTACATCAACACAAAATTGGATTAATTGAGATTACAATCAGTTCTGTTGGGCTTTCCAGTGTCTCGTAGGAAACTGGAAAAGGAGATGTTTAACTTCAAAATACAACTCGCATTGACTGTTTTTTAATAAACTTTCAAAGAATATTAACTGGATCAGTATTGTACAGTTATCAACAAAACATCATCTTTGTGTTTAGTGTATTGATTTCTTTCTGTTAATTTTGATTTTAGAGTTTGAAAAATATTTCTGTTGTGAAAAAGGTAAGGTTCAACAAATCTGATCTTGCAGTTTATGAAACCGACAGTAGAAGACTAACTCTCTGTGAACATTCCAGTAAATGTAAAATTTCCCTCGCCTTCCACTCAAGCCAGATGAGGTCTGGGAGTTAGTGTTAAGGCTGAGCTGATCATGGTAGGTGTCAAAGCTTTTAGTTGTGACTGAATTAAGGAAGAAAAAAAAAAAAAAGAGCAATTTGCAGTCATTTTTCATGGGTATACATCAGTTGGTGACTAAATTATCTGTTCTGTGAAAATTATTTGAACTTAGTACAGAGTTTGAGCTATGTGCCAAAAAATTCAGGTACTGCCAATTACTGCTTTCAGCTGCATATAATTATGTGTCGTTTCTGTTGTCCATTTTGTTTAAAAATAATGAATTGTTTGGTTAAAATTTCTTGCAGGTATAGAAGTTACCATGAAGGAAGGAGTATATTAGCTCGAAAAATAATCAAAAGTGTTAATGAAGAATTATGTTTTGCTGTTTTGCTTGCTGTCTTGGGAATCAGAATAGAATATATTTACAGCTGATGACAAACAGAAGCCTGTCAAAGATATTCTTCATGTCACCAACCACAGCAAATCTAAAGGTGTGGGTGAATCTGGCAAGGGGAAAGTAAGATTGTTGTGAAGTGGGCTGAATATAAAGCAGTGTTTACATGCATGGGATATAGGAAAAATAATATTGTCACCCTTCAGTTATTGGTGAATGAAATAAAAGCCATTTATTTGTGTAAATGGATAATGTTGACTGCAGTGGGGGAGCAGCATGCCAGCTATCCCACAGGCGGTAACTCGAAGTTCTCTGAGGTGGGCCTCAAAACCGCCTCCCCGGAACTCCTGCAGAGGCGGCCTCTGACCTCCCTCCCGCGTTTGCAGGGCGCAGGGGCTGGTGCTGGCGTGGGGAACTGAGGGCGCTCTGAATCCATCAGGCCTCTGGCAGGCGAGCAGAGGGATGTAATGGTACACACACAGGGCCTGCTGAACCGCTGGGGCGGATGAGCCACCTAAACAGAGCGTTGCATGGGATGGCCGCTTGTCCAGGCTTCTGAGTGTCAGCCAGCAGGAAATGATAAGAAATGCACTGAATGCACTTCTCGTGCACCGAATGGTCTGTGTTGCGTTTGTATCTAGTTGGTACTGGAATAAGGACCTGAAAGGTAATTTAGAAATGTGAAATTATATGCTTTATCTGAAGGTAACTGTTTTTGAACTGTGTAAAGGCACTAATGTTTGGATAGATAGCAATTAAAATAATGGATTTGTTACAGTAGCATAAAAATGCATTTATTTTTGAGAAAGTGACTGCTTTGTATTGGGAGTGCTATGGTATATACTTCTCGTGCATGTTCTAAGAGCGTGCATGACTTGTAATTGAAATCATTGTCCACATGCGCTCTGTGGATCCAGATTGTCTTGAACCTTCAACTGTGTCTGTGTACCAGGCAGTCTTTGAAGGTTCCAAATTGTCAACTTTCTGCATTTCCATGTGGAACTGGGGATGGAGTATTTGGGATAACAGCTAGGAGAAGCCAATCCTGAAATGTTAATTGCTGATGGGTAGACTCAAAGCCAAATATAACCTTTCTGAAGTTTTGCCTTTGTTATGCAGAAGGATCCTAGTCTAGTGAGAGTAAGCCTTGAAGCCAGAGGAGAAATAGCAGATTTTTTATTGTATTTTATTTTTAATTTGTGATTTCTTCTGGAGAAACTTCTTTCTTAACTCTGGAAGAAATAAACTTTTTATCACTTGGGGTGGAATGCTCCACCATGATACTATAAGCCTTCTTGTACGTGTGCAACAAAGTTTTGCACCCTCTGATTGGTTATTTTGTGGTTTTTTTTTGGAGCTTTTTTTTTTTTTTTTGGATGATTGGTTGTGGGGTTTTTCGTTTGCTTGTTTTTGGGTGGTGTGGTTCTTTTTTTTTTTTTTTTTTTTCCATTTCCTTACAAGTTCACTCATTTACTTTGCTTACCACATCACACTAGAACTTATTTGATGCTCCTGGAACACTTTTTCTTTCACACTCCTATCAAGAAACAGATTTTGGCTAACATGCTAATTTGTACACTAGTGTTGTTGGCACTAAGTGGCAGCTAATTAGTTGTCTTCCTGACTTGATTGTCTGCTTTTGTGGCATAGTGTGACAGGCTCTTATTTAGGCTCTCACTTAAAATCTGTAAACAAGCTCCTGTTACCTGTGAGCTATATCTGCCAATTATATGAAACAACAGTTTCTACTGGATAATACTGTTTAAAAAAAAAAAAAAAGTTACATGCAAAGTTACACATACAATTTCTTCAAAACAGTGAGGCACTGCTGAAGCATTGCCATAGATGTCATATTGCCAATTGTTGTTTTTTTGTTGTTGCTCTTTTTTTCAGAAAAAAATAGACTTCTTCAGTGACATCTCAGGAATGTCTCTTCAAGTGTTTTGCAGATTTTTTGCAGGGCATTGATCCATTTTCTCTCTTCCCTGCCCACCCCTCTGTTATGCGTTTGGTGCAGCATCTGGATATGATGCATCATTGTACTGAGGAGTTTGAGTGTCTGCGTAAACTTGCAAGGTTCAGATACTATTTGAATCAGACAGTGTGGGAATGAGATACAGAAATTAACTATTAACTGAATAAAAAAATGCAAGTTATTTAATAGTAAATGACATATACTTTTTATAGGCACATTTGCAACTGGCCTTTCCCATCTCTTTTGACCCACAAAGATTGGGATTCAGAAATGGAAGGTGGAAATACATTTCACACTACCCACTACTTGTTGCTGTGGCAACATAAATGCATAATTTTATAAGGAAGCGTTTTCAGCATTTGGGATAGATAACATTTTGTCTTTTTTTGCTGTTTCTGGTTGAGAAATGTGATTATAATTAATCAAGTTTTTATAATTGTCACACATTAACTTGAGATAAAATGTAAGTTATGTTTGTAAAATGTGTAGTAAGTTATAAATTGGTAACAAGGGTGATCTCTAATTGCTCAGGAAAGCCTTTAAATGAAGGGCTTGCTATGATGAAAAAAATTACAATGTGTTACAAGCCCTTTGGTAAATAGTTTAATGTATTGAGAATTCTTGACAACAGGTAGATGAAGACCTGCTACTTTAGAAACTCGCTTGCCTTAACTGCTTTCTAACTTCAGTAGTCAAAAGCTGTTAAGCTTTAAGTGCTCTGTCATATTTGTGGGCTTTTATAGTAGAAGAGCAGAGCAGACAGCAGTGATGATGGAAAACGATGGTGGGTAGACTTAAAATACTATAAAGCATAGAGACAATTGTACGTAATGCCTGGAATTGTAACCTTTCTGAATGAAATGATCAGCCATATGTGCCACCCTTCTGGACCCTGGAAGAAGAAGAGAAGAAATGTACCCTGTTGCTAACTGTGCATGAAATTGCAGTGTTAGGAGATATTGACCAGATGTTTCAATCTCAACAAATAGCTTGTTATGTGACTGAGTGAAAATCTCTCTGCTGCTTTGATCACATACACCTTAAAGGAAGAAGTAATTTAATAGAGGCTGTCAAAGTTCATCACTGTCAATAAACTTTGACTTGACCTTTGCCATCTGTTTTTGATACTATTGCTGATAGAAGCTGATAGGCAGCTGTTTACAGTTTGTGCTTTATGAACTCTGCTGCCAGACAATGGAGGAAATGTCTTCACTTGTGGATTTTTTGCTGTGATTGGGAGTGTGGGTGTATTCATTGAGACTGCACATCATCTAGCAAGGAAGTGAGAGTGACACATGCACACGTTTTGGAAAGGAAGACTTGCTTTAAGGTTACAGATATGCAAAATGATATGTGAATTATCCTAAAATGCCATTTTGCAACAATGTCATCTTCATTCGCAGGTTAATACTTAAGTAATATGCAGTGGTTTATGCTGGAAAGTTTAAGGGCATTTTTAAAGTGCTTAAGTCTTCCTTGTATCTCCGTGAAGGGAGTGCTAATTCTGTACATGGCTGAGGCACGGTTAGCAGCAGTGCACAGTTGCACAGTGAGTAAGTCTTACTGTACCCAAGTGTGACTGTGCATTTTCTTATGTTAGCATGCTCTTAGTAACACATCACAGCTCCTAACCACACAGAATATCAAGACTCTTTTTATTGGGCTTTACTTGCCACTTTGCCATATTTCCTGGTGTTCAATGAGGAAGTTACTGTCTTTGAGGTCTTTTACTGATAAAGGTACTATTGAGCCTTACCTCATACACAGCTTTGTAGCATTAGCAAATTTCTTAATAAACAGCTGTATACGCTGAAACAGTTATAGAAGTAAACTTAGGATTCTTACTGTTGTGACAGCTTTTGTGTAACTGTCATGTGAAGGATGAAGAACTTGCATGACCAGTCCTATTATGTAGGTGTATTATTTTTTACTTAATTTTGAGAAGGGACCACATTCACGTTGTGAAAAGGGAAAGGGAGTGATGCATCAGATCAAACAAGGAGGTAGTTGATGCTTTGGGTTCTGTGCTTTGCGGGGGACGGCACTCAAGGCCAGCTGCAGTCTCATTTAGGTGCTTTGCAAGGTCTTGCAGGAACATTTCTGCCTTTGGTCTCAAATAACATACAACAAACTTCAGAAGAGAGGCTGCAGCAATTCAGATGTTGGAGGCAGAGTGATAGTGTTAGAAATACAAGATAAGAGGTTGTCTGAGTAAGGAATATTAGAGGTAACAATCTGGATTGGCCAATATATAAGGGTCAGAATAAATGAGAGCTAGCTTTGGCCACAATGAAACTTTGAAATATGGTTACTGCGTGTTTAATTACTGAAAATGTGGTTGTATTTTCTTGTACAACAAGAAGTTCAGAAACTAGACTAAAAATAAAGCATTGGAAAAGCAGATGAAGGGCAAGAGGAGTAGAAAGGAAGTGAAATGCAAAAGAAAACAGCAGAGCTGAAAATAGTTATTTATACAATAGATTTTGTCAAGAGGCAGTTTGTTAGCTTCGTCTTTTTAAATGTAGAAATGAAGTACTCTTCCTGGATGACTGATGTTTTGATGGACAATTAATTCAAAAAGCTATAGTGAAATGCAACTTGAGGCACCACACTAAAGCTAACGGATGTTCCTGTGCAAGGATTTGGATAGTGTATTGTCATCCAAATCCTGATAAGATGTAGATATTGGTCTCAGTGCAAGGATTTAGCTAGTCCTTCCTTTACAAAATATTATCACTTTTATCTCATTTGACTGGAAGTTGCTTGAGGGTGTTGTCATGCATTTTAACAATATCACTTCCTCATTCAAGATTTGGCAGCTTCAACTGATGGCAGAGGAATTACTGTACAGGACATGGGATTCCTTTTTGCAAGTCTGCTTTTAAAAAGATAAGCTTATTTTTTCCTTTTCCACTTTTTTTTTTATGTGGCCATTACATGATAATAGCCATCGTGATCTTTAAATGTTTATCAGTGGAAAAAAAGAAAGGGAAAAACGATTCCAAAGGTGTTGGAACAAAACTGTATTAACTCATCTGCTTTGCAGCATCCTGATGCTGTATTAAAGACTGCTTGTAGCAGTAATTCCTGAGCTAGGTACGCTGAGAATAGATTCAGGTTAATTTTCTTCATAGCATCCTTCATGGTGCTGTGGTTTAGATTTGTGACCAGAACAGTGCTGATAGTACACAAATGTTTTTAGCTATTGCTGAGTAGTACTTGAGCAGCATCAAGGCCATCTCTGTCACTTTACCCTCCACCCTACCCCCTCCCCACCAAGTGGGCAAGAATTTGGGAGGGGACACAGCCCTAACCCAGACTCACCAAGTAGATACACTGTGCTGCATAGAATATGCTCAGCATAAAACTTGCCGGAGGAGGAGGAGGCAGGGGCAATTTTTCCAATGTATCTGTTGCTCAGAGGCTGGCTAGGCTTCAGGCTGCTGGTGGGAGAGGGTGAGTGGTTGCCTTTACATTGTTTTTTTTGTTTGTTTGTTTGTTTTGTTTTTAAAAAAAAAGGTGGGGGAAAGACGGAGAACATTATTATTATTTCACTTATTAAACTGTATCTTGATCGATGGGTTTCTTTCACTGCTGCCCTTGCAATTCCCTCCATCTTCCTTCTGGGGAATAGTGAGTGAGTGACTGGGTGGGGGCAGAGCTGCTGGCTGGGGTTAGCCCACCACAGTAGGGATTTGAAATGATACAGTGTGTATAATGGTAACTGAATATTGCATTCCAGTTGTGCATGAGACGTATCACATCACTGACAAGAAATGTGAGCTCACTCGCTTGGAACAGTGACATTGATGTCTTTTTTAGGATTGTTTTGCATATTGGCAGGTTTTCCCTCTTTTAAGATTTGTGTAAGGTTTTGATCCCACTTTTGCTTGCTTTATCTGTTTTTCTAAGATGAGGTGTGATGTATTTTATTTGAATATTACAGTATTCCTAAAAGCTTTTTAATGGACTACGCATATAATCTGTGATAGGAAATGTTCTAGGCAGACAACAGACTGGTGAACCCTTCTGAAGAGTGTATGGACTCATTTTACGTTCTCAAGAGGATAGATAGTCCAGATGTTGCTGTATGAAAACAAGCCATTCCTGTTCTGATTGACTAAAAAGAATGCTTCATAAGTTGTTGTTAGCATTGTTTAGTTTAGATTTTAGCAAACATGTTAAGTCTTAGCTAATTTTAGGTCTTTGGAGCCCTCTCCTCTGTGAGATGCAATTTAAAATAAGATCAGATTTGACAGATCATGCAGAGAAGAGTCCAGCTTCAAATAACGCACTTCAGATGCACTTCAGATGTCTGTATTCAGTAGTGTTAATGAGTTTTGAAGATACTTCACTGTGAAGGGGCATAATGCTTCTTGTTGTGTTGTCAGTTCCTGGGTATTTAGGCTTCAAGTCTACAGCTGAAAGCTTCTATGTACAGAAGGTATGTCAGCCAAAGCAAAGCTTTGTATGCTTTGGCACTGTTAGTTTAAGACGACTGACAGATGTGGAAACGCAGTACTGGCTGGAGCTTTTTTTTTTTTTTAATAATAAAAAAAAAAGAGTTAAGGAGCTAAGAAGTTCAGAGTTCAGATGGAGAACAATGTGGGACTTATAACAAATACTTTGTCAGCCTCCTTGTTGCTATTATTAATGTTATCCAGTTATCAGTGTCATCTGCAGCAAAGCATGAAACAAGATTATTTTTGAAGCATCTTTGTTTTAGTCAGAGGGCTATAAAGCTGTCTTAAGCTTCTTTGGTATGGTGGTGTTTTTCAGTCTCAAACGGTTGTCTATTGAAACCTGGCAGCAGCAAACTCCTCTTTTTCAAGAGAAGTCTCTTTGCAACTGAAGATAATGAGGTAAATGAGGTCAAGTATTTAGTTTAGTTTTGCTGCTTTTGCCTTGGTCCTCCCTTTACTTGGATCTTAGCAACAGTAGAGAAGCTTTGAACACAGGTATTTTGTGATATGGGATACTGGGCTCTACCCCTTGGTCAGAAGCATGTTGTTCTCAAACTAAATAGGATGCTTGGGAAATAAAAATCAGTGAACACCCACCTCTCTGTTTTGGGGGTAATTATGTAAGACCACTGATGATTTTCATATAGTGTGAGTGTGCATTTTTTTGATTCTCTGGGTGTAAGACAACATTCAGGTAACTCTGTAAGCTCACCTTGAATATCGTTCCCAAAGAACAGCACTGAGTGAGTAGCCAATCAAAGTCAAGTCCCTTCTCGTGTTGGAAGAAGTGCTTGTGGAAGTGCTTCTGTAATTCAGGAAAGGTCGTTTCCAAAGCTGTTCTGTAATCAGTCAAAAGTGGGAGATAGGTGTACCACATCTTTGAGTCTGAGGATGTGAGTGGGATGTAGTTAACTCCAAGCAGCATGACAAAGTCACAGTTCATTCTTCAGAAGTTTTGTTTGTTACCAAGTTTTCTTGGCATCTCAACATCTTGCAAGAAAAGACGATGCTGTTCTCTGCAATTGCCTCCCACTCCCGGGAACACAAAGGTTCTCAGACTTCTCTGACAGTTTAAGCATGCCACGGAATTCACCCTGTTAACTCAGATCACCAAAAAACACTTGAACAGATAGATACTGCTGCTTCTGTGAACCTAAGTTGGTGTCATGAAAATAAGGAGAGAAGCGTTCTGTCATTCTCTGGTATGTCTTTGGGTGTCAAAGTGCTGGCTTCAGTATTTGATCATAAGGAATAAGTTGCCTGTAGGCATAGGGTAATTTGAGGTAATGAAATCAGCCTAATTTCAAGACAGGGTTATGTTAAAGGGAAGAAAAAGGTTGTTTAAAAAAATGTTCGTATTTGCTTTTAGTTTACTAGAGTGCATACAACAGAAGTATGAAGCAAATGCAATCTGTTTAACTCAAGAGAGCATCTGAAAGGTGTTATATTTCCTCTACGCCTTGCTCTGTCACAGATGCTTATTCTGACTGACAAGGTCAGGGCCTGTCCTTGTGTGTACCTGATGCCCATGCTGTGTTGACAGAAGAAAACTTCAGGATGGAGAAACACACTAGATTTCTTAAACCACTCTAGATTTTGAGTTTCCTTTGTGGTATTCCCTTCCTGAGGCTGTCTTGCTCCTTCATGATGAGTTCCTACTTTTGACACTTCTGTCTTTGGGCCATTAACAGCTTCAAATTCCCGGGGGTAATAGTGAAGATTCTTGGTGTGGCCAGGTGCCAACCTCTCCTGACCAGACTGTCAATACACTAAGTTAATAGCTGCCTCGCTGCCTAGCCAAACCCTAGATAATTAACTCATTATGCTAGTGCCTGCTGAGCTGGGTCATTTTCTGTTTCTGTCTAGAGTCTTTTCATTCAATTAAATCTTCTATTCCACATAAATCTATAAATTGAATTTGCAGTTTATATAACTACATACCTGGCATTAAAGTGTGCAGTTTGTTATTGGCCTGAGTTTGATATTGGATGTAATGCTGCATGGTCGTTTCATTGTGGTAATAGTCTTTTGATGACTGAGCCCCTGTTCCCATTTAGAGTGGTTTAGCCAAAATGTTAGCAGTGATAATAATAATAATGGTGTGTGAAGTGGTCCATAGAACCCTGTTGTTTCTATATCATGGTATTCAAAATTAGACTCCAGTCCCAGCAAGGTGCTTTCTGTGGCTCATCCCACTCGGTACAACTTGAGTGGTGTGCCACAGATCTATTTCTATAGTTCAGTTTCACCAAGTTCTTAGCATCATGTCCCTGTTTTGCCTTTACTAATTTATAGACATAACTGAGGTAAAGGAAGAGCAGTTTGGAGTTCTTAGGCAACTAGGAAGACCTCACTACTTTTTTTATAGGAATATGTGAAGATCGTTCCAAGAAGTTGGGAGTGTTGTAAGTGGAGATCTGTGAAGAGAGAATCTTTCCAGAAACACTGCTGAACTGCTTTTCCATCTTCCTTAGTGTTGTTTAACTTAGCTCAGATGTTCACATGAAAAGAGGATCTATGCAGTGGTAATCGCTGTGTTGCCCACCAAGTAATTCCTATGTTTCAAATAATCATGGGCATCAGCAGAAGCTCTGCCTATGTAAGAATTGGTCTTCACAATATGCAGAGGTTCATCTCAAGAAGCCCCAGATCATGACTTCCAATCCTCAAGAATAACTTTACTTACATTTAAAGTAAGGATTGTGACAATTATATATGGCATGTTATCACATCCGAATTCAAATTGAGCTGCTGCCAACAGCCCAAACTGTGATATTTTAACAGAATTTCTTTTCTTTTTTTTTTTTCACAAAGATGTATGTGAAATATTACTTCGTACTGCTCCAAATGTTGTCAGACTTTACATATAAAGGATGGAAAAGTTATGTCATTTGCTAAAACGTTGTAACCCTAAGGTGCAGCTCAGAATCTCTCTCTCTCTCTCTCTATTTTTTTTTGAAGAACTGTTGGGGTTTGTGGAAAGCTGATGCTTTGATAAAAGCTATTCATAGCTGTTGCTGTTCATTTTTTATTTTTTGAGAGTAAGGCATGCTGTTCAACATGGGACACAAGACTTCAAGTGCTTCTTACCAGTAGAAATTGCTTCCATATTTCCTTACAGTAGGTCACAACATCTTTAGTCTTCTTAAATAATGTGTTCTACTTGAACATAACTCCAAATATAAAATGTTACACCTTCTAAGACATACTAAATGAACACCCTGCAAGTGTCTATAATGTATGTGAAATATGAGGATGTTGTACATAATTCTCCTGTTAGGGGTTTATTTAACATCTGTCAATGTAGAGTGATACAGAACAGACAAGCAGAACGTATCTAGAGTGTATTTCACAAATAAGAGACTGAACGCTGCCACCATCTGACAAGACTTTTTTAAAATCTTAAACTTGATATATATCAAACTGGTGCGGGAAGAGGCCCTGGAACATTTGTCCATTTGCCTTATTAATGAAAACTTTAGCATGACTAAAGAATTTCTGTTTTTCTTCTGGAGCTAGAAGTGATAAGGATGTGATGAAGCATGTATTTGCAGATCACTTGCTTGACCTTGCTACGACCCACAGCTACCACTAATGCTGATTCGCAATGGAGACATTATCACTTATTTAAATCTTGATTAGGAAACAATTATAAGTAGGGTTTTAGTATAGCAGTAAATTGATGTAGCCTTTAATTCATACTATAGATTGAGTGGATAAGCTTTCTGACTATAATTAGAGGGAATTATAATGACTTCAGTTGGTTGACTCATCACCAGCAGGGTAGGGCCTGTGATTATTTCTTCACATTTATATTTTAGTTCACTCTTGATTTTACTTCAGTGCTAAGTTCTATCTTTTAACGTAGTACCAAATGTAGTTACATTTAGAATTGAAAGATGTATATTTTGTGTCAATAAAGGAGTTTTATAAAATAACATAGCACCTTAGCAACACTATACAGCTATGCTCTTTCCTTACAATTCAAGTGATAGAACTGCTCTTAATAAGTTGGGGGATAGGTATTTTCGTGTGTGGTTTAACAATAAGAGCGGGGAACATTTCCTTTTTGTGTATAGTCAAATGGTAGATGCGTGGTTATTTTCAGTACCATTTTGTTTTTGAAAATGTTTTGTGAATTTTGCTAGATGTTTGTTTTGGTGGTTCTTAAATGTTGTTTTCCTTATGCTCTCTCTCTATGTATTTTATTTTTGCTTTTCTACAAATTTCCATTAAAGATACTATGTTGTTTGATTAAATCTAATGTGGAGCATATCCTTTAAGCTAAAGAACCTTTTTCCTATGTTTTTACAAGGTATTTCAAATCTATTTTATAGTGAACTACGTCTAATAATTAAACTTTACATTAATTGTTAAGCACTCACCAGCATGATTAGGAGTAAATTCTTTATTTGTTGCTGACCTTCCCTCTCTTGATGGAACTGACTTTTACTTCTGGTACAGAAGAGTTCTGTCAGATCAGTGTGTGTCACAGTGCTCTGTAAGCACAGAATTAGATATGGTGAGCAGAGAGAAAAAAGGACAAATAACATATCAGGCATATTAATTATTTGTTGTTGTTTTTGTTTTTTTTCTGTCAATCTGCAGTGGATGATTCAGAGCCCTTACAAAGCTGCAACTTTCTTTGGGTGCATTGGCAAAGATAAATTTGGAGAGATATTAAAGAAGAAGGCTGAGGAAGCTCATGTGGATGCCCATTACTATGAGCAGAGTGAAGAACCAACCGGAACCTGTGCTGCCTGCATCACTAGTGATAACAGGTATATGGGGCCTTCCATATTTTCATAAGACACAAATATGTGGAACATAATTTGTTAGGAATATTTTAATTTGAATGATAAAGTATTCGCACTGGTTTGAGACAACAAAGGCTGTACAACACAGTTTAGGATCAGGTTGGTTAATATACCTTTAAAGAATAGCATTTACTCAACTCATACTCAACCACCACTTCTTTCTGAACATTTGAAGTTTCCAGTTGCTCTAAAGATAGAAAATATATGGGAGACAAAAGTTGGTTAACAAGTATGTTTATACAGCCTTTATGAAAATGGATTGCCACATAAAGAATAGACTTGATTGGCAAGTAAACAATGTACATCAGATAATAATGTGTTTAAAGAGGATACACGTTGGCATATAGCCTGACAAAAAGGGTTAACTTGCTTTTATACAAGAGGAAGAAAAATTTTTTGTTGGGAAGACCTGGTGACTGTAATTCCTTGTCTTCATCTTATCTGTTGTTTCTTAATTTTGTCTTTCATGTTTTAACTTATTTCATCTTTCATATGGCCCCTGCAAATAAAAATTACTTATTCAGAACTCTAACACATTCAACCTTACTTAGACACTAAGGACAATGTTGTTTTTTTTTGTGGTATTTTGTATGATTTGAAAATATTTCATGAGGAAAAAAGTGCTTATGGAGTCATCCATTTTGAGTATTGTAATAAAATCAATAAAACAATTTTAGAAAGAGACAATGAAGGTGATAGGCATTTATCTTGAGCATATCCCTTTGCTTTCTTCTTTCTCTCTCTGTCCACAACACTTGAACTTAAATATTTCTTGTTTGCTGATTACCTACTTCCTGATGATTTTTAGAAGTTCCAAAACCAGACAGTCATATCTGCCTTAATCTTAAGATGTTGCTAGCACAAACCAACCCTCCCTGGTATTTCCCAGCATCCAAATTTTCTGATACTAGGTACTGAAGCAATAATGGAAATAGTATCTGTTACCCTGAGGAACATTTTCTTTTTGTCTGTGCATAAAAGCAAAATACCGTACCAGCAGCACTAACTGAACTAAGAGCCAGGGGAAGGAGAATTTAACATATAATTTGTAGAACCCTAGAATAAGGTATCCCCTTAGGAACTTTTTAAGACTCTACTTAATACTCAACCAAGCCTTTCTTTGTGTGTAAAATGTTCCAGCCCCCTAACAATTTTGACTGCTTGCTTCTGGACTCATTCCTTTATGTCAGTGTCTGTCTTGTAATGGAAAGTGCAAAACTGCACTTGATACTCCAGATGTGACCTGAAGTGCAGAACAGAGGCATCCCCCTGTTTGGAATATGTAACTTCTTCTTCCCTGCTGACAATAAGCTTGCTCATATAGGCCAGGATGTGACTAATCTTTTCTCTGAGGATACACCGCTGTCTCTTGTCCCAAGTTCTCACCAGCACCTCCACGTTCTTTTCTGCAAGGTATTGTATCCTGTCAACGCTCAGCCTATACTGTTGCATGGAGTTATTCTACTGCAGTTGCATGACTTTGCATTTGCCTTTTAAGTCTTCTGCCAGCTTTTTTCTCCAAGCTTTTAGAGATCAACTGAGTGACAGACAGCCCTGTCCTCCAGCTTATCAACCTGTCCCGTGCAATTTAATGCCATACATAATGTCTTACTCTCAGGAAAGAGTGTTCATACTCAATGGAGGAAGGAAGTTCATCCATCTTCATACAGATTTTTGACATTCATTATGTCTACAGACTTTTCCCTTCATCTTCAGATCCGTATTCAGTTTTTCAAAGATAAGACAAGCAGTAAAGACGTTTGTGCTCTGTGATTCTCTGTTTAGTGACATAGTGTCTTTGCATGCATCCTTGTAGCAATCACCACTTCCTAGTTGGCCTGATGGGAAAATGAAGTTAAGATCATCAGTAGACATGCATCATGAGCTCAGGAAAAATGTTTACATAATTTCCCATGCATTTCAATAGAATTTGAAAGCTTAGGTAAATTTATTCATAAAAATATCTGCAAGTACTTCTTTAACTTATTAAGCAGTATTTTTGGTTTCCTAACATGAAACACTTGTCTCTCAATATCAAATCTTTGTTCAAATAACAGGAACTTCATCTCTGGTGGTGCTTCATCTTAATCACTGTTTTAGAACATGCTTGAGAGTGTGAAGGGATTATGAGAGACTTATATCCCTCCTTAGAGGATAGAATAAAAGAGGCTGATAGTTGCCACTAAAGCCTTTATTGTGCAACCCTCTTTCTTTTATTGCAAGCAAGTTTATTCTCAGCCTTTTGTTTCCCTCTGATCACTACTTGGTTTTCAGCATTTTCTTGATTTGTAAGGATGTCTTCAGCCTGCTGCAGTTGATATCTCTATTTATTGGCTAATCACTTATCCCAACGGAGGCATGTGCTAACTTCCTTTTTCAGGTAATTCAGCTTTCTTGTCTCTTTTAGAGATCTGTGAGCTAGTAAATAGCACTCCTGGTTTTCCCAGTAAGTGACTGTGTGTATTTATGTTCCAGGTGTCCAGATGTGAATATTTCTTGTTTCTGCTAAGTTTTTCGAGCTTTTTGCTGAAAAGGGTTCTGAGCTAATTTGTGATGTGATTTGTTTTTTTCAGAGCTTTTCGAGAAAATTATAACCCATGATTAAACTCTAAAGTAGTACCTACACTCCATTATAATCTGTGACTTCGGTTCATATGTTCTGCTCTTAAATACCCACGTGCACAGAGTTGCCTTTAAGCTGTTAGACTTGAAACACTTTAGCTGTCTCCAGTTAGTGTATTTCATTGAAAAACATCTACCTTCTCTGTGTTTCACATGTTGAACTTAGTGCTGTTAGACTTACAGTTTTAAATTGGAAAATTAAATTTCTTCATCTTCAGTGAAGCAATCTTAATTACATATAACATGCAGAGCATCTCTACAGTTGGACTTAGCCACTGAGAGCTAGGTTTACAGTTTCAGGGGCATGTGGTGAGTGAAAGCAAACATATGAAGGGTCTTTGCTTAGGTTTCTGGAACATAACTGCTTTTCACTTAGCAACACATACGGGCAGATTTTTTTCCAGCAAGGGCCTTAATGGATATTTAGGGCTTGATTAAACTGGGAAGTTTAATTTGCTTTATTTAGTTTTCAAAAGATCACCAGAGGTACACACACGTCCCTTGGATTTACTCGATTATCTCTATGGATTTCTTATCATTGACATTCATCAAGAACAAAACTTCTTGCCTTGTTACTAGTACTGCTGCTGAGGCTTACTCTATTTTTATTCTGCCTGTTTTCCAAATTCATATTAGTTTTCTTTGGCTTTGGGATTTAGAATTAAAGAGAGAAGACCCAAGAATGTTTCTGAGATGAAACGGCACAGAATCCTAATACATATCTTAATATATTTAGAAAAAGTTAGTCTAGCTTCTTGTTTAACTTTTGACATACCCCATGCGTTCAATTGACAGTGATTAAAGCTTCAGGAAGTTCTTGCTTTTTATTGATTAGGAACAGAAAGAAATTGTGGTAGTGGAAAGATGCTGTTTTGAGTTGGAATAAATTTTCAAGATTTCCTTTCTTGATTACCTCTCAACGCTTGTAGATGGTACTCAGTGTGGAGGCAGAAGCATACCTTGGTAGGAGCAACCTGTAACAGTTCACACTGTCCCACTGTCATTGCTTGTTAGTGACATTTATGTGGAAAAGGATGGTACGTACGACATCAGTTGTACATATTCTGTAGGAGCTGACATTTTTCAGTAGGCACACATTGCATCTGTAACTACACAGTACCGGGCAACTGTGGTTAAATACCTTAACACAGCAATGTGTTAGTTTTAAAGGTGCATCATGTCATGATTAAGTCTTGAAACTTTTTTGTAATAAAATTTCACGGAGAAATTTAGTCATGGTAGGCAGAGTTGAAAGCTAGTGTATAAACTGTCTATGACCTGCTTTTAGGAGTACATCTATAACTTGTGTGTGTTTTATAAGACTGAACTGAATGTCTGCAGAGGAGGATTTAAAACAGAGTATATCTTATATGTAGCAAAGTAAATACGAGTATTTTTATTCTTGCTAGTGGAAGTTGTGTCCTATGTCTTGTGTTGTAATTTGTTAGGAAAGGATGAAGTACGAACAAGTTTTTGGTATTTTTCCAGTAGGGCACAGATAAGCCAAAGGTGTTTTGTTTTTTTTTTTCTCGTTTATTTGTTTTTTTTTACAATTGAACGTCTAAAAGCCTGGACCCATTTTCAAGTAGTTGATTATTCATTTGCTAGAGGAAAATATAAGTCTGAGGGGAAGAAAAAAAAAAAAAAGGCTTTTAAAATAATATGACTGTTTATTGGGAAAAGTGATAATGGCAGGATATACATATCCAAAAACCTTTTGGTCCTGATGAGGGAAAATAGTTTTCAGAAGATAAAGTAAAGCAGCTGTTCCATTCTAGATGTTGGATAATAGCACAGTTTTAATGAAAACCTTCAGATGCTGCACTGTATGTAGGGAATTGATGACAAAATGGAAAAAGGTTGATTCTAAACAAATGAATGAGTATGGCCAGTATAATAGTGTTAGGTTATGGAAACTAGCTAGCTGAATTTAAAATATATAATTTAATATAATTATATTTTATGTATTATTCAGAAGCAGCTATTATGAAATGATCAAATAAAGTATATTCATTTTATTGTGCTTTTTGTCTCTCTCTTTTATGTTCCTCTGAGGATGTTCGAATATCTGTGAGAAATTTAGTTATTCATCAGAAATTTGCAATAGAATTAAGGAGGATCTGATGCCTGATTTTTAATCTTTTAGGTCTCTTGTAGCTAACCTCGCTGCTGCTAATTGCTATAAGAAGGAAAAGCATCTTGATTTGGAGAAGAACTGGAAGTTGGTGGAAAAGGCCAAAGTTTACTATATAGCGGTAAGTTCAGCTTCTTGCAAATTGTGAAAGTTTGTGTAGAGGAGATGTAAGCAATAGCCATGCCTATTGCATATGTTTAGGATGATTTCTTATGAATGTAATGAAAGAAAATGACTGCTTCAATTTTAGCATAGTATGATTTCTTCAAATTTAAATGTGCAAATGTAGAAGTATGTTTTAGTTGCATGCTTTCTTAAAGTAGTGGGAAAAATCATAACAACTAAACATATTTTCAGAGCTTTTGTAGTAGTGCATCAAATTTACATTTCACATTTTCTAGTAAATTGTTGTGAAGGATGCACAAATTATGTAGAAAAACACTATTAGCATAATTATTCACTGCAAACAGTTTGAGTTTATTTGTGTGAACAATCTTAATTGCTATTTATTCCATAGTAATTACTACGGCACCTTTATAACTCAATATTTCAGAAACAATGATTGTGACAAATCTCTTGAATGTGGGCGGTGGGGCAAACTGATTTTAATGATGAAATCTTACTTCTAGAATAAAGAGGTTTTGAGTATGGGAGATTAATAGATTCACAATTAGTATTTTTGTTTGTGTTTGGTTTTGTGTTTTTTTTTTAACAATCCAGAATGAATCAAGCCAGATTACTGTATTTGTGCAGATTACATCTTGCATAAATATAGAAGCACTGAATTTGTTTTCATCTTGCTCTCAAGTTGATACGAGTGATCAAAATTAGCAAACACAAAACATCTATGACAGATAAAAACCTCATAACATGCATGCAATATATGGATTCTGTATGACAGCTGCTTCCATTCTGCTACCTGAGCTATGTGGGAACAGCTGGTAAGAAGTGTAAAAAATTGATTATCCAGGAGGAACAAGTTCATTGAATATACAGTTATTTCTTTTAGCTAGTGTTAATGTCTCCTACAGCCTGTTAGTGTGCACTGCTGTAGGCTCTACATGGTTGTTATTGATTCTTGTGTATGGCCAAGACTGCCCCTTTATAAACTGTCAAAAAATACTTACAGCCTTCTCAGTATACAGAGAAAAATAAATCCTGCTGCTATTGCTGTATGTTTGTGCTGCATCAAAAATATAGAGATGTTTTGTCTATTCATTTTTAATGTCTGTTTTTCAAGTGTTCTGTGTTTATTTCCTAATAATTATACCTCAGTGTGTTCCAAATGCCACACTTAGGAATTAATGCTACTGGCTAAAAAAATATTGGAAGTCTAAGAGCATTGTTAAATGAAGAACATCGACAAATGTTAACAAAAAATGTTAGTATGCTGTACTAAGCATTTTTAATATTGTTATCATGTTTATATATAAATACCACCGAAGTTTTCAATATATAATTAAAAAAAAAAATCAAACTTAGTGGAGATGCTTTAGGAAAAGTGGGAAACATTACATGAAGTAAAAAGGGGATTTATTTCTTTCTTTTTAAGGTATAGCATCCAACTAAAATTTTCCAAAGCAACTCTTCTGTGTTCATTCAGTTTGGTCACTTTAATTTTGACTAGGTATTTCACTAAATAGATTTTTATTTATATTAAAAGTTTTTATTCAGATGTCAGTTCTGTAACGTACCTTTGCTTAAGAGACATAGAATTATTGTGCTAAACTGAAGATAAAGCCCAATGTATGCATGTTAATTGTTAGTAAATAACACTGAAGTGTTATTAGGAATGTATTATATATTAGGTATTTGACTTCAGTTTAAGGAAACATCTGCTTGCAAGAGGAGATCTGTTGGGTAAGGAACCTGGTTCATTCCTGTAGCAATTGCACTTGAGGTTGGGTTCATTTAAGAGTTTTCCAGGATGCTGTTATCACTTCAGATTACAGATTCCTCATGTACATGTACCTTCACTTAAAGAAAGGAGACAATGTGTAGAACTACACACAATCTCTTCTTCTACTGTGTTTGTGCCTTTTCTTTTTTTCTAATTTACTCACCAGTTTGTAGTGGTCTAGGGGATTAAACAAAATCACCTAGTGAACAATTACCACTCGTGCAGTATAGGGCAGCTCTTTCAGTCTTTCATTTGCGCACTGTTGTGTCTGTCTTCACTTCAGTCTTGTTACCTATTTTGACTTTGCACTGTGCATATGTTGCTTTTTATTTCCTTCTTTCTGTCCAACTGTCACCTATTTTCTGGATTGCATTAGAATGTATATTAGTGACAGAACATGGTTTTTGAGAAAAAATATCGGAGATTATCAAACAATCTGTTTTCTTGGCAGAGCAGGCCCATTGTTGCTTTAGGACAGGTCTACGATATCCTGTGGTCATCTTTATGTGCTTGCTAGAATAGATGATAGGCTTTTCGATGCAGCATTCAGCAGAAAGGTCCTCAGATGAAACTTAGCCCTGAAATCTAATCAATTCACAGAGGGAGGAGTAGGTACAAAGGAAAAGATAGTGAACCCATGAAAGAACCCATAAAGACAACTTCTGTTACCGTGAATCAACACAATACATTTATTTTAGCCATCTGGTAATCAGATCCGGCAGACAAAGTGGAGAATGACTAACAAAGAATAGAATGCTGTAAATCACAGTTAAAGCAAAATGGAGAGAAGCTGCCCCAGCTTTCTCAAAAACAGTGAACTTTAAAGATGTATCTTAATCATTCAAAATTACTATGTTGTATCATTGAAGATGGGTTACACGGACTGTCAAAGTTCGTGCAATTTTTTTTCTTTTCCAGATATGTAATTTTTATACTTGCAGTAATTTCTGCCATTGATATTGTATCTTCTGGTCTGTCGTATTCATTTTGTTGTATTGCTATACTGCTGGTGTCTGATTAGAATTCACTGCTAGGGATATTATTTGGTTCCTATAGGGGCTAGAAAATCTCTTCCTCATACATTTCTCTTACTTCAGAATAAGTGGTGTGTTATAACATTAACCATTGTCACTCTGTTTCTGAAACTGTGACACACTGGGCCACAGCCTGACCTGAAAACAATCTGAAATTATGTTTTGTGTATGATTTTTTTTTTCATTCATTCTTTCTTCCTTCCTTTCTGTGAATCTGTGTTTTCTGTCAGGACTTGTATTTTAGAATTCTTATGTGTTATAGTTGCATCTTACAAACGTGGGTGATAGAACAACTCCATGTTTGGGCACTTGGCTTGTCATATTTTCAGAGGGATTGAAGAAGCTGATGGTTGCATTACTGTATATGTGTAGGCATCTCTATAAGAATTCTGTAACTTATTTTTGTTAAGATCATATTTTCAGCACCAACTGAAATTTTTGGGAGTTTCTGGTATTCAGTTTCTTAGACCTTAGCCACAAACATTTTAACATATATAGTCATTACGTTTGTTATGAAGGCTTGAAATGTGAAGATTTTTATTGTAAAAAATACATCTGTTGATAAGAGTTGATTAGGAGAGCAGAAAAACTGAAGAATTTTTGTTGTCATTTGGCTCCAGTTAGCACCTTTGTGATGCTGATTATAAGTAAGGAATTTGGCACTTGTCCTTCAATAAGGAAAAGACTGGAAAAGGAGAAAATGCTTCCCACTGTTAGAAGCTGCAGCTAACCTTGTGAAACTTAAACACAGTAACAACTGACACTACTTTCTTATACAGACAGATGAATTTTAACTTTCCATCTGTATTTGAGCAATATTGCTGTAAGTGGGATGCTTCCCAGGTGTTTTTTCTCATGTTCCAATTAATCATCCTTATTTCTCCCAGTTATTTAGCTTTACTCAGACCTGCATCTGTTTAATACTTGCAGTTGGAGGTGTTAAGTGGGTAAAACTCTGCCACTTGCTAACATTTTTGGTGATGAAGTAATAAATGTGTTCCTGGAAATTCCTTCACTTCTCTCTCTTTCTCTCATCTCTCTTCTCAAAAAGTTATCTTTACTAAACAGGTGAAGTGGCAGTGTTGATGGCAGTTAGGTTTCCAATTCATGTAGTAACTTGAGTGTTTGGAATGGACCGGTTTATGTAGCCCTCCAAAAACAGTCAGATCTTCATAGAAAATCATTCGGATCATCCTTGAGTAAAATACTTGAATCTTCTTTTGTACAAAGTCTGATTGTTGGTTATGTTTGAATTTTTGTTTTGTGGTTATAGTTGGTATGCTAAAAAGCTGGTGTTCATGTGTTTATGTGATGTGTCTCAAAGCTTGTCTTGGTAGCACCTACATACACTTCCTGTCTAGCCATTTGATAGAGTGATGGCATTGATGCTCACACTCATCTATGTTCATGAAAGAGACTTACAACCACATTTTTACCTTATTTTATGTAGTGTGATACCTTTGCTTTTTGCATTTATCACACCTAAAGCTTCAGTTCCTGTGCTACTAGTTGTAGCAAGAGACTAGAGGAGCAATCAAGCTCATAGCCCTAAGACTTATTTCTATGCAGCTGAATTTTGGGTTGCTCACTTTCCATATTGGCATACAACATCTTGCTCAGAAAAGACAATGCTCTCACTCAGTCATATTTATGTGGGCTGTTGTTATTTCACAATCTGTAGAAGTTTAAACCGTTCCTACTTTCATGTAACAAATAATAGAAATTTCTCAATGGTTATGTCCTTCAATTGCACTGCACTGAGTATAAAACTTTCTAATACCACTTAGATTTGTTTGCCTGCAGTTAAATTACATTCACCACCTTCAGCATCTTTTGTGTTTACAGAGTTAATGGCAAGTGTAGTTTAACTTGATGTTAATGACAGTCCTGATTGAGACCATGTATTCTGGTCTTAGGCTGTGGTTCAAGTAGGAAATGTTATATATTGCAGCATGTGATAATGAACCCAATGTAATACTGCTGGAGGAAAAGTTTTTAAAGCTCCAAACACCCTGGTATGTTTCAACAAATACTGTGGTATTTTTATATTTATTTTCTTTTAATGCTTAAGTGCTTGTCTAAGCAGAGAGATACTGTGGTGGTGTAGTGGGCTTGATGGCGGAATTATCTGGTTTCAACATGAGTCTGTCAAAACATAAGCTTCATGTCAGCAATGTGTAGCAAAGCTTAAATAACATTTTACAGTATTTTACATGGGTTTTGGCTATTCTTCTCGAGAAAAAATACTGATTATATTAACAATGTAAGTATAAATGAAATTTCTTTTGTACCGTCTCCTCCTTTCAGAGGCATGTTCAATGAAGGCATTTTTATTGTAATTTAGTGCTATGAAGAGTATGATAATTTACAATGGATTGTGATAGGTATTTTTCTTTGAGATGAACTGGGTCTGTGTGTGCATCATGGGAAATAACGGAGACAGACACCAGCAGGAATGAAAATATACCCTAAAAAGTCTTTTGTTTAAATAACTCCACAATACTTTTTTTTACCATTGATAACTTCTGCCATAGTGCTCTGGCATCAGTATGTATGCCATTTGACATGCAAAACTATTTCTCTCAACAATGAATAGGTTTTATGGCCAGGAAAACACAATTCTGAATGTCTTACTTGATCATAAAGAAGAAGCTGCAGCTAGCAACAGTTAGTTGGGGCGTTATTTGCTGGCCTCAGATAACATTCCCTTGCTGAGAACCTCCACACTGAGGAATTGTTTTCTGGGAGTTACAGATGAAATGTGACAAATCTAGAGAGCGAAATTGATAAACCCTCTATCTCACCAGGAGCAAA
Source organism: Anas platyrhynchos (assembly GCF_047663525.1). Classification (NCBI taxonomy): domain Eukaryota; kingdom Metazoa; phylum Chordata; class Aves; order Anseriformes; family Anatidae; genus Anas; species Anas platyrhynchos. The sequence goes on along the minus strand of NC_092592.1, from coordinate 19,036,312 downwards.
TCGGCCATTTACTGCTTTCCAAAACAAATATGGGAAAAACATTTTCTCATAATCAAAGAAATTCCCAGTTCATTGATCAAAATGCAAAGAAGAGTTTTGTTTAAACTGTTAGCTCTATGCATTGTCATTGTGTGTTGTATTTAGGGTTTGTTGTGCTTTATGCTACCACTTCAGGTATGACTACTCATGCATAGACATATTTTCCAGTGTTTTTTCGGGTAATTTATATGGAAAACTGCATTAGAAACTTTTTTTTTTTTTTTTTTCAAACTTTGGTCCTCTAAATGTCATTGTTTGAAGATGAACGCATCTTCCTGGAGAAAAATGCATCATCAACTCTTAAGACAGATTATACATCCTTTTTCCATAATAGAAAATTAATGAGAATCTGTCTAACATAGTAAAAATATTTATTTCTAAATGTTCACCTCTGTTACTAATTACATTTATTTATATGAAGAATATATGTTTCATCTCCTGTCATTCTCCTCCTACCCCAGTAGCCTTTAAATTGCAGATAAACTTCTTCAGCACAGTAATTAGTGACACTCAGTCATTGCTCCTTTTATCATGTGATTTTTTTTTAGAAGAATGCATTATTAGAGCACTTACACAGCCAGTCTAGCTGCAACAGCCAGGCGGCAATAGCAGTGCCATTTTTCACAAAGAAAATGTTGAACGGGAGCCAAATGTTTGGTGGCAGAGTCTGTTGCTAGGAAATCAAGTTCCTGAGGCGATTAATGACAAAGCAAGCAATAACAAGAAGGCAGAATTACAGATTTAAAAGAGAGGGAGAAAAAAAGTGGTTGGTGTTATAATTACCCAAAGAAATCCGTACTCATTAAATTGGCTGTTTTTATGATTGACTTTAATTGGAGGTTAGCTCAGATATTTAGCTCCTTTCCCACCCCTTTAAACACACACATGCACATAATCTGTAGAACTGCAGACTTGTTTTTCTAAGCATTGAGAGGAGCTTGCCCTGTAATTTGATCCCCACTGACAGATGCATTTTCTATGCTGCCATTTTGAATTAACCTATTGTGCAACAATTTTCCTCAGCTCTGTTGAATAAAACATCAAGTCTTATTACCTCAGATGGATTTGATAGAGTAAAAGAATGTACTTCTAGCTGAAGTAGACTATTTGCAATGAGTTCAGTGATTTGAACTCTGCCAACAAGCCCCAATAATTTGTGATGTATACTTAAAGAACGAAAGAGAGAAGAGCCACGTGGGGGGTCTTTTGGGCTGTATGAAGTTCAAACACAAACCTTGGAGTAATATTGTTGTTTGCGCTGAGGTTATTCCCTGAGATCAAGTCTTTTTAGATAAAGCATGTTAACTAAGATTTCTCCCATTAATCAGACTTTTTTTTTTTTTTGCACCGGAGCTTCTCTTGCTCCCGGTGGTTATCCAAACTGTCAGGCTACTGGGGGATTAGGAAAGTAAAAATCAATTCCCCTCTCCTGAAACCCTAACAGTTGGATTTTTCCTATGAGACCTTTTTGTGAAATGTTCTCACCTAAAGTTAAACTGGAATAAATGATGTTTTAAAATAATGTTAAATTCCAAATAATGTATACATTGTGGTGAGGGCTATCACCTTACTCGCTCTTCTCCCCAGCTAGAAATACTTATCCAGTTGGCTCAAGAAAATGTTGGCACTGAAATGGGGAAGAGACTGACCCTGACACTTAAATCCTGTCATGTTTCATTGATCACTTTCAAGACAATCTTCCCTACTTGCTGCAAGTGATAAGTGAGAAAATATCCTTTTGCAGCACCTGTAAGTGAACATACAGAAGCTGGACTATAAAAGCTAGATAATGCCACAGCTCTCCAAATTCCTAATCAAACAGTGAAACAATAGAGCCGCGTATTCCGTCCAACAATACACACATTACTAATCAGATGCCAATGCCAAGCTGTCTGCTTTGTTAAATACCCAGGTTCCCTGAGGCAAGAAGACAGCTGCTATAACTACTATGAAATTTGGTAGCTCAATCTATTTTTGCTACCCTTGGGCTATCAAGCTACTGTTAATTCAGACCACCCCAATTGGTACACTTTAGGGATTTTTTTCAGTGTTTGTAATTAAAATGATAAAACATCATTATTACTCGGAAGATGTTGTGTGTGCTTTGCATTTGACAGATACCTACAGAGATAAACCCAGCGTGTAATTTTCATTGACATAATGGTTGTGATTGCATTAGCCTTTTAAAAGTATATTGCTTTGTGGGGAAAAAAAATCAAGGGTGGGGGGGAGGGCATGCTTTTATTTCATTAGCAGAATTCGTGAATCTGTTGAAATACTGAATCAGTCTCTTGGCAGTGTCCGCACAGGCCGAGGCAGGCGGGCGGTGGGCAGTGGTGCCAGCTCTGCTGCGGGCAGCCCCTGCTCCCCCGCGACCGCCTTTAGGGACGCCCAGCCTCACGGTGTAGGGAAAGTCTGGGCAGGCTTAACACACTATTTAAATGTAAATTAAAAAGGGAAGCCTTCATGCTCAAAGGGGTGAGGTGAGCCAATTTGAAGGGAGATTTTTACCGCAGGTCCTCTTGCATGTCAGTCTTTATTAGATGCTATCTTTATGAGAGCACGAGAATTTTGTCTGTTACCATGTCAACTTTGTTAGAGCAAAAGCTCAATACTAAAGCACCAGCAAATGCAGGAGTTAAAAGCTCTGAATTAAGCAGTGTTGGTTCTGTCTCAAATTATTCTTGTTTTCAATACTTCTTTGGTAAGATTAAAAAAAAAGAATTATTAATTTAAGACACATTTACAGACTAAACCATGTGTAATTATTCCTTATTTTGGATGCTGACTTCCAAAATTAGTAAGTTGGTCATTACTACTCTGTAAATTGTTGATTGAAATTTGGGGTTCCACCTTTCTTCCAAAGGAGTTCATTTCATTAGCACATGGAGACACTGTAGGCTCCATAACCCTGGCGTATGTATTTGTGTCCACGTCATCATCTGCCACGTGTTCTGTTTCACACAAAGAACACAATTTTTTTTAGCAGCGAAAACTTCATATGCATGTGTGCACCCTGAGAGCTGAGTTAAGCTATTTGAGGTAGTCCACTACTTGGTCTGAACTTGAAATTATAGTTTCGTTTAGCATCTGCATCTGTAATAAGGTTAATGCTGTTGCTAAATACAAAGCTATTTTTTCCTGCAGAAAGGTATGATTAATGATTGTTTTCCTTCCCCTTTATCCAAAAAAAAAAAAAAAAAAAAAGACAAGAAAACATAGTGTAAATGTGTAAATGGATGGAAGTGCAGATGATGTATCTCCAATGGATTTTTCTATACTATGCAATTTTTTCAGCAGTCCGTTGTCCTGTACAGTGAGACTTCAAGCTGTGATGCTTTTCCTTTGCTTTGAAATGATCGCTCTGAAATGATCACATTTGTGCTTGTTATTTCAAAACCAGCAACTTCTGCACTTACATATTTTCAAGTTTCTATAATGTATAGGTAGTATAATGTGACTCTTACATGCTTCCCTTTTAGCTCAGAAACTGAACTGTACTGAAAAGCATTGATCTACACTGTGGACTGAAGGTGTTTTGGGATAGCAGGGGCCACAAGCAGGATAGAAACCCCAAGTATACTTTTGATTCTTCAAATAACAATTATTGTTTTAAAAAAGTAAAAGTTTTTTACAGCATATAATATCCAGATGCTAAATATCTGTGTCAAGTAAATCTTAGTGTATGCCATGTTGTATGTGGTAGTTATGTACTAGAGTAGGAAAAGTGTTTTCCAGAAATGCTTTTGCACAGATTTTTAGTGATTACATATTAAGGATAAGCTTTATATGACTTCCAGATTGGGCTTTCTACGGCCTTGTAGTAGATTCTTTAGCCCCTTAGGAGGCAGAAGGACTGAGTCCAGCCAGGCTTGTTTGTTTTCAAGATCATTTGGAAAATGAATTGACTGATTCCAGAAGCAAGCTCTTTGGAAGTTCGTTTGAAAGAAGCTACATGCCATAAGATAGAACCTGGATTGGCCTTGGCGCAACAGAGGAAAAACTCCTGTCCCATTTCTCAGGGGAAATTATTTCAGTTGAGATCTGGTGGTTTTGTCGTTGTTCATTTGTTTGTGGGTGGTGTGGTTTTTTTGTTTGTTTGTTTTTGGTTTTGTTTCTTTTTAAAGAATGGAACTCTACTCTAAAGCAAGGGCTAATCAGGTTTTGTGGTGTTCCTGCTAGTTTTAGGACTGATGTTCAGTCAGGAGTAGACTGGGTCACAGTGCCTCAGACTGCCTGGGTTGGTCCAAATAAAGATTTTTTTTTCCCTTTAAATTAGGATAAAATACTTAGGCAAATACTAAATTCTGTACAAAAGTAATAAATAGTGTTTCAGAAGAAAGTTCTGAATTGGACAAATAGAGGTAGATACTTTCTAAGATAATATTCAAACCATTATTATGGTAGCAGGTATCGCTTGACTGATGAAACATCATTGTACCAATACGAACAAGAAGATAAAAACAGCAGTACTAATCCTTGCAAAGGTTTGACATAAACAAAAGCTAAGGGCACTTAGATTTTTCCACAAAAGAAGGATTTTGCTGATGCAGCTGCTGTGCAAAAGCCTCCTGGGGCTTTACACGTCTCTCTGGCATAAGCACCCTAATGTGGAGACAGTTTATAACAGCTGCTGTACCAGCAGAAATGCTCTCATCTTCCCGGACTAATCGTGCTAGCACCAAAGTGTTTGTTGGCAGGGCTGTGTTGGTTAAGGGCAATGTTTTCTTCAGTGTTTCTAAATAATGTAGTTGTTCTGGCAAAAGTGTTTAATAAATCGTGGTCCATAATATTCACCATAAATATCAGTATACTCTAACCTTGTGGTTTCAAAGCCCAAAGCACAAAATTTCCTGTATACAGTATGTGAGTAATAATGCCTAGCCCTTGAAGATCTGTAGATAAAAAGATCAGCCTCATTGCCTGTTTCTATGCTAAAGTTACTGAAGCTGTGTTGCACAATACCACTGTTCTTAATAGTTGTTTTTTTTGCCAACTATGGTATTGCCAGATGCAATATAACAATACTTCCCTGCAAATTTGAAAATGGTGGGGAACAGCAGTTAACAGTATTTAGCATGAAATATGCCTAAGCATATGCCTCTGAACATGTCTTTTTAAGACCATATGGAATATAATTGGTGCTGAACAACATTGAGGTGTTTTGTGAAAAGTAAAGGCTAAGCATTATGAAGTCACAAAATCATAAAGAATGAGACAAATAAAAGAAATAGGAGGAAGAATGGGGTGCTGAATTCTCTGTCTCTTGCTTTCACTGCATGACCCGAGGTGGAACGTGACAGTATTTTTAATAATTTTTCTTTACAGTAGGGTTAAAATTAAGATGTTCAGCAAAACAGCGGCATATAGGTAATGGTCATGGAAGATGGTATGAATAATGGGAGGGATGCGGAAATAACATTGCCATCCACTGAGCATACCCAGAAGAATATTGGCTTTCATAGCTGTGCTTACTATCATTGGCAGTCTTTGTATATGTAGTTCTTAAGACACTTGATTACAGAAAATTAAGGTAAGAGTGAATTTCATCCTTAAATATCAATTTCTCTGTCCTTTCAGGACTGGAGTCAAAACTTAGGGTTTTTATTCATTTACTTAGTAAGATATTTTATTTCCACGAGATGATTTAGACTTAGGACAGCAATGAGCTAAAATTAAAATTCCTTAGTTTTATTGATTTTAATCATCAGTTGAATTTTAACTGTAGCTGGAAATGTAGGAAAAAATACAAAAAGCATGGTTACATAAAGGATCCAATTTTCTTTGAAGAAAAAAAGGGAAATTTTCAATGAGCATATATAAAGGATAGCAAGCATTTATTCCCCAGAACTAGTGCTGTCCCTAAGTGCTTCTTTATACTGCTGAGAATGGGCTGAAGAGAGTTTCTGCTGAGGGCTGTAGATTCTTATCTGCCTAATTGAGCCATCATTTGTTGACATGAGGGAAATCACGTGTCCTGCCTTTAATGCACTGCTCAGTAACAGCAGGAGTGTAAAATGTACTTCATGGAAGTGTAACAGAAAATGTTAAAAGTTTTTAGAATTGCCTTATTTACAGAGTGTTGTGAGGTTTGTATTGCAGCAGAATCATGTTTGAATGTTCAAATGGTAAATAAGTTAAATAAAATCATCAGTTTCTAATTACTTTCAAAGCATTGAACTTTTTTCTATGACAAAGGCTCCAAACCTTCAGAATATGAATTTAATAAATTCTTAGTTTTATCAGTATGATCATAAAATTGTCAGTAGAATTGAAAGCAGGTGCCGTCTTTTTTTCTTTTTTTTTCTTTTTTCTTTTTTTTTTTCTTGAGCAAAATATTCCTGTAGTAATCTGGCCAATTGCAGAGCTGATACCAAGTGTTGTACAGTGGTGAAAGGAACAACAGAAAACATTCAATATTATCATTCAGTAGATAAGTATCAGAAAAGGTTATTAAAAACACCTTGTAATTAGAGGCACATTCTCTACGCAGTCCCTCTAGCACATCAATTTAATATTAAACTTCAGCCTTACTCCCTAACCTCATTTCCTATTTTGTAGAATGTAGAATTACAGGCACACCATTGTCTTTGTTTACCAGCATGGTGTATTTTCAACATTAGGTTGAATCGATCTCATCTATAAGAAAAGTTAATTTAAATTTTGTTTTCAGAATTTTCAGATTACTGACTGCTGTATTGATGAAGTGATATCCTAGATTGGAAGATAATGGTACAGCAGCAAAACCACTTTAGAATTATCATTCTGTCATACGATTTCCGCGTGATATGGAGAAGTCATGTAACTGAGGGACATGAGACTGGTATAACTGGAGGTTAGTTTGTCAATTAATAGATAGTCTGATCATGTCTGTTCATTTTCATATTGCCAGCAGTCTGATCACCACTGACCTGACAGAGAAGAGTATGAGAAGACTACTTGATTCTTCCTGCAGCTGCAGGTCTCCATAGGAAATCTTCTCAGCTAAAAATAGTTGGCAGCTGGAACAGTGTTGTATGTGCCTCTCATTTTACTGTTGCCCAACCATCCACTTGTTTCTGCTGTTGGAATGGGATACTTGTCTAGGAGGACTTTTGATCTGATAATTTACTATTGCAGCTTTTAAGTTCAAAAGATTCATACCTTGCATCTCTCATCCTTGATTTTGACCGAGTGAGAGAAGAAAAATGAAACTAAGAAAGTCAAAAAAGTTAGAGATGAAAAAGAAACGTGTAAATCTTTTCATTCATGTTAGGAAAAATGCTCTTGGGCATGTCATTACATTCCGTCTGTTAATGTTTTACCTAAAAAGAATACACATACTTTGTTTTATTTTCAGATAATTTGTGATGATATGAATACAGTAAAGTACAGTTCATGGGCTTGTGAACCATGGCAGAACACTTACTGTATTTTCTACAGTGTTTGAGCTACTGGCTTTATATTTGAAAATAGCATTTGTTAAGCAATAAATGTCATAAGTATGCATTACCAACTAGAAAGAGACACAACAGTATCAGCGTTGACAGCAAATTGTTAATTCTGACTGTACAATGCAAAAAATATGTAAATAAGTAGAAAATTCACAGGTGGACTTAGACTTTCATACATAGGAGGCAACACCTAGCATGCCACACAGGACATGAATTCCATTTTCCAAGCTGAAGGCTATAAATGACTATAATTGTTAGAAATTATAATTGAATCACAGTCCATGTGTATTTAACCTGGAGTCCAATTTGTCTTTGCCTCCTCTTGTTTCCCCGTTTGGGAGAATAATTCATAGTATTTGACAGAGATGTGATATTTTGGTGCTGAGTGATGTATTGCCAGGAAGGAAGAGCAATGTCACATTTCCTCCCATTCTCCTCTTTTCAGCCAGTTTATAGACTAGGAAGCATTGGATTTTGTTCTTGCTTCTTCCTTTGTACTCATAACATAAATGCTTTTGTGTATATGCCACAGATGCATCAGTTGGGCTCTGGTAGGTCATTTGCTCCTTCTCCTCACAGTACGTGAACACTGTTGATACAGCTAGTAACAGCTTGTTCCAAAAATCTAAATTCAGTCACCTTGTTTTTTCATTCTTACTAGTACCATATATATTGTAACACTAAAAGTAGCCACTTATGTTTTACTGTAAATAAATACTACTTAATGTGCATGAATTTGAGAAAACTGTTGTCCTATTTTTACAATTCAGCTAAATTTTCAATTTTTATAATCAAAACAGTAGGTAGGTTTTAGGTTTAAATTAAGAGAAAATACGTAGACGTATTCGGAACACATAGAAGGTGCTTCTGCCGATAGCCAGAAGACTCTTAAATAAGAAAAACAAAATTTAAAATTCTTAATAGTACCGAGTATATGCGCCCTCTTGGTAATTTATGTGTATTCCTGGTTTTGCCAATTCAAAATGTCCATTTGAAATCAATTTCTGGTTTTAGTACAACAAGAAAAGAGGGATTTTGATAATAAGAACCTTGGTTTCTTGATACAGCCACCGGCAAAAAAATACTGTTGCAGACTGACTCATCTACACTAGAAGGGCAACAGTGGCCCACAGCTAAATAAAAGAAAAAATCAGTTCAACTGTGTACTCTTTTATGTTTATGTACGTGTCTTAATCATTTTAATTGAAGTACGATTAAATACTTATGACATGAGTAAACTAAAAATTTGGGTTATGAATTAGGCGAAATCTTAAAGACAATCCTCTACAGATTTTGGGCTAAATCTAGAATGTGTTTATAGTCCCTTCAAGTTGAAGAGCTTTGGCTAAATATGGAAGTTTTGATGAAATGCATAAAGCATGTTAGCTATAAATTCTACAAGAGCAATGTTTGCTTTGGAGTTCTGTTTGCCTTCGCTGATAAGTTTGCCTAGCAATACTCAGAAATGATGATTGCCCTGAAACGGATGATGGTTCAAAAATAAGCCTTGTGCAAATTAGAAGAAGTTAATATTTGCCTGATATGACAAATGAGTAAGAAGTTTTAGAGCAGGCATAAAAGCAGTTCTCAAATTAAACTCTCTTGATTAAAAGAATGAAAAGCTTTTAGAAATCCTGTGAAACGTTGTGTGTTCATCTTCTGTGTCAGTAGTGTTTGTTGCCAGAAGAGCCACAAATGTTTGAGAATATATTATTATAAACTACCCAGTTCTACCCAGATGTTAAGGATTATTATTAATGACTCACTTTGCCTTGTAATTGCCATAAAGTTTTTCATTATAAAAACCTCTGAGAAGACTGCTTTCCCAAAATTTCTCAATATGCTCCTTTTTTTAAGCTTTATAGCTTATTTTCTAAAAACTTTTTGCTTCTGATGTCTGGTATCAAGTGTTTTTTGTTTTGTTTTGTTTTATTTTTGTCTGAAACACATTATAGAAGGACACACATAGAGTTGGTCTGTATTTATTTTATTTGGTATAGTTTTATTGGTATAACGTTTCAAATAATGAACACTGTGGGTCTTTCAGCCCCCAAATGCTGTTCGCTGTTTTGGTAGTAATAGGCCAGAAAAGTCAGATTGATTTCTTCTACCAACTTGGTTCCCTTTAACTTGTCGTATGAAAAAGATTACTACCGTGTTACCCATAAGATCAAGGATTTCAAGTCTATGGAAGCAGAGGACTTTTGTTGCAGACCCTGTAGGTTTAGTTTCCAGAGAGAGATTCATTTTTATAATTTCCTTAAATTTTAAGGCAGTTTCCTGATAATACTCTCTTTACTTCATCTTCTATTTTAGAGTTTGTTTATGCCACATGCAAGATTTCTGTTGTTTACTCCAAGTTGATGTAGTGATGTAGAATACAGAGAATTCATCTCATTCTCAGGATCTCTCCTGCTGCTGATCTGCAGGGTTTCGTAGCCCATTGCCACGTGGATGGTAGGCCTTTAAAACCTGAGTCATGGACTTCATAAATCATCTAAAAAGCAGTAGTGGTACACTCTGCAGCTGTTGTCATACACAGGAGGTGTGACTTTTTTTCCCCACATTATGGAAGGAAATTAAATGAGGGGGCAAAGAACATTTTATAGAAGAGTTTAGTGCACTGTAAGTAATACTGCTTGTGTTTTTATTCAACATATTTAAGATACTTTGTCAGGATGTGGGATACCCCATTTGGTTTACAGTGTGGTTTTCCTGAAAGGATAGCATTGGTTAAGCACAATAATGCAAACAAATCATTTTCTCCAGACGTGTGGTTGAAGTTCAGTGCCTGTTGGCTATAAAGAGTCCCAGACCTAGTGGTGGTTGATTGGCCTTGCACTAATGTGAGTGCTTATGGTTGGTGGTTCAAATGCAGCAGTAAATCTAAATGTAAATTTTCTCCAGTTTTGCTCATATTTTTGTTACGTACCTCACAAGCTGTTTTAAGAGATTATGTGCTGGTAAGACCACCCTATAAGTTTAGATCTAAATATTTGGCGCATTATGTTGATTATACTGTATACTTAGTAATTACATTTTGTTAGATTTTTATTAATCTGTCATGTTCATCAGGGAGTATTTTAAATTTTACTATAAATGTTACAATGAGTTCCCCTTTTAATAAAAAGTTAGCTTGTCATCTGCCTTAAGCAAGCTAGTCGTAAAGAACACAGCAGAAAAGGTAATTTAATTCCAGAAACTAAGTTTTCAGATACTACCAAGTCAAATGCAAAATTAAGCACACTTTCAAGTTACTTCTTTGCCAAAATGGATTTAGATTTACGGAAATTCCTTGCAGGTTTAAGTGAACTTTTCCAAGAAATGGTGTACGTGGGAAATACAAAGAAAACTACCTTGCTATAAAATGCACAACAGTTATTATCATCATTGAAGTGGATATTGTAAACATTTATGGCTGTTTATGACTGGCTTGAAAGCAGTTGGGTAGATAAGCCTGCTTTCAGAGATGGCCATGATGCTCCAGATGTGACATAGCAGGAGTGTTGACAGTTGTTTTTAACTGTAGGGGAGTTGAGCTCCTTTTAGCAATGCTTTGTTTAGGAGTACTTTGTGAGCTGATTGATCTTGGTGGTTTAAGGTGCTCTCTAAAGTTAATACCAAGACTGTTTAATACAACTGTTCGGGCATGGGTTGGACAAAGATGCTGTCATTGACTTGCATTTCTAGTTCAAAACCAGGAACTAACTTTATCCTCTCTATTTGCTTTAAGTCAGTGATGATTAAATAAACTTCTTTTTGCCTCTGCCTGTTGTCACTCTCATTAGAGTAAATATTTAAACATATATAAAACTGGGATTTAGATGCCAGTTATTGTCTCAAAAAATATTTTCTTCAACAGGGGAAAAAAAGAAATATAAATAAGGACTAAAGCAGCATGGAACAAAATAGGGACAACGTTTACAATTATTTTGAGAGAGAGTAGGAGATTGTTACTATAGTATAGAGAAATGGGTGCAAAATACTCCTGCGTTTTAGTAACTTGTAGCTCAAGTTCTTCAAGTCAAGGTGGTAGTATGTTAAATAATCATATGTTGAACTTAAAAAAAAATACTTAACATTTGTGACATCCTGCAGTAACAAGTTGTATGCTTCAGTAGTATAGGTGTGAAGAGGTATCTTCTTATGTTTTGAACGTGCTGCCTCATAGTTTCATTTGATATCCTTCAGCCCCCCCTATTAGGAGAGGCACTCTGTTCCCCCCACAGTGTTAGAAGCTAGTTTTTGACTCTAGAAAGGTTGCATTTGGATGAGCTGCTCAATATGGAGTAAGCTGCAATGTGAATTTAGAATGCCAGGCAGCTCCCCACACCAGTCGCATTAGTATCAGGAGGTTTTGAGAAAACATCTAACTTCTGAAGTGGAATAGGTGTTTAATGTACACATAGGCTTTGGAGTTTTCAGGCTGGCCTGTGGAAGCTATGCAGTAGTGAGGAAGAGTGCAAGTACGAGTGTGAGTTCATAGCATAGTAGCTGCTCTACTGTTACAGGAATGCTCTGCTTGCCCACCTTCCTGAAGGTGCTGCAAGATGTACCTTCATGCTAAAACCGTGGATAAGTCCCGAGTGAGGTCTTTCCAGAAGTTCCTGTTGAGTTTGTTCTGTGTTACAATCTAGCTTACTGTATACTTCTAGAGTAGGCAAGTCCAAATATAGCATGTGTGCATAGATCTGTTTTGTGTTAGTAGCTTTATCCTTCCTTGTTTATACTTGTAAATTAAATACCATATCTCTTTGGGTTTTGAGTAAAACTATGTTTTTGCCTCTTTGTGAGATCCGAACTCTAAATGATATGGTCCCAGTCTTCTTGCCCTCTTTTTGTACACTATCTGCCTGTGATCATGGTGACCTGTGTCTGGCTCCCAGGAGCTGAATGCTGTATTTCAGATGAGAATGCATGATTGTAATTTATTCAGAATTATTTCCTAAACTTGATACAGGCTCTTTGTTTGCTTTTTTGTAGTTGCTGAGCAATGAGTTTTCCTCAAGTAGGTAAACCATGAGGGAGTGTTATTTTCTCCTAGTTTGAACCCCTGATATTACAACAAAAAAGTTTTCTTCACTCATTTGAATGTCAACGGAAGAGCCTAGGATAGAATTATGTAAATATTCTAGTAATGGAGAAATAGATATTATACGATACAAGGAGAAAAAAAGAAAAAAAAAATGAAGGTAAAGACAAAAGGAACAAAATGATTAACGGCATGTGGGAATAGTACTTGTCTTGAGACCTGAGTCTGTATGTTTGATATGGTGCTGCCAGTGAAGAAGAGGACAAGCTGAAGAAAGACTAGGCTTCCCAAAAATCAATTTGCTCTTTTAAGTTGTAGCTAGATAGATTAGGTTTTATGAAGTTTAAAATCCCATACCAATGAAGGACAATAGATGTTGCTTACACTGCTTTATCCCATTTTGGAATGATGTTTAAAGTACCTTTAAAAAAAAAAAAGTTGCTCTTTTGTCTTCATTTTACATTGTTTTGTTTCTTAGGAAAGAGTTGTGTACATGGTTATGTATACTTTGTCTCAAGAGTGTAAACTTGTACTGCTTTTAAAAAGTGAGGTTATTGTATATACAGTAGAGGTAAGTTAAAAAAACAAACAAACAAACAAACAAACAAAAACTTGGTTATAAAATGTGGGCTGCTACACGTGGCTTAATGCCAGAAGAGACAGTGATTTGCAAAGGATCAGTAATATCCTGAAAAGAGTTACATCACCATATACCATAGTACAGCAGCGGTGCCCTCCTACACCTACCCCAATTGCTTAGAGCTTTGCCCAAAGTGAGGGTTTAGATACTGCTCTGTGTTTGCACAGCAACAAATATTCATATTGACTGTCATGCAGACCACTTAAGATTTTGTAAGGTTAATTTTATAGATAAGCATAGCAAAGTAATCAACAAATGCTTCAAAAAGAAAATAGTAAAAAGTAGAGGAAGACATCATGGGCGTACAGCAGTGCCTTTGGCATGATTTTTTTGCATTACTTCTGGTTTTTCAAATAGTGTGAGCATTGCTTTTGTGAGCTGTTAATGGGCTGTATTTTTGCCCAGTCCTCAGAAAAAATGTGTCTTCAGACACCATCCAATTTCATTTCTTCTTCTTTGGATACGGTCTTAGAGACAACACAGTGTATGCAGTCTAGATGTATTATCCTGACTGTCTGCTCTGAGAGCCTTTGCTAGAATTTTACAAATCTCCTAATTCTTTTTGCCCCAAAGAAACCTATCTTTATATCTGTTCTTGATATCTTTATATCACTTAATATCACTTCTTTATATCTGTTCTCGAATTATGTGATTACATTTGTCATTATAACCTGGTACTCACTTTACCCACATAACCCTGTGGTAATAAATTTTGATGTAGATTTGTGCACTTGGGTTGAGAATGCTGCCTGAAAAAAGGGCCTTGTGTTACAGGACAAAGCTATTGTGTCTATTTGCAGTACAGAGTTAGGTCAGGCTTTCTAAGCTCAAGTTGATTCTTTCGTTTGCTTTTGTTGAGTGAGGATGAACACCCTATGCAAAACGGAACTTCAGTTCCTATGCACCTGCTGGCATTACTGTCTTGTGTGTAACACTGAGATTCCTGAGGGTTTGTCCAGGGGGTTTGTTCTTGAGTAAACTAAATCACTCTCCCATATGTTTTCCTAATTAGTTGCATTAAAGCTAATCAATCCTTTCATGGCATGTAGTTACATATGGCAAAGAAAGAAGCCATGCCATGCAGTTTGTCATTGTACACATTCAGAGTAGCTATGTTTGCAGGAATTGAGTTGTTCTAGCTTGAATTTGTGGTACAATGTGTTGTAATGGCTTCTGCTATGGCAAATGCATCCGGTTTTCTTCCCCTGTAGGTTTTCAGTAATAGAGCAACATTTCAAAAGTAATGTACATATCTTCAATCGAACTCTGAAATGTTTAAAATGAAATCCATCCATGAAAAGGGCTAATGGTCAGCAGTAACGCCTGCTGTCTCAAATTATTTTTTTCCTTTGCATCCTTATTCTCAATATAAAGATGCTTTTCATAAATACCAAGTATATGTTCTCAGGGAAAATATGAAGATTTTTTTCTTAAATATACCTAAAATGTCAATTCCAGTTTTCTTTTCTAAAACAAATATTTTCTGGAAGACTAGTCTCTCGCACAAGTGAATATTGATGTGGTATCCATGTGGGACAGAAAAGGATTGTTTGAGCTCACTCAAGTGAAGTCTTCCACTTCTTTTGTATCCAATGCAGACACCAGTAGATGAATGAGCGTTACAGCTGGTGCCTGTCACAATCCCATTCTGTGTATGGATCTTGTCTTACTCTAGACTTGATGTATTACAATAATTGAAGTAATAAACTTCCCAGTCAAATATTCAAGAAGTAAAAGATACAGCTTTTCCTCAGCCTTGAAATGCCTTTCTTAATTACCTTGAGGATTTAGAGTTTAGGGAGAGCAAGATGTCTGTGACTTTGTTTGTCTATTTTATTAGAAGATTGAAATGTTTGCTCCATTTCTAGGGAGTGTAGGTGGAAGAAGGTAACACCTTGTTAAACACAGAAATATAACAACATTCAGTCAGGAGCAATGTTAATTTATAAAAATTCCCTTCACATGTGAATAATTGATAAGTCTGAAGTCTCCCAGTGAAGTTTCTGCATGATGGATCCATTTCACAAAGAAGCTTGATTCTTTCTTAATGATGTTTTCAACTGTTAAAAACTAATGAATGGATTCTCAAAGTGTGCTTTTTAGCTTTACAGTGTCTGTCATTCACGTTTTCATTCAGGATATCCAAATTTGTGTGCATCTGTGTGGCTTATTTTGTCTCAGTATTTTCATGTGTGGTCTTCAGCCTACAGCAAGATCAATGTCTGTGCTGGGGAATGAAAAGGAAAACTAGTACATATCTGGGAATGCAAGAAAGTGTTGTGAAAGTTGAGATGGGGTGCAATGTTATTTGTAACTTCATGGGGAATTCAGTGGAAATTTGACATTTCTGGAGTGCTGGCATTCCATACCAGTGTCTCAAAGCACTAGGACAGCCTATTGTAGGAACCCTGTTTGTCAGCATCAGCAGCCCAACATGGGAGCTAACATTTATTTGTAGAACGAAACATAACATTTCTGTTTTAGCATTGCTTTAATCAAACAAAACACAAAACAAATCCTTCCCTCAAAAAAAAAAAAAAAGTGCATGTTAAAAGAACTGTTTGTTGTGAGACGGCTGCTGAAAGGTTGAAAAATTAGAATGGATTGAAAAAGCTAAAGCCATTATGTAATATTCTGGCCAGCTTATTTTCATTATATCTGGAAGTCCCACATTGCGCCTTCTTGAGATATAGCTCACATACCACTCTATTAGCTTAACATTAAGTGCCTCTAGTTAAGAGTTCTTTTGCCCAATAATTATGTTGGAAATTATAAAGTAACCATCTTAAGTCTCATAAAAGAGAGCAAAGATGTTGTAAATGTTGTAAAGTTATATGCAAGAAATTGCTGGTGTTACTGAATGTGTGCAAGCATAGGCACGTGTCTGAGTCCCTTGATAAAGGATGTTCTCACGCAGTTAGATATAAACTTTGTGCTTTTTTCATGAATTAAATCTTGGCTTGAATAGGTAATTTTCAATAATACTATTAAAAATTGATTTAGAAAAAAAAAATAGGAGGCATTTCTTAATAAGTAAAATGTTAAGAAGAAATACTTGGAAAGTCAAAACAGTATCAGCAGTTGAAACTCAGTCAAGTATTCCTAAATGAAAAGAAGAAAAAAAAATAAATTAAGCCCAGGTAAGGAGAAAGTGGAGTATAGCTTTTTATAGAGTCCAGAGAGAGTGATTATTGCTCTAGTTCTAAAACTAATAGACTCTTGTTGTGACAGTTAATAATCCTGCTTCTAAGGAGACAAAACCACGTGGTTTTAATGTCATATTCAAGAGAAAAGCTAACTTGTATCACACACTCTTTAACTCCTGGTGGAAGATCTGCATGACTTGATAATAGATGCTATATGCTATTTGCTGTGTTATCAGTTTGACTAAACTCTGAAGTATTTTGAAATATGCTGTAATTACTTTTAATCTTCAGTCACATGAATTAATACCTTTCTTCACCTTATTTGCAGTTTACTGTTTAACTTGATTGACAGTATTCCTTTTTGTTCAGTAACAATTCCTTGCTTTATGTACTCATAAATATCTTTATTAGCTAGCAATTGTTTCCTACTTGAGCTCTGTGGAAAAATTGGGAACCTGTGGAACAACCAAGGTATCTGCTTTAAAAGTTTGACAAGATGCTGTTCTGTGCTTTTTGTATTTCTTCTGTTTGGTAATAAAGTTGAAGGCTACAGATAGGCACTGAAGTGTGCTGCAGATCAGCACTTCGTGAGTAGATTAGTGGAGCAGATTAATTAATGAGTAGATTAATGGAAATAGTGAAAGTAAATCATAGTTTGACGGTTGCTGAAAGTGAAATATCAGAAAATCTTGGCGAGGGGGGATGGGGGGATACAGGGATGACAACCGAGAAAAGATTTGGTGAAGGTTAAGAGTTTTGTGACAGGGATCTTCCTTAGTATTCTTAAGCATTATTCAAAAAGTTTATTTGATTTACAAATTAGTTTGTATTTTTAACCATTGCTTTCCTTTTTGATGTTTTTTGTTACAATATGTAGGATTTATGTTTTTTTAAATAATGACTAGCTTTTTCATATATTTTCCATTTCATGGAAGAAAACATTTTGTTTAAATTTAACTCCATAGTGAGACAGATGTTCTTCGTACTATTAAATAATACATAATTGTAAAAAATGTTTCTATTTCTTTGGTTCCTGTGGTTTCCATGTGTCTTATAGGTAAAGTGTCGGTAGGAAAAATGCATACAGCATTAGTGCTCTAGACCTGTCTTCCCCAGCCATCTACATCAATCAGTATAGCTGTTGAAGGAGTTAAATGCCACTAGTATGTTATTTAGTAAGACCGCTTTATACTAGAAGGATAAAGTGATAACTGATGTCCTATGCACCTTCAATTCCTCATGAGACAGTTAGGGCACAGGACAATTGTAGTACCTGAATATTAAAAAAAAAAATTAAGTACTATTTTATTTGAGTGAGGATAGTTTGGAATATTGCATTTCGCTGGTGCTAAGCTTGTTTGTCCCTGAATTCTGCAGTATGTTTCTTCCGTAGCATAAGTTCTTCAGGAAAATACACTTAATCCTGAAGACTTGTAAGCAAAAAGAGCATGGGTAAAGTGCAGTTGCAGTCTTACCAAAAAATCTCGGAGTACTGTCCATTACAAATGGATTTTATACATAGGAGAAATAACTGGCACTTAAGGTACAAGTAATAGTGAAAGGACTTTAATGAAAACTATGCCATGCTTTAAAATTTTTTTTTTTTTTCCCCGGAGTCTTCATATTTGCTGGACTCTATGCATACCATAAGGTCAAAGGTGGAGTTGGTGTCTAAATGGTAGATATTGCTGTGATGCTGGTTTAATTCAGCATGCAGTCTTGTTCTACAGAAAGATCTAGTAGAATAATACATCAAATTACAATTTGTGAAAATCTCAATTAAAAATCTATAAGCTGAGAAAAGCGTTTGGTTTGTTCCAGTCTCCCTGAACAATTAAACAATTGCTTTAGCTTCTACCTGATCTCACACACATGCACACAAAAAAAAAAAAGTGTAATTGCATGCTTTACACCATACTGTAATAAAATTCAGTTGGTTGCATTACTTGCACAGCCTTTGCACAGCATTCTCTCATCTCTTGCTCATCTTTAGCAAACGTCTGTGGTTATTCTTACTGATGAAATTGATGCTTAGAGGTCAGTAGAGTATAGAGCTGCAGGCTATAACTCTTGTGGATCTGACGAGATCTTTGAAAGCTGATGGCAATTTGTGGATGGGCTCTTTAAACCTAGAAGTAATGTTCACATTCAGAAATACCATGCAGCTCATGATAAGTAGCATGGAAGTCTGTACAAGAACCCTTACAAGCAGATAGATGACCGTTCCTTTGTGCTGGTTTTATATTTGTTCTGGTCAATAAGCTTCCTTTCCTGTTTACTGTTTTAAAATAACAATTTTGCTTCATGGTCAAGGGAAGAGTGCCTGGGCGCAGGAATGAACCCTTAAACCCATGTGTTTTTAGGCTAGTAATATTAGAGTTGAAGTCTGAACGGGGATGCAAGATGTAAGTGCTTTTTCTCCTCCAACAGCAGGAATGTACTGGGAGTACAACAAAAATAAAATGGAAAAAGGATTCTACAAGTCATAAAACTGTTGGCCCATATAGACGCAAGTGGCAGTCTATTCAGAGTCATTCTTCAGTGTCTAATGCAAGGAAATCACGTGTATTATCTTCCTCAGATTCTCTCGTTCAAGACTCTGATTATTTAAATGTTATTGTTATTCACTACTTGTACAATTTACTAACATATTCAATCCTTTTTTTTTTTTTTTGCGGTGTGACGTTGCATGTATTTAAATTCTAACAAGTTAAAAAACAAAAACAAAAACAAACAAAAAAAAAACCTCCTTAACATTGGTTGATGGGAAAGGTTACTTCAGTTTCTCTGTCCTGGCAAACTTAACACAGAATTCCCCAAAGTCTGCCTTTGTAGTAATATTTTGTATTGTACTTCAATAAGGTTCTGTTACTATAAATGTGAAATTACACTCAAGAATGCCTTACATCTTTTATTGTAAAGCTATTTATATATAAGGCATTATTGAATTTGCTGCTTGTTGTCCACTTTCAGAGTTGAAATTCAATTTTAAGGCCTGGGGTCAGCATTTTTCAAAGTTTACAAAACTGTAATCCTTGAAAAATATTGTACATAAAATAGCAAGCTGTTTTGTATTTGCTAAAAGCTGAGAAAGTTATTACTTCGGCTTTTGCCAAGTAAGATGACTGAGAAAAGAAAAGTTTATCAGAGGGGATTATGGAAGAAACAGATTTATGGCAAGTGTCTGATATATACCCAGAATCCCCATGTTCGACTAAACTAGACTTGCCCTGGGCCTTCTGGAGCACAATGCCCTTAGCAAGTAGCTTTCGACAGCTTTTTCAGGAAGCAATATTTTTCTTCAGAAAGAGGGTCACTCCACTGTTTTTCTTTTTCCTTCTCTCCTGTCTTATCTTTTGAGTTCAGGAAGTATTTTAAATTTACAGCCAGCTTTGAAGGCATGAAGCAAGTTCAGCCCCAGAAGTATTTCCTGTTATGGCATTAATCTAATTCCATGAAAGTAGAACTGATTTTTCATCTGTAAAGTAGATAAAGTGCCTGGAGCAGCAGACCATTACTCTGGGTTATCATGATAAAGAGGCTTAGTTTTGACACCAAAGTGTTTATCAGCCTAACCAGGGGAAGATTTCATCCTTTTTGTTGAAAGAGATATTAATGGATTATAATATTTCTTTGCTTCATGGAGACAATGAGTTCATATTGAAAATGTTGACCTGAAATAACAACGTTCCCATAACATATTATAAGTTAATTTATCTGGAAAGCTGCCATTACCTGGGGGAACTGGAAGAAGTAGTTGGGAAATGATAATATAGTGGGCAAGTATTTCACAAGTACGTGTGAGAGTGCTAATTTCAGATTTAGAAAACAGTTTTAGAAGTCTGGCTAGAGCTGCTGTTTTCTATATAGCTTCAGTCGCACCTGTGAGTGCAGTTAATCTCATCTCCCTCATCTTAAGGATGCTCCAAAATACATCACGTAATAGCACTCAGATGCTGTAGATGAGTTGAGAAGTGTAATGTTTTATACCTTACTTACTCCTTATTGGTAGCACTCCCTGCTACAGTGTTTAAGGTTTTCTTAGTATGTACATTATAAACAGACATTTTGAAGATAAACTGCAGTCCATAAAAGTTACTGCCAACTTAAGCCTTTGACTATATCCCAGGTGTGTACCTGTACAAACTACGCACACAAATCTCTGACTGTGAAAGAAATCTCACAGTGCACTTCCTCACTCCAATTCCAGTGCCTGTGCTTGCTTATCTCCCCAAATGAGCATTCATCTCCATATTCGTTTGCTGTCACTTCAGAGCTAGAGATGGGCTGTATTCACTCATCTTGTGTGTGTTAATATAATAGTGTTTTTTATCTCACATGTGGCGAATGGGTTGTGAGGAGCAGGATGCGATTTCACCCCTCAGGAGGCTGGAAGCCTGACCTGCTCCAGCCAGCAGGGAGGGACACACCAAAGGCAGAAATGCGTGGGGCGGCTGAAACAAGTAGACTTCGCCTAGCTGAAAAAAATGGAGATGCGCAGGTCAAGTAATTCATAAATGCTCAAGGTTGCATGAATCCATGAGAGTGACTTCACACTCGAAAGAAACCCTGTTAAGAAATGGCACAAAGGGAAACATAATTAGGAATCTCACTGGTTTTCAGGGAATACAAGGCCCCTGGGTGCCAGCCGGGGCAGCTGGGCTTGTCCTGAGGCCTGCTGGGCCTGTGAGGCCACGGGCAGTGGGGAGTGGGCAGGCGTCACAAAGACAAGCCAGGAGGAGAGACAGCAGTGCTGTGTCTACCTGCTTCCTTCCCCTGTGTCTGTCACCAGCTGTCACCAGGGATTTGTTCCACAAGAATGCTTGCACTACCTCTTGTACAAGTGCAGGCCATAAGCTACAGATTTTGCCCCAACTAATTTTGTCATTTGGAAAAAAGAATTGCTGTGTGGTTATGTAACTATATGCAAGTTCACTCTTTTAGAGAAGTGTTTACTATATTTCCGTGACAGACAATTTAGTCTTAAAAACAAATGACAGCAGCATTTTTAAATCTTTGTGTCTGCCAAAATTTCAGTCAAGGACATGTGTGCATTTCTTGTGAGGGCAGTGTACCTGAGCATCTTCTTCCTGTCCTTACCTATGCGCTCACTTGGTCTAGCTGTATGGTCTGTTGGGCTGCACTCAGAGTTGAAGCAAGGAACTGAAGAAAAGAAAAAAATAATCTGTATTATTTTTACCCTATCTCCTTGCTATCTCATAAGCAGTCATCCTTTAAAATAGGCAGTAGTATAGGGTTATTAATGAGCAACTTGGGGAGGTGAAGGTTGTAAATTACTTGCCCTAACACTGCTGATGGTAAAAGTGTGCAAGTAACCATGGCCTATCTCTGTCTATGTCTCATTTACATTTTTAATAGAGAAAAAAAGGATATATCTGAGGTGTATTTATTGACCCCTCTCCTAATACCATTATGCTGGTAGGTTACTATTTTTGGATTTGCAAGTCACTAATGTGCTACTTATTTTTAAAATATATCTTTATATCGAAGTGTGGGTAGATGGTTTTGTAGCAGGCAAGTAATGTGGCATATACACAGAAGTATTAAATTTGAAAGATCTTAAAGAAATATGCCTATTTTTTTCTGTTTTCTATTTGGCATAATGAGATGAAAACTTCACATTAAAAATATTTATACAATTGTAATTGCCTTTATTTATGCACATTGTGCTAGGGCAGGTTTGTAGTGGGACATTGTGCAGTAGCTCTTCGGCTTCAAAGGCAGTGGAACAAACCCCTTAAGCCAGGTTCTCCCATGGCCTTCCCAAACCACAGCCTTTAAGTCTGCTGGGGGAGGGTTGGGAGCATCTGTGCCTGAAAGGATGGAGCACTTTCAACTCTGTTTTCTGTGCTGTAGAACAGCTATTGAAAAAAAGGTAACTACCATGCATTAGAGCAGCAATTAGCACTACTGTGGCATATGTTGAAATGCTCTTACCCATCCCCTGGCAGAGCGAAAAATTACATGAGGTGCAAAGGTAGATGCACCTACTCCATTGTACCGCCTGCATTATGCGTTCCTGATGTGGTATTGTGTCTAGTCTGTTTGTGAATCCCAATATTTTGGGTGACATGGAGCTGAAGGGGATGAAAATCATAATTCCTGTACATACCAGGCCATTGAGTCTACCTCTGAATTGTGGCGTGTGTTCAATATTTAAAAGATGTCTACTGAAGAGCACTGGCTGTGAATTTACAATGGTTTCCTCATAAGGAAGGGAGAGTTGTGTATTATTGCAGGAAAAAAAAAGTATGTCTTGCTCTAAAACTGCACCTATGGTTTCAATTAGTCAACTCTCAATTATGATAATGTAATGAGGAGTAATGAGGAGATGGGGGTAACCTAGGTAATTGCAAATGACTAACACAAAACACATGTAAAATTAGACAGCAAGAGCCTCCACTGAAAACTTAAGAGGAATAAAAGGCCTACAATAACAGTTGTTGCACACAGAAGATCCCAGTTAAGAAACATAGAAGCAAGTAGATGCTTTCATTGCAGCCAAGAACCACCACAGCTGCATTGGTGGCTCATGTATGCAGCCAGCTCTTCATCCAAACCAGGCTTAGTCAGATACCCAAACCAGGGATGATCATGACTGGCATAGATCTGATAGAAACACTTTAGAAACAACAAATACCTTGTCTTTACAAGTAAGGAAGCATTGATTGAAGAAGGCCTTCTGTCCACTGAACCATTTTTTTTTTTTTTCAGAACCGTTGTTAAATAAAGCCATTAGGTCTTTTTTCCTTAGGTATTGATAATTGTTAAATGTTATACTGGTCAGATGTGTTTGCTTCTGACTTTCTCAATAGTTTTGACTGTGTTTAATAGGTACCACATGTCTTTAGGCTGCAGCTTTGTGGCAATGAGAGGTGATGCAATTGTATTTCATCCTTCTGCCAGAAAATACAAGCTCAGTATGTAGCGTGGTAGCAGAAGAACAGAGGTGAATTGTTCCCTTCCTGAATGTTGATGTAGAAGAAACCTACATGACTCTGTTCATGTCTGTAGTGCATGTTTGTATCAATTCAGTCATAAGCATACTTAATTTAAAAACAAATTCAAAAAAAACTTTTTTTGGGGGGCAGGGAGGAGGGAAAGGGAGAGTTACAAAGGAAAATATGCTTAAGGTACAAGAACACTTTCTGTTGGTTTGATTGGCAACTGTATCCATTACCATCTTATCTGAGGCCAACACATAAACATCTTTATCATTTCCTTTCCTTGAAAAGATGTTTGTCTTAAAAAAAAAAAAAAAAAAAAAAAAGCTGTCTGAGGATTCTAATCATTCTAATCATACACAAAGGAATCTCTAAATTAATATTTTCCCCAGCAAGTATTTAAACATTTATTTTACTTTTAGATTATTAGTGATAATCTTGTTGCTAGAGCAATCCCTGAGGTTTCCAGGGAATTATAGGCATGTAAGCTTGAGGATTTTACCAGGCAAATCAAGCAGAGACTATAATAAAATAGAGTTAATGAATCTATGTCTAAATTGTCTAAGTATAATGCACTAGGGGGAATTCAGGAGGGCTTCTGCAAAGGGAGATACCTAAAGGACTTGTGGAGGTGGACAGACTGGACAAACATGTAAGAGTTAACAAAGTAATACAGCAACATCTTACATTAGCAAGAATGCCATACAACAGGAGTGATCTTGAAAGCAAAACCATTCAGAAGACCAGACACCCATGTTATGCTTGGCATGACTGAAGCAGAAGACATTTGGAATAGTTACTTTCTGGCTGGATGGACTGAACACCCATTAGTGCTTAGTTTAATTTTAGAGGAATGCTTGACTGTTCTTCAATGCAACTGAAAGCATAGTAAGTGAGGATGATAGGTGAACTTGAATTCAAAAGTTTACCCCTGAGCCATATGACAAAATTTAGGCAGGTTTACCTACAGTGTCTGTAGGTAAATACAAATTTTGAGAAGGTTTTAGTCAGATACTTTCACTAGAAGACATTATGGAAACTAGAAAACATGATTGTATTGGGATGCTTGTGGCATGGAAAAGTCATTAGCTAAAATAAAGGGGCAAGAATAAGTGCCCAATTCTCACAATCTGTGCGTTTACCAATAAAGTTCTTCAGGAGTCTGTTCTTTATGTGTTAATATCTTGGAAAAGGAGGTGAGCAGTGTGGTGATGAGTTTGTAATGGCAAGATACTTAATATGTTGATCCAAGATGAAAACCAACTATGAAAAAAAAAAGGCAGAAGGACCCCGTGAGACTGAATGAGAGGAAAATAAAATGCAGGCTAAATTCAGTGTGGATAAATGCTAAGTGGTTCATATGAGAGTGGTTCATAATAAGAGCTCATTGTTATACAGGCACAAGATAATGATATTATGATACTTCCATGAAAATATCCTCTTGGTGTTTAGTATAGGTCCAGGAAAAAAAGTTTGTTTCCATTTGCCATTTTTACCTTTGTTTTTGGTAGAGGTAGTAAGCTAGCTATTACAAAGCTGTGGAGAGGAGGAGTTCTGGCAGAACACTATAGATATGAACACCTGATGGTTAGTTGTGGGAAAATAAAACCAATAGCTTATATAAGAACAAATGTAGAACTGAAAAATGCCCCTTTATTTCATCCAGCAGACCTTCACTAGGAGTTGAATATATATATTTTTTGCAGAGTAAGTACAATTAGTAGCACTAATTCAGGCAGTATATATTGCCCATCAGCTCTTGCCAAAAAAGATGATTGGAAAAATCTTTAGCACAAGAAAGTTAAAATCTGAAATGAACCTCATATGTTTCACTCTAACAGCAACATATCACTCAGCTTAGAGAGGGTTATGCAAAAAGTGCTTTTTTTCTGTGAGTGTATTATCACTAGTATCCTTATTCTGTTGTACCACAATCATTATTGAATTAAAAATTATTTGGGGGTACCCTAGACTCATTTTAAAATGTTCACAATAATACAAGTGAAGACACTGGGTGAACTGGGTGAAGCCTATGGCTTGCCTTTGCACATGTTGTTTGGATAGCAAGATACCTATAATAGTTCAAAGTAAGAAATCATCCCTGAAAAAGTGAGACATGCTTTAAAGTGTGTTCTCCTAGTAGAATTTTCTGTATGTGCAAAGTTATCATTATTTGCTGGGATTGCCATTTTTATCAGTCTTAGTGTCTTTGTTCATCAACCATGTAATTGTTTCATTTAATGTCCTGCCTTGTTTCATGGATTCCAAATCGTGCGGGCATGGCAAAGAGTCTGGATGAGTGTCATTTACTCATTTGATGGTATCTTAGGGTGGGGGACAATACTGCAGTGAGAGATTGTTGTACTAGTCCCACAAACATGCATGTCTTCCTTTAAAAATAATATATATATATATATTTATCTTGCGTGCTTCACACATTCACTGGTTACTATTAGGAGGTTTTAACTCTGTATTACAGTGCTATTATTGCTGTACACGTGCTCGTGTTACACTAGTGAGTTCAGAGCACTGTTCGCAATCCATTTATGCCCTGTTTTCTAAGGGGGAAATAAGCATGCATTTATATCTCCAGGGTCTCTGGTCAAAGCAGACATCTCTGGACAATGTGAACACAGTCACTTTAGCAATCTGTTAGCCTTTATTCATCATGAGTTTTAAAAAAATAAATAAATGCCTGGTAGATGGTCATATTGCTAGTTTCTCTCGTAGTGAGAAAGCAGCCTGATTATTTTCAAGTAAAATTTTATATTGGTGGATTGCAACTTGAGTCATTTCTTCAGAAGTGGAAAAGGAGCATACTGTTTCTCTTAGGATAATGACATGCATGTGCTCATGAGTGCTTCAGTGTTTTGATCTCATGTGCTCTGGACATCTATCATGTAGCTACTGTCATATAAATTACACATTAATATCACTAAGATTTACTTCAGCATTTGCAGTAGTGGAAGGTACCTTCATGACAAAATATTAAAATATTATTGTATGTTTACCATATTACTGGGAATTAAAGAAAAAAAAAAACAAAACCTACCTCCCCAAACATGCTAAGCAGCTACATATCATTTGACTTTCTGATAAAATATGTCACTGGTTTCACTCAAACATTTGGGTTCTTTACAGAAGTAGTCATTTCATACATGGAGTAAAATCATCTTAGTAGGTTAGAATCAGGTTTTCTGCAGTTGATAAAGGATATGCGATCTATCAGTTCTAAATTTCAATATGTTATTTTAAAAATGCTAATTAAGCCTCCCCTAACCAGTGAAATTATCTCATTAGGGTACTTGCTAATTTCATAAGACTATTAGAGTGAACTTTTCAAACAAAGCCCTATCATATGTGCAGGTTTCAGAGGCAATGGAAATATCTGTATGTGTCCAATTATTTGCAGTGTTTTTTTGTCCCGATCCTTGAACTTTGTTTCTTTTTCCAAACACTTGTACGGTTTTATTAATGTTGGCCAATTATTTAGTATATGCAAAAAGAGGGAACTTGCAGAAATAGATCACAAGGCAGGAGAGGGGCAAAGATCAAGGAGTTAACAATTAGGAGGGTAGACTTTAAGCTTACATTGTGAATCATACTAAAAATATTAATTGCAATAAAGTTTAGACTTAAAAAGCATATTTAAAAAAGGGGAAGAAGTATAACCCCTAAGTAGCTGTTAGGGAGAAAGGCATGCAGTAGGGCTAGTGCCATCACTCATGAGGGCAAGGCAGAAGAATGCTCTGTGTGTAGGACTGCCTATTCAGAAGGCACCAGGAGTGACTGGTGACCTAACTCCCTAGTTTCAAACCCTGAGCAAAGCAGACGTGACACGAGCCGTCGCTCCTGCTGGAGCAGGAGGAGGTAGCTGGAGCTGCAGAGGGGCTGGGGGAGAGTTGTACAGCTCTCCATGGGCACAATGCAAACAAGTAAGCTGAGCAGTTGGTGAAGGGTTTTGCTGAATTGGTGCAGTACGGTGTTTTGATTTTTAATTTTTCTTATTTTATATTCACATCTACAAGAAAAAAAAATGAAATGGAAAAATAGGCGTAGTTTTTAACAGGTTTTTACAGTGTCTGAGGAAGAAATGTAAAGGCGATAGTGAATTTATGGAAGATATAAAACAAGTGGGTAATAAATAGGATGTTTGTGATGATCTTACTTTGCATCTCATTCACTTGCTTTTTTTTAGTAAGTTAGTAGTTTAGGATAGGAATTAAGTCAGTCTTTAGATCACCTGTACTATAATGACGTGATCTAGATCAGAGACTTTGAACATTACCACAACATGAATAAATAATAAAACTCTATTAATAAGAAACAGCAGCCCATCTGCACAGGATGCACAGCCACCCTAAATTCTATACATGTCAAGTGTAGATGAGAAACTTTGGGTTGCTTGAGGTGTAGTGCACTGTTCCCATGTAGAGGAAATTTCCTTAATAAAAGGCAAAGTCATTAAGTAAGAAATACTTTTGTATGGAAATCCTTTTTTTTTTTTTTTTTTTTTTTTTTAAGAAAAAAAAAAAAAAGCATGTATATTCTAAAACAAAGTATGAGTTATCTGAGTCTGGCAGAACTTCCTGCTTTTGAGACTTTAAATTATGAGATGGGAAGCATTGCAGGACAGGAGCTGTTGGGTTGTTTTCTAATTGTGAAGCAGTAGAACAATGAAAGCTGAATAGTCATGACACAAAATAATTTACTCAGAGGTCTTACCTTCCTCTCTGTTTCTTGCTTTCTTGAAATGTAAAGGCACCAGGCAGATGACAAAGGGAAAACTCAGCTGTCCACAGAGAGAGACACCCTAATAAGCACTTAGCAAGATACTTAATGATTAACTGTGTGCATTAATTAGTTACAAGTGTTATGTGTCATTAATAAATCTATACTTAATTATAATATTAAATACCTTATGTGTTTTATGATTAATTCCATAACTAAAACAAGCGTTTACATGTTAGTAAATAAGTGATGATTGCAGAGTAATTATCGTTAGCTCGAGTAAAATGAATTGTTAACTGTGTCATAGTAACCTATTCCTTTCGTGCAGCCTAAGAGGGGATGAAAGTTGTGGTTGGGAGAGGGGGTGTGGAAAATTACTTACTGTATTAATGTATTTGCAAGATAAAATTCTCTGCTGAAAATACTCCTGTATGTTTTCAGGTTATAATAATGTAAAGCAGATTCAGAAACAGCAGCTTATTTTTAGCAACAATAGATAATACTGTTTTTTCATAGGTCTGTTAGTATTTTCTCTCTGCAGTTTAGAATGTTTTTGAGTTAATGAGAAAAAAGTTATCGTGGTGTGTGTTTGGCAAAATGTTGTCTGTTTATGTGTAGTTCCTTAGAAGAATAAATAAAATCTAAGTGGAGTTTATCTTGATATTAAGTGATTGTACAAAATGTGTCTTACAGGCTATTTCTACCCCATTAAAAGTTGGACAAACTCTTATTTAACTTGAACAAAATCAGACCGTTATTGTTCTGCACATAAGGAACTGGTTTAGTGGCTTAAGCTACTAAAATGCAATTGAGAAAACTGCATTTTCTTAGAACTATAAATTAAAGTCCTCATCCTTCAGAGACAAATCACTTGAGTGCTTACTAGTCTAAATAAATAAATAAGGAGGGTCCTCTCTATTTGATTTTATTCTGTTCAGTTTTCTAAGAATGGCAAGCAGTTTCATTCTTATTTAGTATTTTTTTCAATATGTGTTCTTCAGTCATTTTCACTGAATACTTTTGGGTTCATTTTGTAAAACAGATATCAGAAAATTCCATGTAATAGAAAAAAAAGTAGGAAGATGTTTCACATATTTGTTGCTGCTCCTCTTAGCTCACCACTGAAAAGCTTAGCTTATTGGTAAACTCCTAGACTTCTCTTAGGAAAAAATAATGCTGGCATAAGAGGAGTTTCTGTTTATCAGCTCTTCTTTTCTGAATGTGTTCCTGAAGGCTTTGCTGTTATTGCCACTGTCTTACCGGATGGGTTTCATTGTGGTTGCTCATCCATCGGACTACTTTCTAGTTCCTCCAGTGTGTACCAGGACAGGAAGGGCTCTCCAGACTCAGCCTTGTCTGGACCTCTCAGGGAACCTGAGGCACATAGTGCAGAGTATGGAGCCATGAAAAAGTCCTGGATTCCTGATTGTTCATTCCTGACTGTTCCATTAGAAGATTTTGCAGAACCTTGGCTTGGAAGCTTGCTGTTTGGTTTAATTCAGTAATGCTTGTGAAATTTTCCGAGCTCCTGTTATAAGCACAAAGTATTAGTATTATTTGCCTTGTTGACCATTTGCCCCCAGGGACAGCTGCTTCAGCCAAATATTTCCATTTGTATTTACTACAAGTTATATATCTGATATACCCATGGGTCCCATCTGTCCCTGTTATGACTGTAATGTGCTCAGAAAGGAAACTATTAATTGTGTTTCTGAAGAAATTAGGGGTGTCTACCAACAGCATGTTCTGTATTAATATAATGATATGTAAAGATATTAAAAATGGAGTTTTTGTTTTGCTGTCCCAACACCAAGACTTACTCATTGAACAATGCTTCAAAGGGGAGATAATTGCATGATAGATGTGTTCAAGAAGCAAGGGCTATCTAAGTAAGAGTACTGTGGTATTAGACGCATGTGCACAGGCAGGTATTTGTGCACACGTTTCTTTCTGTTCTGGCTGGAATCTCTCACAGTCTTGAGCTTTATTTTTTCTAAAGATACCAGGCTTGTACTTGCATTATATAGTTCACAGTTTTGTGTTTTGTTTTGTTTTTTCTATAGTTTAAAATATTTTCTATGTTACAATACAAGTGCATTTGTAGTTTTTAAAATCTTCTTTTTCAGACATGAGAAATAACATTCATTTTTATCTCAGGGTAAATTTATTCTAGAGGTCAGATAACCAGACTTTAAAATACTCTTAGAGAAAGTCAATGCAACCTTCATTTCCTATCACACAACTGGCCTTAACACATACTTCAGATAAAAACAAATAAAAATCTTTGGCAGATACAATGTTATTTAAAAAAAAAAAAAAAAAAAAAAACAAAAACTTTAATGCTGCTGTGTTTTGTTGTTTGTTTGTTTTTTTCAGCAGCACTTGCAAACGCCAACAGAGACAGATGTAGAATTTCTGTGGGACACTATTGATTTTACTATCTCTCATCAATTGCAAATTAATTTTGCTGCAGTTTATAAAACACTTCTATTGTTCTTGCTCTTGTTCTTAATAGCAGATGAGAATCTCTAGTTCAACTGAATTAAACTATTACAACACTGTGAGATAGAGCCAGAAATGAAATCTGGCTTGCATGCTCAAGCATTGGAAGTCTTGCTTTCTGGAAAGCAGCCCGTAATAACTTAAAGTTTATATAATTATAACTCCTTGGTATTCTTCAGATGCTCCAAGCTCTCTACTGGACATCATGGCACAGATTCATTAACCCAAGTTCTGTCAAAGACCTGCCTAGTATTCCCAGCTGTCTGCCTCGGTTTCACAACTGCCTTTCCCAGTAGGATGCAGTGAATCAAACAGAATCATCCAGCCTCACTACTCCACCTCTGAAAAATAGTCAAAATAACTGAATGTGTAACATTTTAGTTTTTAAGTGCAAACGTCCATTTTAAGTAATGATGGTTTTTAAGATGCGTGTTTTAAAAACTAATTAGTCATGCAGTCTTATCTCCTTACCTTATCTGTAGGTCAATGGCCTGTTAATGCATGAGGATTGTTCCACTTCCCACTGTGCTGCTGCTCCTAATTATCTTTTTGAAGATGTTGAAAGGAAAAAGCAACCAAACTCCCGTCCATCTTTGAAAAAAACTATGCTGTTAACCAAGTCTCAGTCCCTTATTTGTAACACCTAAAAGTTGTGTGTGGTGGTGGTGTTTTTTTTGTTGTTTTTTTTTTTTTTTTTCCCAGAGAGAAATATAGGAAATTCAAATTCAGTAATTTATTTTTTTTTAATGAGAGATGTGTCTTTAGAGAAAAACACTCTAAAAACTGCCTTACATTTTGGAAGCACGCATTAGATACTTAAAAAAAGGTACTGTTTAGAATACAATTTTTAAAAAGTGAAATGAAAACATTTTCTAGCTTTCAAGTTGTGGGATGCAAGGCAATTTGAAGGCTTTTATTAGTTGGGTATTTGAAGTCTTTTTCTGGCTAACTATGAACTGGTACAGCTACCATCTGCTTCTCTTGCCACTGGGTTCTCAGTTTGTACCTTTTTTTCCATAATAGATACCACAGAAGAAGAGGCCATTTTGTACTCAACATGGTAAAATCACTTTGTAGTAGAAATCTGCATTAATGTATTGAAATACCAGATGAAAGCGGATGACAAGTCCTGCATACAGACTATCAGTCTGTTTCATAGCCCATGTGGTCACAGGGTGAGCAAGAAATATTTTTGTGAAGACTGAGTGTTGATCTGATCCTATTTACCCAATAGGAAATAATAGGAAGTTTAAAAAAAATAAATAAAAGTTGTTTTGTTTTTTTGTTGTTGTTGTTGTTGTTGTTTTTTTTTAACTGCCTGCCATCCTAATAGTATAATAAAAATACTTACTGTCTAGCAGTGAGTAGAATCTGGCACACACTTCTCCAGTCCTCTCTTTTCCAGTGGAAAATTGCATGTGATACACCTTTGTGTCTTCTTTCTTTGTATTCTTCTGGGAATTTCTGATAGTTTTTACTGATAATATAAAAGCTTAAGAAATGTAGTGTGCCAAAATAGTCATTATTGAAATACAAGAATCACCAGTAAGATGCAGCAGTCTCATGTCCTGTATCTGCAACATCCGTTAAGTTTAGAACTGGAGTAAGTTCTGATATTTGTTGCACCACCAGGCCATTTTCATAATTCTGAATGTGTGCTTACAGTGCTTTCACGGTAAAAATGATTTCATGCAGTTTTGAAGAAAATTCATGATGGCATTCCCTCATTTAGCATGTGCAAGGTTAGTTGGAGACTTTAGACAAAAATTTTGCAGTCCTGGAGATGAATTTGTTGGACAACTAATATAAAAACCCTATTTTTTAGAACTGAAAATCTGCTATGCATGATAGATATTCTTAACTATAATAAATATTAGCCCTTCTGTTCAAACATGTCGATACGTTTCTGAAAATTGTGAACACAGAGGACAATACTTATGACAGTCATGATTGGCCAGACAATCCATAGCAGAGCTTACAATTAAACCCATTTTTTTCCTATCCAATTTATTTCACACTGTTGTTATTGTTAGCCCATAAAGTAAGCACATGAGCTTTAAACTCCTATTATAATTTCCATTTTTTTCTAGTACTAAGGAAATCAGTGACAACCTGTGACAGCCATTGGCCTGTAGACTGTATTAAAGACAGTACAGGTCAGATCTCTGAAAGTTTGTGCTGCTGTTTTCCACAGTCACTGCAGTCCTGGAGCTGTGAACAGCACAAGGAACTGCAAAAGAACATCGAAGCATCACGTGTTCTGCTGAAGTCTGATAGCAGGTTATCAATGGCATACTAGAGGCACGAAAGGGAAAACAAGCCTGAAGTTACTTGGATGAAGCTTTTGGTAAATTGAAGGGAAAGGTTAAGGGTTCAATATTCAAAGCTACTTGTGTGTCTAGTAATATTGAGGGTCACCAAGATTTGTTCAAAAAGTAGATTGTCTGCTGTATGCCAGCCCTGCTTAGGTTCTTTTTGAAAATCCTTTAGACAATGTCCAGTATTACAAGGATGAACAAAGTATACGTGCCTCTCCTCAATTTCATCTATTCTCTTTTGCTCTTTTCTCAAGCTTATTGCTTATTCTTTTCTCACTTCGCTCTGCATTGTGATCAGTCAGAAACCATGGCATGTTTAGACAACATATCCCCCCAAACTCCTTTTCTGATGAAAGATTTGGTATGTTGAAATGAGACTACTAGTTTTCATGCTGTTGAGTTATGTAGGCTTCTGTTACTTTTAGCTTTTGGTGTTGGGATTTTTCAAAAAGAGCCAAGTAAGGTATGCTCTTTTTTGAGATAAATTAGGGGTTGTGTGAGGTTGTGTTCATGGGTGAGGATTTCTACAACCACTAAAGGGCAGTGCATGCCATCTTATGGTTTCTCTTCTGTAGCTGTTGAACTGTCCTTGCTATTAAGCATGTTTAGATAGAGCCCATTGTTGGGCTTTTTTTTTTTTTTTTTTTTTTGACAGAGAGAGAGAGCTTTGTGTGAGCTTGGTGCAGTTTTTAACACATAAGATTAAAGGTCTACTGCTGTGAGCAGGACATGAAGAGAATTCTACATACTGTCCTGTTCTTGTTCTTATTCAGAGGCCAACTGCCATATGCTCATAGCAAGTAAAAGAGCTGCTTGTTATTGAAACATTTTTGTTGGCCTAAAATTGGCTTGTGTTTTAAGAGGAATCATAATTTCTGTATTGGTTCTGAAACAGAAACACTGTGCAGATCTAAAGGCCTGGTTATGCCAAGCACAACGTGTGGTATTTACTGTGCAACTGAAACTCATAGCTGCACTAATAAGTAAATATGACCAGGTTTTGGATTAAGCAAGTAAACAAACATAATAAATGAAGATATTTCAAATCATGAATCTTATTAATGCACTGTGACAAGTATACTTTAATTATTGATCAAGATGGTAATGTAGTAAATGTGTAGTTGGTTACATTAAAAATTTAACGTTGAACATTGAGCTAACAGTATCCACAAAATACTCTTTGGGATATGGCTCTTTTACTACTACATGGCACCTGTTGGAAAACATGGTTATCTTTTTTTATTATTATTATTAGTGGTAACTACTACATTATAGTATTATGCATAAGAAATAATATCTGAGCAGGACAAGACTGCCACGAGTCATTGCGCTGTTTTATATGACAAGTGTTGGCCAAGTATGTGATATAATAAAGTGGAATAACAGAGCAACACTTTGTGTTTTTTAGGTTGGTAGTTTGCTTGGTCTTTTGGGTTGTTTTTCTTTCAATTTTAGCAATGCATCAGATTTTGGGTTCAGTTAAGTGGAACTGGAGAAATTTTACCCTAATGACAAATGAGAAATACATCTTTTCTTTCTGTATGCAGGAAGTGAGTAAAGTCCTATAGCGATTTGAATGAGAACATCTCCTTCTGGGGAATTTTTTGTAATCTGAAGGGTTGTTTTTACGTTGATGCCATTGTGTTTTCAACCAAATTCTAGTGGCAGAAGGAGTGAGAAAGTCATTTTCTTCAGTTTGGGTATGACAGGAATGCAAATGTGAAATAGATATTCAATTGTTTCAAAGAGAATATGCAGCCTGATGTCTGCTAGTCCCTCAGTCTCAGGTTTTAGTAGGTCTTTATAGACTATTGCCTTGTTATGGAACTCCATAGCATCTAGACTGATAGAATATTGTATTTTGCTCAGTTGTTTTCTTTTTTTTTTTTTTTTTTTTTTTTTCATAAGAAGGGAAGAAGGGTAGTATTTAAACCAAATGGTTACAGTGAGTTCCTTTTCCAGCAAATGGAAATTCCAGGAATCAGCTTATGGGTAGGGAAGACTAAATGACCAAAGGAAGGAAGGAAAGGGTCAGTGCATTTTGCCCATTTTTTTCTTAAAAGCAACAGAGGCTTGTGAAAAAGTCTCAATTTCAATACCTGGCCTGCCTTTTTTTAAAGCTAAGTCTTTGAATTGAATTACCTGGAATAAATTAGGCATGCAGCAGCATAGGAAAAGATAGGTCATTGAATTACATATTTTAATACAAAGATTTTTTTTACCATGCATTGAGTAGCTTATAGGTTGGGTCTTTGTAGGCTTTGTTTGTTTATTTGTTTTGTTTAAGAAAACTTTTTGGAAAGCTTTTTTTTTTTTAAAAAAAAAAAAAAAAAAGATAATGCAAAAGTGTTCTGCTACAAGAAACAAAAATCTATTAATCTATTAAACAAGGCTTTGTTCAGTGTCCTTAGGCAGTTTCCAGGCTAGATTTTTGTGAGAGAAGTATATTCAAGAGAGTGTTGGGGAAATGATTTTCTTTTTGTAAAAAGGTACTGGACTTGATCAAAATTAATTTTTCTCAACTTTTATTATTTTAAAAAATATTTTACCAGCACAGGGTAATGCATAGTCCTCCCCTGTTGTCATCTGATGGAGAACTGAGTTCTAGTCAGAGCTACTGTATGCCTTCCTTTCATTTTCTCTGCTTCAGATTTCCTGGAAAGATTACTATCTTAGCTCGAAGAAAACCTCCTGCACAAACCAAATTTTGGCCCAAATTAACAGCACAAAGCTGTGTCAGGAATGTGGCTTGGATGTAAGGAAAAGGTTCTGCACCGAGAGGGTGGCTGGGCACTGGGACAGGCTCCCCAGGGCAGTAGCCACAGCACAGATTCTGCCAGAGTTCAAGCAGCATTTGGACAACGCTGACAGGTATTTGGTTTGTTTTTTGGGTTGTGCTGTGTGGAGGCAGGAGTCAGTGTTTGAAGATCCTTGTGGGTCTCTTCCAACATATTCTATGAAACTGAAAGACTGACAAAGCTGTGGATAACTGAGGACAGTCTTACCATTTGAAGTACGAAACCGTTTAAATAATTGTGTGACACTGAAAGGGAATCCTGATGTGAGCTGTTAGGTATCAGATGGCTTGTTATCACCAAAGGAGATGCAAGAGACTGTTTGTCTTGGTTGTTTGCAGGGCAAAGACAAGCATCTTTTCCCTTTACAGGACTTGACTGCTAAGTTGAGGTTCTTTGCATTTGTCTCTGAAGGATTGGAGGTTGGTCACAGTGACACATATGAAGAAAAGCTGTATGTTATGGTACTCCTCCCAGCTGTAAAAATGTCTGGGGCCTGATTGGTGTGTCTTGTTCATCCACTCATTGATAAATTCTTTGACAGCTTTGGAGTCAGAAGGATTAGCAGAACATTTTTCCTCACTGTTCATCGTGGCTATGGTGTTCTTCCAAAGACAGTTTAAATTTCATCTGATAAATTCCTTATCATGTTGCTAGCATCTGTATGCAGAAAAGTGCTTTTACCTCTGATCGCTCTTTTCCTGGGGAGATGTTATAATTGTGGATTGAGGTCTTTAGCATCTCACATTAATGTTATAATTTGGGGAACTGTTTTAATTTTGTTTGTTTTCCCATGGTTTTGAGTGGTTGTTTTTGGCTGCTAGCCTAGTAAGTGAAGATATTTAATATATATCTGTAAAAAACACCACTTCTTTGTGTAGGGAGAGTAGACATGATGGGTGCAGTACCTGTGTTCCTAGCTGTTAGGAAGGTTATAGGAAGGTTACGTGGCTGGTCAGTAATGAGTGTACTTGCCGATACAGATGTAGATCGTATGACCGAAGTATATTTGGTCTGCAGGGATGAAAATGTTAGCCTTTGAGTCTGTGTCTTCCTGGGGAGCCAGGTAATGTTGCACGGCCACATATCTCTAGAAGATGCCGTGATCTTTTTTGCCACTCACTTGCTGTGTCCGAGGCAGGTCGCAGACACGGCGTGAGGCGGCAGAAGATGCTGCTGTCAGCCTAAGGCCTTCCTGGCTCCAGATCCCGGAGGAGAGGGAGCCACACTGTGAGGTCTGAGCCTTGCTGGCTGAGGCGGTAAGGAAGCAGCAGCAGTTAGCTGCTGGCTGAAATGCACCAGTGGCACCAGCAATGGCAGATGGGTCTCTGTGGTGTCCGTAGTGGTGTGAGCTTACAATCCTCAGTGGACTGACATTAATCGGCGAGGACTTACTACCTAGGGTGAGGTTGAAGAGTTTTAATGAAACAGCAGGCTCTTCAGTTCCACGCCATGCGTCTCTCTACATTTACAGTCTGGCGTTTTACACTGATGTACACCAAAAAGCATAGGAAGATGCATGTTTTATAACAATGTTCCACAAAATATCCATAAAAGTCTGCCGAGAAAAACTTTCAGTATTTAGACTAAGCTATTAAAGTGTATTTGTATCTGTTTATTTTTTTTTAAATTGAATTACAGGAATATGTTACTACTGAATGGTGTATAGCCTTTTAAAACAAGAAAAGAAAAATCACTGCCAACTGCTGAACAGCTAATTCACTCAATATAAAACAAAGATGCATTTCTGTTGGGCTAACGACATGCATCCCATCTCCTTGACAACCGCTCTAATTACCTCAGCTTGGACGATCAATATTTGATCTTTTTCCCACCATACAAACATGTCACTTTAACTCCATAGCTTTCTCTTAGCTTTTTGATAATTTGCAGCCAAGTGAAAATGGTCCTTTCTATTTGTTCTCCCTGGCTTGAGGCCAAGGGTTCTCTCAATAGTATAATGGAGTTCATTGATATGAATTTGTTGATCTCCTGGGTAGTTTTTCACAAATTTAGGGCAATTAAAAACCTTTAGAAAGCATTTCAGATGGAGTTACTATTGGTTGTTCAATAATTTTGCTTTTAGAAATTACTTCATCATTTTATGATCATTTTTGCTTCATCTGTTCATAAAACAACTTCAGATGAAAGACAAAACACAATTTTATTGAGTAGTTTATACAGTCAAACAACTTTCAAACTTGGAATTGAGTGGCAGTTCAGAAATACTTTAATTGGAATTTTCTATTTGTAAGAATAAGAATTTTTTATCCTACTTTGGATTCTTCCTTTCACTACAACAATAATAAACCTTGATGAACTTTAAAAATACTTACAAAACTTCCTAGACACACTTAAATAAAAAAGGAATCCAGGGTTAGGGTGAGGTCCTGAACTTCTTTTCATGCGTTGGTAAGGAGTCTAGTTTCCTTGTAAAGAAAATGAAAATCATGGGGCAAATGAAGAAAGTAGTGGTCATGTAGAGATGGAATTTGAACATTCCTTTCAGGAGAACATGGAGAGATGTGCTCTGTCATTTTGGAATAAAAGGTCCATGGGCATTTAATTTGATCTTCTTGTATCTGTTACACATGTAACTATGTTTTCTATGAAATACAAAACAAAAAAATTCACCATGAGTTCCATGGTGAAAATATGTCAAACAATTCCTTAAAGATTGTAACAGTTTCTGGGTGACAGAAAACAGTGGAGTTTTGTTTGCCAACAGGTGTGCATAATGCTGAGATTTCAGGCAGCTTCACTTTGCAAGGGTATAATGGAATGCTGAGAGATCTTTGCTTTGATAATGGGAGAATTATATTATTAAAAGTAAAATAGCTGTAGCTGATAATGTTTGAAGTTATGGGAAAAGTGATTTGAACTTTATACAAAAAAAAAAAAAGAAACTACATACAAAATTCCCTACCCTACTTAATTTTCTACAGTAAACTAGGAAGTGATCTTGTGAAGTAAATAGTTTTTTCACACCTAAACAAAGACCTAACAAAGCTCTGATGTGATAATGCTGATAATAATATTGAATATGCAAAAAAAATAATAGAAAAAAAAAGAACAGAATTAAGGTTATCAGGGGTTGGTCTTGATGGTGGCTTTCCTCATCTATGAAGCAATTGCATTCTGCAACTTGAGGAAGAATTTTTGATTGCAGAGAGCGTTAAGTGGAGGGGAAGCTGAGCGCAGAATAGCAAAAGATGGGAAGTGTGAAGTATAAAACAAACTATTAGCCATTATCCATAATCTCCAGTGAACAGGACTATCTGTCTGAGTAGGCAGACATACTTTCACTCATATGGTACCCCAAGCAGATGCAAGTTTATGATACAATATTCTGATGTGTCCAAAGACCAAATAGCCATATTCCGTGCAGCACCAAACATGACGTAAGGTACTGATTTGCTCAGATCCACCTATTAACTAACTCAGGCTCAGAACTGCACTAACATAACTTACCCAACTCTTGAATTTGACTGTGTATATGCAGTCAATAGGCCTAAATTATGTGTGCATCTGCCTGAAAAAGACTATTCAAAATGCTAAATCTAAATTAATCAATGTAATTGAAGTATGTCTTTATCAGTTTCTGAAAGTACACTGAGCTTTATTGTTCATTGCATTTATCATTTCAAAGTGGATTCATGCAAACCTGAAAGCAGCAAACTTACTGGAAAGAAAAGGCACAGGTAAGTACAGCGTTATGTGCCAAATAATTTTTACCTTGTTAGGTATAAACAGCAAACTTTTCCAAATGAACTGATCATGCTTCCACTCATGGTGAACTCTGGTACGTTGATCAAGTTTGTGGAGGAGTTAGTACATGGGAGATGACAGCCTACAGTCCAGAAGAGTTGTTCAGTGTGGCAGTTCAGAATTAGTGAGCCCTCAAATCATTGTAGGGAATGGAGGGATTTAACCAGAATAAACTCCTTCTGTCATGTGGTTTATTTACTCATTTGTTTCCTTGCTTTTTTTTCCCATGCTGTCATGAGCGGGAATCTATTTTGTTGAAAAATACTGAGATTATCAGGGGTGGACAGTGCCGTGTTTTTTGCTATCAGGAGTAGTATTGTCATCTAGTTATTTTCTCTTTAGAAATTAATGTCAAGTTCTTGGTGTTTTATGGAAGAGTTTAGATACTTTGCTTACTGCATGCTGTGTTTATTAAATAGTTACACTGTGTTGAATTATATTTGGTTCATAGTTAGACTGAAAGGCTAGTATGCCCAAGGATATGTTAAAATCTTTCCTACTGCTCATATTTGCAAAACAAAATCTGTCATAGTCGTAAGTCAGGACAAAAAATACATCTAGCCAAATACTCTGTATCTGACAACAGTCAATATTAAATATTTAAGGAAATGGTAGAAGCAAGAGTCTTTCTTCCGATAGCTTGTGGCAGTCAGCAGTTTCTGGACTATATTGATCTGAAGTTTAATCTGGAGCACCATGATATATGACAATTCATTCATTTGAAGAAAAAAATCTTTTGATACAATAGGATTGGTTAAGAACCTTTTTCTTTTTTTTAATTTATACTGTCAAATTTTTGCTTCTTCAGTATAAAGCATTTTAATGCACATCCTGAGAATCTTGGCAAAGATTGCTTGTATGCAGGAGCTACCAAACCTGTAATTTGGAACAGAGTACAAGAGTAAATCATTCAGTACCCATACTAGACAAGTAGAGTGTTAATAAGGTGACACTATTTAACCGAGTGTAGAATCATCTCCTTGAAGGCAAAAAAAAAAATCATTTCCCATGAAATACCTCCTTTACTTAGGCTAATTGGATTCACATTTGAAAAATCTTCACATTTAGCAGTGGCCTAATTATTTAGCCAACTAAATATATTGCTCTAACCAAAGGGACAGTCAAGAAAGGAATTACATTCTGTTATTTGTATGATGTCTTTTTTTTTTTTTATCTCCTACAACAATTTGAGTCCAACTTTGTTACCATATTTATTTTTGTCAGAAAGCCCAAATCCAGAAGAAAGTAGTCCTCAGGGGAAGAGGAAGACGTTGAGAGTAGTGGGTAGAAAAATGTAAAGGTTAAACCGTTAAATTCAGTGTCTCCTTATATTTTGTTTCTATATTGTCAAAGCACCATTTTCCATAGCAAGATACATAGCTTTGAACTGTGGATGTTGCTTTTCTTCCTTTTTAAGTTATAGCTATGCTAATTCTGACCCAGATGGGTCATTTTGTACTTTCTCTTGGTTTTGTAGTTACAGAAAGATAAAGGCTAGATGCAGAAATTATCATTGTGGAATATGCTTGTCAAGTATTATTAGACACTGGATAGCTAATTTTATCATCGTACATCTAATTAATAGCCCAGTTTCTTTAGATAGTAAAATATCTTCAGGACCCATTTCAGTATAAGCATTGTATGCAAAAAGGAGGAATGGTTTTCATACACCTTATAATAGTTTGTTAATTAAAAGTAAATAGGGCTCTTAAGTGGAAAATTAAATATCCCATTGCTTGGAATACCTTGATGCAGTTTTTATTACAGGTTGCATATGGTATCTGTTAGGAATTTGAGCATGGGTTGGTTGTTGAATTATTGTGTGGATTAGCTGTAGTATTTGAAGGTTCTCGACTTTAAAAGCATGTGTCTGTTTTAAATCCTACATAAATTCCTCACAGTTTTTTAGAACAGTCTGTAACTCTAACCAGGGCATTTTTAACACCACAGCTTCAAACAACAGCAGGAGCAAATCTAAAACATTGCTTTGAGTGGTTTCGTAACATCATTAAAAGATTTCATTTTAATTAGATAAATTCCCCCTTTCTTTAACTTTTCAACCTTTCTCTAGTATGTTCTACAAGGCAAGGGGTGAAAAGACTAACTGAATTGAATTAAATATTAAAACATTAAAATTGGCATTTTAGAGCTCATGAGGAAAAGACAAGGAAAAAAATCATGAAAAACATATTTCATGCATATTTTAGATTTTATTTTTAAGACCTTTCCAAAACTATTATGGATATTCTTAGTAAGAAATATTATAGGTTGTGTTGTCTCACTGGGCAGCTAAAGTTTCCAAAAGGAAGTTCAATCTGTAATACATCTTTCACATGTTATTTTAATAAAAAATCAAGTCATTTGTGTTTCCACTGTTAAATGGAGACTCATTGTTTGGTCGTGTTTCCCTACATCAGCAAATACATTTAGAAAGAATAAAGTAAACTGTATTTCAACTTACACTGATCTCTTCCAAATCACATGTGTCTAAAGGATTATGTTTATGTTACAGTAAAAGTGATTTGAGGTTGCATGTGAAAATAGCTTAACTGGTGTCTCCTTGCTTGTGTCTGTGTCCAGTTTTTGTTTGTTTGTTTTTCATTTTGTTTTTTAATGTATGCATTCATTTGCATTTAGTTGCATGTTTGCAACTTTTGACGTTAATTGAGCTCTCTCATTCTTCTCACTGAAGAGCAGAAAAAACTTTCTTGGTATCAAAGTAATGTGATCTACAGAAGAGTGAATGAAAGAGAAATTACTTTTTACTTATTCTTTTTCCAGAGCAATTTGCAATTTATATAAATATTGTTGAGGGAATCTGGTCACTGCATGTAGGCACTGAGCTGCACTGTAAAGTCAGTAAAGCTCTCACCACTGTGGATCATTAGTCTGGAACATGCTGAAGGAATTATAACGAGTCTTTGCAGATTTAAAATGCTGTATAGCACGACTGTAATTTGTGTTACTGCCTTGCTGTCCCTGGTATTGGTAGAAAATGGGTCACTCCCTTTGATGCCTTGTTGAACACGGTATCATAGGCAGCATATGTTTATATCTTGCTTCTGAGACTGTTGAGCACTGACTTGTTTAAGAACATA
This sequence comes from Anas platyrhynchos, assembly GCF_047663525.1. NCBI lineage: Eukaryota > Metazoa > Chordata > Aves > Anseriformes > Anatidae > Anas > Anas platyrhynchos. The sequence goes on along the minus strand of NC_092592.1, from coordinate 18,993,845 downwards.
AATTCTGTTCAAACCCATTTAAATGAGTTCTCGAATTTGAGACTGAGGCAGGTAGAGTTAGTTAGCTCAGCAGTGTGGTACAGGCAGGAGAGGTTTTTTTCTTGTGCTGAAGTTGGCCTCCATCCTACCTGTGAATACATCCAGTCTCTACAGGAGCAGAGGCTTGGGTAATGGAGCTTCAACACAAGAGTGGACATCATTTTCATGTGTGCTGGGCCTGAACTTCCCTGCTGGCCTACACAACAAGCATGCCTCAGGATTTTGGGCCTAGTGCCCAGACACAAAATCAGAAAAGGGAGTTTAAAGCAATGGGATTTGGGACCATCTTCAGGTAAATTTTCCTGTTGGTTATTCAGACTGTGGATGATAACAGAGTTATTGGATAGTTCCCAAAGGGGTCGTGGGAGAACATTTTACTCGTCTTTTGTTTAGATATATTGTAGCTTTGCTTGCCCACACGGACAGCATGTTCTCCTCTAGAAATGTTTTTCTACTTTCATATGTAGACTCAGTGCTTCTGACAGGGGTGGTACTGCATACTGGGGGCACCCAGCGAAGATAGCTAGAAACGCCAGTAATTCTGGTTGTGGTCTCAAGAGTTAGTTGTTCACCGCTAGAGATTTCTTTTTTCTTTTCCCTGCATGTACCAATGGAAGATTTTTAAAGGGTGGATTATGCCATTTGGTTTGTCAAAGAAACCTGGCTTTTTGTTTCAGTTCACCGAGGCCTTAGCAGTCATGATGTACTAAGGGAATAGGAAAATAATATTGAACAACTGTTACTGGATTATCTGACTGGATCCCAACGTTAAAAATGCAAATAGCAACTACCTAGATTTATTAAGTCTGTAGGAGCTGACAAGAAGGCCTTTGACAGTCAAGGACTTCTATTTCTACCTCTTACTGTAAATTGAAAGTGACTTGGCTCCCTTTTGGGATTAGATATTGTTCAGTTTTATATATTGATCAGTGTTTTCTAAATGCTTTTAAGGCTTTTAGACCAGGTGTTATTTGAGGAGTTAGTTTCTCTGTTCCTTTGTGAGCTGGCAGAGTGCTAGAGCGTTGCAAGGTGATTGACAGGGCACACTTGTGGTTTTGTCACTTACCCTTCTATGTAATACAAAGAAGTAAAAGAGAAGAAATAGAGAAAAATAGATTTATTAGCTTGATAGTTTCATATAATTATTCCTAAATCTCTTTGCTTTTTTTTTTTTTTCTAATGACATCATAGAAACTGCAGCGTATTTAGGAGGAAATTGAAGTAACTTTTCTGAAAACTGTGTTCTGGAATTAAATTCTATTTGGTTTTTATTTTTTTAATTGACTCTCCATAATTTGCCCAAATCTACCAATTCTTAGTTGACTTATGCTACCTGTAAAAAGATGATTATTTTTAAGTTTTTAATACATGTGATTAGTGGGGATACAACTTGGCATCTCTGGTAATTCTCAGACAATCTTAAAGCGCTTTCTAGATGATATAATTGATGCATCATATAAGGAATCAAAAAGAATGAAGCTGTTCAATGACTCACAACAGCACTATGTGCTAGTTTAGGACAGGAAGTGTGGAATAACTATGTGCAGCTGGGTCTACAGGATGAAATTAAATAGACAGGAAATACTTAACCAAGCTGGAATTTAACCACATCCAAAATGGAATTTGATGTGGAGACTAGCACCTTTAATTATATGAAAGATTTTCAAAGGAGCGCTTATGGTCATATGTGGCCACAATTTTAATTTTCTTGTGTTCATGCTAAAATTCAGTTATCGATCAAACCAAATTTGACTTATCTTGTAAGAATGGCAAGATCCTAATTGTCTTTAAGTTATACTTGCCTTTCCTGTGAAGTATTTAGTTCTTGAATCGAAATGCACTTACGATTCCCCAGGATCAAATTATCAATCAGTAATGATTGATTTTATTTTTGCCTGTGTAACCATTACATCCCCCAAACCCCATTTCTTCTCGTTTTTCTATAATTGCAGGGTGTGGACAGAACTGACTTTGGTTAGTATTATGTGAGTATGCATGAAGTAAAATCATTATCAAAACAACTCCCTCTCTCCCTGGAGCCTTCTCAATGGCCTGTCACACAGACTTAACTTTTTGGATTTTTGTCCTATTATTGCAGTGCCTTGGAGCCTTAATGACAGATCCAGACACCATGGGGCGCTACCCAAAGAAACATTTACTGTTGTAGTGCAGTAGGGAAAGCACAGAGAAATAAGAACAAAAAGATGACACTGGTCTGAGTATCCCAGAGACTCCAGCGCTAGTTTTATAGTGGCCCTGGAAAAGGAGAGGCTCGTGTGTGTGCTTATGGGAAGCACTTCACCTGCTTGTGGGTCAGAAGGGGATAGAAGCAGATAGCTACTTGTTTCAAAAGGGTTAGAGCAAGCAGTGAATACTCACAGATAATCTAGCTTAAGATGGGTATGAAAGCCTTGGAAGAGGAGACAAGTAGCTAACACTTGATGCAGTCAAGGAGGTGGTGAATGGAAAGTGATCTGATGGGACTGTAAATTATTTCTTTTTCAAGGTCAGTTGGAATAAGGTGATGTCTGCTCAGTTTAAGCTGTTTCACTGAACAGTAAAGCAAATGTTGCGTAGAAACTATTGGGAAAATTAAAGTGAAGTCCTGAAAAAGATCTGAATTGAAAATATGTGTTGAAAGTGTGGTTCTTAGCTTGGACAGAATAAGTCACAACTTGGCCAGAGAGAGGGGGAGTGAGAAAGGTCCTTGACCTATCAGCTTAAATATATGTTTGGTAATAAGATTATCTGCAAATAGGCTGGAGCTAGAGATGTTCTAAACTTGTCTTAAACCAACTCCATGGACCTGTGTTCAGTAACATTAACTAGGATCTTCTAGAGGGTGTTTTGAAGGAGCTGTTAGAGAGATAAGAGCATCCAGAAAGGGAGAAGTTGTGAAAGTCAAGACAAAAAGGAGATTCCAGAAACAAAAATGTGTACAATTCTTCTGAAAGATGCTTAATGAAGAAAAAAGAGGTACTTAGTTTTTCAGGGTTGGTAAGAGGTTTTTAGAGACTTTGATTGCATTTATTGATGCAACTTCAATCAGAGGTTTAGTATAACATAAAAAGAGCAGAAACTGAAGTCAAGTTGGAGGTTGATGGCCATATTGTGGAAAAATGGGGTAATAGCCAAAAGATAGGAGAGGTGAACCTGGAAAGAATCAAGTGCTATTATCAGTGGATGAAAGGACAGGGTGATGTAATTACCAGTTATTTTTATCATATAACTCTAATCCTGGTGAATTATAGCATAAATTATAGAATGTGCTACTTAAAAGATTAGAAATCATTATCATAAATTCTTTTCTGTTTTCTTGCTTTCTATACCCATCCTTTCCTTTTCCTTGTTACAACAGTTGGCAAATCTTTAGCTTGCTAAATTGTGCTTTATGTCATTGGTACATTGAGGCAAATGCACCAGCACAGTTAATAAATAGAAGCAGCTGGTTTCCTTTGCACTTAAGAGAATGCACAAACACACATCCATGATCTTCAAATCCTCTGTATGCTTTGGATACAGTTCTTATCCTGAAAAGCCATGCTGTGATTTCAATTAGTGCAGATGTGCACCAAGCCACCTTATTGGCTCAGAAAAGAATTCTTTTGTTTCAACACTTGAACTGCTAGATCTGGTTAATGTTACCAAATGAAAAAAAAAAAATAACATCACACCTATGGTATTAGTCTTATACTCCAGTATCTGAAAAAGCTTTGGCAGAAAAAAAAATGTTATCATCTCATAGGGAAAAGCTGAATTCATACACAGGAACTGCAGGATTACTTCGACATTTTACTAGTCCCCTGTAACACCAGCAAGTCCCATAAATGCCTAATGGAAAAACAGCAGAAAATGAGATCTGCAGCAGGCCTTTAGAGATCAAATTTATGTTGCTGAACACTTTTTTCAGGTCAGGTTTAAAGGTCAAAAGAAAGTGGATAGATTAAATTTGCTGATTTTGCCAACTTTAAAGGCCTCTTTTAAAGGTTTTCTGTTTCTATGGACAGCCCCAATATGCTTTTGGATAGTTTTGTGCAAGAACTGGTATGTATAGAACTTTTACTGTATTTTTCTCATGTGAGAAAGACAATCATATAAAAATACAGTTATCCTCAATGTGCCCTTGAGAAGGATCTGATTTAGATCATCTGGAAGTAATTAATATTTCCCATTAGTAAAGTTTTTAGTATATATTCATTTTGTTTGCAGACTCAAACTCAACTATCACAGGGTCAGCTGTGACACCACAGTGACAAAAATAGCCACCCCAATTTGTTTTCACACTTATGTTAAAATTTATCTCCCTGTTTCTCACAAGATATTTTTCCTTTCTGTATCTCCAAGCAGAAAAGTATTTCCCAGTGAGCATCACTAGCTTTACACTCTGTGCTTTCTTAAATGTGAGTAGAATCAAACAATATGTTCACTTGAGAAGGAATAAAGTGGAATACAGAAACTTAGCACAAAGGACATCTACATCATCAGTCTGCAAATACTAGTAACAAAATGAATGACTGGGAGTGGGAGGATGACTGTTGGACAGTATTTTCAGAATCATAAGTAATTTGGGCATAATGCCAGAAATGTAATTTTAAAAACAAACCACCCTCTTTTCTACAGGATAGTAATATTACACGAAGACAAGTTGAGTTAGAAGCTTGGTTTCTGTATGTGAAGCTGCACAGAACAAACAGCATGTTTGTATTACCTGTATTTTATTCTGTAGTTTTATTTATATGGAGTTATTTCATCAGTCTCTAGAAGTATGAGTAATTCATTATTTATATAGTGCAAAACGATTCAGTAGTAGCTTAATGTCAAGCTTTAATACTTGCCAATTCAAAAAAAATTTACTTAGCCTCCACAGTCTGTCCCCTTAGAAAACTCTTGAATGTGTAGTAATTTTAGTTGTTCTCTCATTGTATATATGTACTTGTAAATTATTATGCTTAAATTGACAGTCCTCAAAAAGACTTTTAAAAATTACCTGTCATTGCTCCTTTATTTTTTAATGTTCTAGTGGATACTTTTCTATTATGTGATGACTTTTACGGCGTTAAGCTTTCAATGAAGTAGTTCAGAATTTTGTTCATATCAAATTCAGCAAAGACCATAGACAACTGTGTGTTGGCGTTCGCTTGTGTGAGAGTTCTTTATATGCCTTTTAAAATTAGGTATCTCCCTGGAGTGGAGAAATTAAATGACATCTTTAAGGACAGATTTATCAGTGTCTCTGTATTTTGAAGTACATTTATAGTCACTCATTTAGGAAAAGCTTTTCCTTCTTATATAGATATAAACACTAAAGAATCTTACTCTTGCAGTTGGGTTCTTTAGCAAATCTTCTGCCAGGATTTGAAGAGCTAGTTGCCATGAGATCTGTGCATCTTGTGTGTAGTCATCCCATGGGAGGGTTTGATGTTTGAACTCTGCTGCTAGTTACGATGCTTTTCAAACTCAGCCAAAGTGGACATAATGATTCCAGGTTCAGCACTAACAGAAGAATTTACTGAAATGAGAACCCAAATATCCAAGCACTTCTAGTGAAATATAGTTAGCTTTTACAGTCACAAACACAGAAGATCATATGAGCAGATACAGAGCTTATAGAACTAAATGAAACAAAACTTAAGGCCTGAGTTTCAACTTATGAACAACTTATCACAAAATGTGCATAAACTCAGGGTAAATTTGAAAATTCTCCTTTCAGAATGTAGCTGATGGGACAAATTTTAATAAAATTGGATACATCTGTAGTGGTATCATATATCAACCAAGAGGCAGACAAAAGAAATAGGAATTTATTGGAAGAATCCATCTGACTTTTCTTGTGGGCAGAATTACATCTGGCATTTGTGAGGGTGTGCCATTTCCCAGATCTTCACAGTATGTTGGCAGACTATTTTAATAGGCTTGGATGTTCATTTGGGAGAGCATGATCTCTGGATAGATACATAATTCACTGTAGTAAAACTAAGGTAAAAAACTCCTCCGAACAGACTCTTTTGCCATAAGAAGAATATCCAAAAGCAATACAAATTTGTAACAGCCACTCAGAAAAGCAGACAAAGTATTACTATATCAAAATGCCAGACATTCAGATGTTTTATAAAAGTTTAATTTTTCAAACAGCTCCTTGTCATCTGTATCCTCTTCTCAGAACATAGAATGATTATAATGGTAATTGTGGAAAATTGCTAGTCATCAGTGCTATTAAATATCCAAATTCTAAAATATATCACACAGTCTTGAAGTTGTTGAATATTTTCCAAGGATGATTATTCACCGTAAGTATTCTGAAATTCCTTTGCTATGTGATTAGAGTGGACAGGGGTACAGCAGAGCATGTGAAATATAAGCAATCATCTTTGTGCAGTGTAGATGCCAGAAAAGCAACTTCACTGGGATGCTTCTGCAACTCCTGCACGTCTGAATGCAATTTGTGAGGAGTAAGTGAGGTCAGGAGACACCTCTGACTCTTGCTTCATCCATGTGTGCTGAAGTACTGCTATACTACAACCCATTCTCTGAAATGAGCTTTTGCAGTGGCCTGAGCCATACTACAATATTACATGGAGGTTATGGGCGTGCATTAGTTACTACACTCCCATTCTGCCAGATTTACAAAGTTTACTGCTTAGCTTCACAAGTCTGAGGCCCTCATTCAAGGATGAGTCACGTAATTTCTCTCCTTCCAGACAAGGCTGGGGCTGCAGGTTTTAATAATTGACAGTAATTACTTTTGTTTAATCCTAGCAGTTAACTGGGATAAACATTTTCTTATTATTTATATCAGTTTTCCAGCTGGGAAGGTGTGGTTGAAGCAGACTCTCATCTGGTTCTAGTTTACATTGGAAGCAATCTGCCGGGTGCTGGCAATAGAAAATGTTGACTCTCTTTGTTGGGTTTGTCCAAAGTACTTGCTCAGATGGTCAAGCTAGAACCTAAAAATTAACTTAAATTGCTGTATTTAGAGTAAGCTCTTTGTTCTGGAGCAGTTTTGACTGTTTCAGTGTAGAGAAGGGAAGCTTCCCATCAGCCTGCACGTCAGGAAAGTCAAGTTCTGAACAAGTTCAGCAAGCTTTACAAAAACAGGACCAGTTTCACTGTTGGCACAATGGTAATGATTTCTAAAAACTAATATAAAGCCTCTTCCAGCAAGAGATTATTCCTTTCTTCACAGTTCAATTTTGTGTCCTGGTGACTAATAAAAAATAAATAAATCTTAAGTGTTGGGGGGTTTAGAGCACTCATAGAGAACAGGGTAGCCACACTAAGGATCAAGTTTACCTTGACAGGAGCCACTGTGCTACAAAAAACACTTTTTTAACAAAAGTGTCATTTGCAACTTTTTAAAAAAGAAGCTGAATGTGCCCATGTGCTACTTGAACCTGAGTGACAGGTCAGAAGGAATGCCTCTCTAGCCTGACGAGTGGCTTTTGGGGTATGGAAACAATAAGGAAGTATTCTGTTTGTTTGTCAATCCTGGTTAAATTACTGATGAGGACAGATAATATTTTATAAAACATTTTTTTCCACAGATATTTTTTTTGCACTGAGTTTCATGGCATAAGATTTTCCTACCACAGAAAGATAGAGCATAAAAGAAGGAATGGAAGGCAGTTTGTACTTCAAATTAATACATCTGAAGTGAACAAAGCCATCCATTGTGTTGCTTTCTTAAGACTGTTGTTAGATATTAATTTGATAAGGACAGAGTATGTTAAAATGGGACTGAAAAAAATGTTGAACCTTTTTTTTCGTGACTGCTTTATCATACATTATAATGTTTATTGTTGAGATTAAGTACTCTCTATTCAAGCAGTAACAAGTTTCATAGTGGAACAAAAGTAAGCGGCACTCACGAAATTCATTTTCACAAAAAGAATGAACAGAAAGATATGAAAACTATTGATTATGTTGTCTGTGGTGACATACAAACAAAGTGATAACTGTTCACATCTGTAAAAGTTGAAGAATGGCAATGTCAGATTGTGCAAAGATTAGCATAAGAATCTGACATCTTAGGTGAAAATTTATAATTACATTTGACGCTCTGGTAGAGATTCGAATGAGGGTGGAATCTTGTCAAGTAATTTTTTTTGTTGTTGTTCATGTCATTACCAACTGCTTAACCCTTTGATTAGCAACAATTATTACAATGGATAAATGAGGCTATTGGAGATGGAAATTTGTTTTCCTGTGATTTATAGCAGTATTCAAATATCTGTTCCAGATATTTGAGCTAAGCAGCTTCTTAAGCTTAATTTTGTTCTGCAGAAGGTGTTTTAAGCGGCATCATATAGTTGTCACACCCCGGGGAAAGTTCTGTGACAACAGCTGATGTGCATCCCTGCCCTTTCTGAAGAAAATTAGGGAACTATCAGAAAGTTATTCAATACGAATGTGATTTTTTTTATCCATGGCTTTTGAACTCTGGTTTGGAGGTACTGCTGTTCTTTCTTTTCTTGCTGTTTGTTGGAAGAGTTTGGTACCACTGTGCTGGTGTGTGGTTTCTTACTAGGCTGCTGACTGGGTTCGTCCATAAATGTTGATGAAGACGCACTGCATGGAAGGGAGTAAAGAAAAAAATCATTGCTTTCCATAATAAGCTGTTCTGAAGAGAAAGTAAACTCCAGTAAATAACTAATCATTGGGATTTCCTATAAATGAAGGAACACTATTGATACAGATAGATAAAAATATGTCTAAAACTTGAAATGAGATTTGCCACATTAGTTTTGAGGAATGCATGCTGCATTTTATTTCAACATGGACCAATAATGTTCATTCCTAACAATTAGATTATTTGTGATACAGCTCCAAAATGTTCTAGTCTAGATATTTAAAAAGTAGAAATAATGTTTATGTAGCATGAGAAATAGATTTAAACTCACAGAATTGAGAAGGTGATTTTGAGACATCCCAACTTCCCTTTTTTTGTTGTTTTTATGAAAGTAATAAAACATGAGCTTAAATGCTGATTTGAAAAGGAATGCTTTTTCATTTATCTCTATATGCGTCCAACGTGTCACAGTTAAAGATTCACTGATAACCTAATCTAGAATATCATGATTATAGTATATAAATTAGCACAAAAGTTAATGCTGATTGTTAAATACATCACATTAGCTTTAGTATCTATTTTTCTTATTCTCCCTTATTTTTAAGGACAAAAATTGCATGAGCAGAAATTCAAGTAAAGGAGAAAGAGCAGAAAACATCTGTTGTAATTAATATTCTTGTAGCTCATTCCTGTCCAGAATACTGTCTACATGTAGGGCTGTAGACATTATTAAGATCCCACTGACTTCATAATGTGGAATTTAGGGAAGCCCCGTGTGGTTTAGAGAAGGGCCTCAGGAGTACCTAATCTCCAAGGTGTTATTCTACTCATGATGCATTTACACAGTTCATTTGCAAAGCGTATGCATTTTTTGTTGTGGTTTTCAAGGTAAAATAGCTAATTGCCTACATAAATGTTACTGGTATTTGCAGTACTGGGATGCTCAGAAATAATCTCTTAGAAGCTCATAAAACATTGGAGTATATGTGCTTATTCCACACACTATGTATTTTTCAAATAACATACATCTACTGTACCATAGACTCCTAGAATAATTCAGGCTTGAATGGACCGCTGGAGGTTTGTTAGAGCAACTTCAAAGTTAGACACCTGACTTATGTTCCGTTGTTTTGAATATTTTTGAGGATAATGTGATGTTTGACACTCTACTGTGATTTTTTTTTCCTTTATGAAATTCTTCAAATGTTACAAACTCACTGGAGTTTTGGAAACAGTTTGTTTGAATTAATTAATTTCTAACACAAATTTTTAAGACTATGTTAACTCCTGTACATTTCTTAATTTCTTAATTTCCCTGTTCAATTCAACATTTAAAGAACAAGCAAATTGAATTAAACCAGACTAAGTATTTTTAGGACTAACAAACAGAAGAGACCTTGGTTCAAAGGGTTATACTGGTCTTCTCACAACAGAATTGCTATGTTGGAATTATCCCCTTAAATGTATTTTTGTGACCATTAAATAACAGTTTTGGAAGCTTAAGTGAGTCCAAAGAAGTCATCAATTACCAATGATATTCTGAATTGTTATTTGTATTCTGCTTTGTGGTACTTTATCTTTAAATTCATTTGAAACTATAAATTCTTATTTATATGACAGTTTATGAAATCCATTTGTCTGTCATACATTAAGTGGAAATACTGCCCATATGCCTCCGTGGTTGCAAAAAAAAAAAAAAAAAGTATAATGTTACACAGTGTTTTTAAATTGAGCAGCATGTGATCTTACTGTCAGAAGTCACAGCATGATGTATATACATCTGTATATATATGTGTGTTATATATGTATATATATGGAGCAGTTCTCTTCAGTATCTTTATCAATGATCTGGATGATGGGATTGAGTGCACCCTCAGTTTGCTGGCAGACAACACCAAGAAGGGCATCAGGGTGCTGGAGCTTGTCCAAAGACGGACTTCATTGTCCGTCTGGTGAAGGGCCTAGTCTTACGAGGAGCAGCTGAGGGAGCTTGCATTGTTTAGCCTGGAGAAAAGGAGAGTCCGGGAGAGACCTTATCACAGGTCTCCTCTCCAATTACATTAAAGGAGTCTATAGCAAGGTGGGGATCGGTCTCTTCTCCTAAGCACTAAGTGATAAGACAAGAGGAAATGGCCTCAAGTTGCGCCAAAGGAGGTTTCAGTTGGATATTAGGAGAAGTTTCATCACTGAAAGGTTTGTGAGGCATTGGAACAGGCTGCCCAGGGAAGTAGTTGAGTCATCATCCCTAGAGGTATTAAAGAAGTGTGTCCATGTGGTGCTTAAAGACATGGTTCAGTGGTAAACCTAGCGCAGGTGAATGGTTGGACTTCATGATTTTGGAGGTCTTTTCCAACATAGGTGATTCTGTGTAGATACATGATGTACACATGCCTCATTCAGTATGTCCAGAATTTCATTATGCCAGACATTTGTGGTTTTAACAGAATATCTGTGATACGCAATTGTTCCTGTCAGACATTGTAAGGTACATGACCATTTAGTAGTAAACAAATTGCAACATTTGCAGAACAGATCAGTACCCCATTGAACTTGGATATCTATTGATGAAGACTGCATGGGATTGATATGTTTCTAAGGTGGCTAAGGGGGTATTGCCACAGGCCACGCGTTCTTAGTGAACAAATAGATCTTTGCTGACTGGCTTTTAGAGGTTTCCTGTTCTCAAAATCATTTTACTTGAAAACTCAGAGATGTTTTGCATCAAGAAAGGTTGGTTCTCTGCCGTAATTTGACCACTTAACTTGATCTTTTATGGCTTAAAAATTGTTTTTAGAAATATTACACAAATGGGAAAAAAATTCTGCAATACATTTCCTGTATTTGTAGTCTGATTTTCTGTGGTGGCCAAGGAAAGTGACAGGAGTGGAGTTATTTTCAAGTAGAGAAGTACTGAAATACTCAGCTTAAAATTAAAACTTATTCAGAGCATTCAAACATCTCGGATAACTGTATAAATTGAAGCCCCCTACTGAAATATGCTACTCCCACACTAATGTGACATGACAAAAAATAGTGTCTTAGCAGAGGAGTTCTCCAAATGTTGTAAGATCTGGGGGTAAAAGACGAATGCTGCTCTCCCTGGCTACAGTAGTGGTCCTGTTATTAAAAATTGGTTTCTGAGGTGTGAACTAATGAGCTCATTAGAAACAGAAACTTCATATAAGTATTATTTGGCTTGAATAAGCTAATATTTAGAGATATTCCCCCCCACCTTTGAATGTGAAGAAAGAACTCATTCAGACTGTAATAATTAATCCTAAGCACTTGCATAGCACTTTATGTTCAAAGTGTTCTACGGACAGTTATTATCCAAATTAATTTAAGTGAAAATATCTTCATTTAGAGTTTAGTAACCGTTCATGTTTCAACTTTATTTCTTAATAATTATTAGAATTAGCGTAGGTCCTGACCCTCGTTTATTTGTGTGTTCAGAAACAAAGCCATACAGGAGTCTCTGCGTAATGAAAATTAAAAGCCCAAGCAATAACATTAACACTCTTTTAAATAATTAATTTTAATGTGTGGAAGTGTGAGCAATAAATGTTTTATTGTAAATCCTGATGTGGTAATTAATCCGAGTGATTAGGACTTAATTGCATGTTCATAGAAAATATTACATTTGCTATGAAAGAAGGTTTTTTTGGAGTTCTGATTCCGGAGCTAGACTTGAGAAAAGAGTGGTAGTTAAAAGGAAATGTTCATGCACTTATATTTAAAATTGGTAAGTTGTAAATGAAAATACATCCTTTATTATTTTAACAATTGATTTTTTAGTTCTTCTGAGCATTTTATTTTACTATGCACTTAATTTTTTTGCCATAGTATTGCTTATACATTAAATATGTCACAAGAATATGCAAGCTGTTAAAATAAGCTAGCAAATACCGTTGGGAGCCAGAGAAGGTATTTGTTTTATTAATCATTTACTCCTTAATTTGGAAACAGCAAAAGCCATGTTATTCAATAAAGCTTGTCATTATTTTCATACAATGAGTAAGTCTTCCTGTAAAAGATGATAGTTCCAGGTGTACTGGTTGTGAGTTGAGTAGCTGTATTGCACACCAAGTGAGTTCAGATCTCTGCTGAAACTTCAGAGCTGTTCTGGATTTTCACTGATAAAATTTCTTGAGTTTGTATCCTTGGTTGTACTCTGTTGTTTTCCCCAGCAAAATGACATTTTATAAATATATTATATGCATCTGTGGTTCTATATAGAGCTCCATTTCGCCCATTGAGAATCGGCTCTACTTAAAGGACTCACTTAAAGGATGACTTAGCCTTTGAATTGTACAGTAAGCTTCTGACATCATTTTGTTACCTCTTGATCGTTTCTTTTTTTTCCTCTTCGTACCTACTATGCAGCAGTATCCGTGTAGTCTTTCTGAAGATATGATCTTTATTAGTGAAATAATATGCTCTTTCTTTGGGGCTCTTGAAATATGTTCTAACGATAATGGTAATGACTTTGATTAATATTTAATCCCCGTGCTGCTATGTTCTTATAATTTACAAGATCTCAAAGGTAGCTGGGGGGAGGGAAGAAAGGTTTCTGTCTAAGTGTTTCAGTATGAGAGTACTTAGGGAAAAGCATGACTCTTTTTTTATCTTGTATCTGTTTTCTAACCAGAATTTAGGTAAAACCTTTCATAACATGGGCATGTTGTTCATGGAAACTCATAAGTTATAGAAGTCATGCTGGAGTTGGCTTATTTTTCATGGCATTTTACTCATTCCTGTATTTGTTTATATTGCGTAACAGTCGTCATTCCTCTGAATCATCTGGGAATGCAAACACGGAGGGCACAGACACAGTAGTGTATGCTGGTACAGAGCGGGAAGTGGCTGAGGAGTTTTTTCCTTTTTTATTAGCAGGGGAACTAAAATTTGTAAATACAGCAGGGCAAGCCCAGATTCGTTTCACCCTCCACTCCAAAAGTCACAATATTGGTGTGCAGTGTCACATATCATGTATCCAAAAAGTCTCTTGCATGTATACAGCAGAAGAATTGTTATGGTTTTCAGCCCAGGGAACATGAAAGACAAAATTCTTCAGGAAGCAGTACTAATGCACAAGCTTTGAACAGTTCTCCCCAAGACTTCCTGCATTTTTACAAGATCTTTAGATACCCAGTGATAGTGGGTATCTAAATTATCTCTTAATACAGCCATGGTCAGCAGTTATTTCAGTCTTTGACTGTTTTACCTGTACTTATAAAATAAACCATTGTGCTGATACAGCACATTTGATTAAAAAGATGCTCATATTTTTTCTCTTCTTGTTCAAGGCTATTTGAATAAGCAAGAAATAGACTGTTTTATGTTTGTTTGTAGAGCTCTCAAATTGAGGATTAACTGTCTAGAGAATTAGAAACTCTATGCATTTGTAGTTACATAGATTCTCTCAATTTACTAATACACTGTAAATATTATGTACACACCAAACTTGAGTGAATTCAACATATGGTTGATGTTTACATAATTAATGAGATGCCAAATTATATTAATGTAACTAGCCATATACATAAAAAAGCAAATGTTGCACAATCATCAAGAGCCTAAATTAACCATACCTTATTCTTTACGTCCCGAAATGCTTCTTTGCCAGGACAGGGATTTTGTTCAAAATTGTGGAAATTAAGTTTGAAAATTAATTATCTCTATGTTCCAAACATCATAAACAATATAATTGCCAATGTTAAGATTTCTGGTTATTGTTTCATTGAACAATAATTGGTATGTCTGATCTTACTTTCTGGTCTAAAAACATTATATGTTTAGTTTGTTTGTTTGTTTTATAGATCGGTTAGGCAATGCTAATTTTAATGAAGAATTGTTTTAGAAGGATGAAAGGCGAAAGAGTTTCTCTCTTTAGTCAATAATTTAATTAATGTTTTGAGATGCATTGCTTTCTTGGTAAAGATTCGGTTGTTTCTCAGTGAAGAAAATGTGTAGCAAAATATTTTGAGGATTCTAAGAAGAAAAGTGCCTTGCTCTTGAGCATAGCTTGTTTGATTTGCAGCTTATATTTTATTGATGGTAATACCCTGTACTTTATAATACCTTTCAACATAGAATTTCAATCATTTCAGTAATGTTAAGTAATTAAACCTCCCACTGGTTCTGCCAATGGAGGTGTATTTATCATTATAACTATTTTACAAGTGGGCAAACAGAGGCAAATAAGGTTGAGTTACTTAATCAAAGCAATAATAAAAATCAGGCTCCTGTCCCTCAGATGACGTTTCATTAATAGTTCCCTCCAAAATTTGTTATAAATTAAGTATGAATAAAAACAGAAGTCTTACTCCTTGAGCTTAATAAACACACATAAAACTCTGTGCTGAACTGTGGAAATAGTACGGAGATCTTTTGCTTCCTCACGGAGGGGCAGACTTTAGGGAGCTATGTCTGACCATCAACTTAAGATCTTAATTCATGTTGCCAATATGAGCTTAAGTAACTTTGCAGTTTCCAGGGAAATAGGAGATTTTTTTTATTTGGGATGACATTTCCCTTCACCAAAACTAGCTATAATACTGCTCTCTCGCACATGTGTATACATCTACACCTCATTGTTTAAGTTTTCATCCGTACATTCTGCAAGTAGATGTCTTACAAGTAAAGTCACACAGTTATTTTGTCCTAAGTATGACTTGGTGGAACTTCCTGGAGAAGTTTAATCGATAGTATTCAGAATGGAAAAAGAGGTCCTAATTGATTAAAATTAAAAAGAAATTGCTAGTATGAATGTAAAATAATTATTTTTTTAAACATACAATGCCAAATATTGGAGGTTTTCTGCTACTGTTGTAATCTGATAGATACTAATATGGCAGCAATCAGAGTTCACTTCAGCAACAAAGAAGCTGTTCAAATCTGAAAGCAATCCTCTCCTTCTGACATGTTGGCACCATCATAGAGGAAAATGTCACGGTCAATATAAGCACATTTACTGACAGTTAGGTTTTTTCCTATGTTACTGAAAACTGTTTGAAACTTGGCTTTTATCAAAAACAGAAACACTGGCCACTCAGAATGATAAAACAATAGTTTACAGCTTAGTCATTTTCCAGTTATAAAGCAATACTTTCATAAAAATAAACAATGCATACAGGAACAAGCCAAAACAATTACTCAGAGAAATTGTTGCATTCTTGCTGTCCTTGCTTTCTGATTTAAAACAACTGTCTCCAGTAGGAACTGGACGAAGAGCAGCGGGTTTTGTTTCATTAGGTAACTACTTGCTGATCAAGATAAAATATAGTTTGAAAATATAGTTGAAACCACGGAGGTGCTTACTAAATTCCTAAATAACCTATTACGTGAAGAACCAGTACACAGATTAAAATGACTTCCATATATTTCACAGACTGGACATTTCCCAAATTATACAGAGCTTTTGTCCGTCCTAGAGGAAGTAAAAAAAAAAAAAAATGACTTAAAGAATGAGCACTTTCGTTAGTAAAATTGATGGTGTTTATTTGATTTGTGTAGTGGTGTTTTTTGCTGTTGTTATTATTTCTGGAGTTTTTTAGAGTAAGGAGGATTTTAATATCTATATCATTTCATACTCTTCTGTCATATCTCAGGAAGGAAAGTACTTGAATGATTTCAGGCAGTTGCAAGTATAAATGCTCAAAAGTCAGGTGAAGAGGTAAGGGGTCCAGTAAGCCTGATAATCTGGCAGTGTTGCATGTACAAAGCCAGATAGTTCGGTGTTACAGATGTAGTTCTCTATATTGTTCTCTGCTCTTTTAAACTCCCAGAAGTACTAAAATGAAGAGCTCTTGCTCTAACTTTCCAGGAAGATTCCTTCTGTTTCTTGTTCTGAAGGGAGATGATTTTTTTGTTGGTCTCACAGTGGGTGGGATGTGGACTGTGCCCAGTATGTGCTCCATGCACTTCAGAGGCTAGATGACATGGGTCTCTCACGTGGAAACCTTGTGTACATGGTTCTGTCTAGAGCAGTGACCCAGTGGTTCATTCTCCATCCCCAAAATTTCCGTGTGTTGCATCTTCACTCCTTCCAGGCCCTGGTAGCTCTGCTGGGCTGCAGCAGACAAAACTGATGGCAGAGCAGAGAAGTCTCCTCTGCCCAAGTGCGTGGCTTAAAGCTCTCTTTGTGTATAGAATATGGGAAAAGTAACCAAATCCAAAGCTCTGACTTGGTTACATCTGCAGTTTAGCAGAGCACGTTCTTTTGGCACCTGAGCAGTCTCGCTGATTTTGCTGGAACTGCCAGCATAGTTAAGTTGGATGATTTCTGTAGGGCTTTACTGAATCACAGTATTTATCAGCACTGTCACCGCAGAACTGTCAAACTTTTAATGTGCCTGAAGAATTCCAGCCTTTAGATGGATGAGTGTGTGATGTCATCATAACTGCATTTTTATGTAAATGCGTGCCATAAAATAATTTTGGATTAAATGATGTGTTCCTTTCATGTTGGCAGAATATAATTCATCTTTAATGGCAACAGACTGTTGTATATGTGCATCTGAAAGTTAAATATTTTGATTCACACTTATGATGTATTGATTTTACATTGTTACCAAATGGTATTTCAAAATCAATTCAGAATGCCATAGTTCAAAATCTAGTCACTCATAAAGTTATTTTCTTGGAAACCACTCTGAAAGTGGGGGTGGTTAGGAGAGGGTAAGAGCTACAAAGAGAAGGCAAATGGAAGGATTTCAGAGGGTGGTAGGTTTGAGAGCAATCTTAATTTTTATCATTTCTACGTGTTCTTATGCAAACATTGCTTCTGTGGTATTAAACAATAATAAATCCAGAAATGCAAAGCTGTTTGTTATCATCTCACTCTGGATTTGTCTAAATGTATACTAAATCTCAGTTTTTGGCTTTAAGGAAGTATTCATTGGTTTAAAAAAAAAAAAAAAAGAAAACAACACTTGATCCTCATTGTGCAAACATTTACATGTATGTAATCCAGAAAAATTCAGTGTGAGTACATTTTTTGATGTGAACAAATGATGGCAAGACTGCTCAGTTTGGACAGAACACCTTATTCAGTATTACTTTAACCAAAGCCAGAGTAGTTCTGGCTTCACGAGATACTTCAGCACTCTCTGATTCTGTACTGCTGACACTTGTGACACCCTTCATTTGCTGCACTCACATCTGCTGGTGCTAGCGCTGCATGAGAGTAGTGTAGGTAAGAAGAAACCTTTGGGGTTTGCATATGATAAAAATGAGAGAGATGCAAAGATACGTTGTTTACGCATAATCACACCAAATCCTTTCAAAAATACTAGTAACTATTAAAAAGAAGATATGATCATAAAAGACTGTCCTATACTCACAGTGCCTGGGTACACTTCTAAAAAGGTGCAAGATAATGTCATATTCTCTCTTGACTTTGTCTACTGCTGTCATGCACATCTTAATGTTGAATTTTAAAAACTCTTAAGTTATAACCAAGCTACTGTATCTCCTGTAACCATGTGTCTGCAATAACAAATGTGTTTTATGTATTTCTTCCTTTTTATTTCTCTTTTTCCTACAAGATTTTTTTTCCACCAAAGGACTGTATTTAAACAGGAATACTTGCTACAATGAATGAGAAAAGTATTTTTGTGTTTCATGTGTGTATACATATAAACATACATATAAGCAATTCAGTATGTCATCCTATTTTCCTGATGTATATATTAGTTCAGCTTTGCTCTCTGGCTTGTGGTACAATGGTACCTTCCTCCTGGCATAGAGAAGAGGCTCGTTAAATTTGAGCAGCAGAAAACAGTGGCACATCTTGAAGCAGTAGCATCTGGTATTCTCAGCCTCAATCAATGCATGCCAAAGGAATACTGTGTGCTACAAATATGTCTGATAGCCTTTAATGTTTAATAGGTTTTTGTAGTACAATATTGCTCTCTTTTGCTTTCTTTTGACTGCGCTGCCTAATTATCATGTACTTGTACGTACTGCATTATTTCACAAACATAAATACATGCACAGTAATTTCATTTCTAATATAAATGCAAGCTAAGTTTCCCAGGCTATTGGAATTTCTGTATATTAAGCAATTGACTCATCTTTTGCTTACAAGCATTTTTGTTACTATTTTAATAATCCTTTGGTTTTGAGGGTAAAACGGTTCCCAAAACCCTCAGGAGTAAGCAGAGGTGTGTAGATGGATATATAATATTTTTGATCATCCTCTTAATCTTCTTGTTAGTGGGGATAGAACTTCATTGTAAACTACAAAGTCTTCTAAATTAGTGGTCTTCGTCTTGTGTTTTGGGATACTTGGAACTGTCAGTAAAGAATCCACAAATGTGGAGGAGAGAGAGGTGAGATCACATGTACTACCCAACAGTCTGCCCAAGGAAAATCTTCAAGGAAAAAAAAATAATAAGAAGAACAGCTTAAGAAATCAAACAAAGGTGTAAACCCAACCTGTAGTCCTCCAACTTCTAAATTGTCCTTATTTGACATAAGAAAACCTTGCCGTCCTGTCCCAGAAGTGACACATGGAAATGCTTATTCTCACACTCAAAGCTAGTGTTGGCTAACAGTTAATTTCTGGATGAGGTGGGAGCAGTTGACTTGCACATTCCTTTTTATACATTTGGCTGGACAAAAAGCAGTGGCAGCTGCAAGAGCACGAAGGCTGTGGTTCTGAGGAAGATATGGAGTGACATTTTTTTGTTGTGAATCTCAGTGAGGCATAAGAAAACCTGTTTATTTTGGAGAAGTTCATTCCTTTTCAAAATTGTAGCATGCTGCAGTAGAGTGGTCTGTGGCTTATCTAGTTTTAGTTCAAACAACAAAAGCTGGGTTCGTGTAACAGTAATGCTGGCCATAGCTGTAATTGGAGTTCCACTGAAAATAGAGTCAAACTCCATTTAAATACTTTCAGGGGATGAGGGGAATATCTAATTTGCTTTCTTTAAACCAAGATCTGTTCAGTTCAGACTTGGTACATTTTCTCCCTGCTTTATTAATTCCATTGTGTGAATTGTACTGCTACAACTTTTTTGTTGTATTTCTACAACTTTTATTTGAAAAGAACTGTTATACTTGGCAAAGTTGTAGTGTGTTCTCACATACACAACTCTTAATTTCTGTATTTTAGTATCAAATAACTATTTCAATAAAAATATAAAATGAAAAGTTTGTGGAAGACTGAAATCAAATGGCAGAAATGAGCTTTAGGAAACCCCAAAGACAGAGCTGTAGTTTTGAGAGAGTTCTAGCCCTCTACTTTGCAGGATCTGAAAAAGCAAGCTCTACTATCTGCATCTCAGTACTTTTATGTTGCCTTTCCAAAGGAAAATGGAGTTGGATGCAGGCCTGAGTTAGATCTCACGGGGATAGTGTTCTGTACCTTAAATTACAATCAGATGTATTTTAGTTCAGATGAAGTTTTCAGCCTAAAATTGGTAAGAAGCCTAATTATTTGACCAGGTTACTATTTACACAGACCACTGTATAGCAATCTGTGATTTATCCACAGCTGGCAACATGTTAACCTTGAAAGGTTTTTATTTTGTGTTTGGAACAGTATTTAAATATCCAACTCTGTTCATTAAATGAAAAACTAAAAGATGGTAGAGATTGCTATGGAGACAAGATGTTATATAAACTGTTCATTTTAATTCTTCAGAATGTAAAAATAGCAAAGAAGCTTGGATGTTTACAGGCTTCCAGTCATTCAAGGTACTGAGTAACTCCATAAGATGCAAAGCATTCTTATGCCCTTTGGACTTTTATTGTCTTTCAAAATCCAGGCATGATTCGCTACAAGCAATCCTGCATTCACTAGACTGGAAAGCGTGGGGTAGGGAGAAATAAACAAGAGACTTCCTAAGTAGTCTTTAACCTGTAGACTTTTTATTATATTATTTTCCAGCAGTATGATGCCTAAGATGATCAGCTAGCTGAAGTAGACAGGAGAAAAATATAGATATGCTATGATCCAAAGACAGAATAATATGGTTAAAACTTGGAAAATAAAATTGTTTCGCTGTTGTACCTTTTAGAGTGGCAGTGTTATAGATAGAACTGAAATGGGGTTTTATTTGTGTGACCCCCCAAAAAAAGATTGCTGTGTACTGTGACATTTTCTCTGGCCCTAAATTTAACCCTTGCTGCTCTTGCTTGAGAATGATTGTTGTTCAGTGAGTTTTGAGAACAGTTCATAAAATTGCTTTTAGAATCATAGAAATAGAACATATGATTTTTTTTTTTTAATTAGTGTAAACACCAAGCCATTGTCTAATTAATAGAGTAGTGAAACTAGGGAATTTTTACATAACGCCTGGAACACGTGGAAAAACATTGCCTATCAGGGTTGGAGGTAAGTGTGTGCAAGGCTAAATTCAAACTGGCACCCTTGAGCTGATCTGTGTACGCGGTTGAAATCACCATTCACAATTTCATAGACAAATTCAGTTCTGTTCATTCTCTGTTTCATTTTTTGATTCTTTGTATTTATCTGTGATAACATTCAGCTTGGGGAAGAAGAGATCTTGAAAAATCATTTCCCTAGATCTGTTAGCAACCAAGAACTTTAATATTAAAGAATGAAGGACAATACTCTAGGGGAGGTGATAAACTATATTGTTACGTTTTTTAAAGATGTGGTATAATGGAAAAGAATTCAGTATCTTTTGCGTAAATACTGTAGCTGGATGTCCCATTGAGACTCTGGAGTCTACTGCTGTGCCAGCCGAGGGGCGAGAACTGCAGGTCTGCTCAGTTCTGATAGCTGACAGCATCGCAGTCTCCCTTCCCGTGAGCACCGGTATCCCTTTATGGAGTCTGTGGTTGTAGGCAAATGGGCAGAAATGTGAAAAGCCATAGTTTTTTCCTATAGGATAATTACAACTACTACAGTGACACCATGCTCAACAGATTTGTTATAAACAAGGTAGTAATTTCTCAGGGATGGGATTTCATTCATCTTTTAGCTGTGTGTAAGCCATCTTATTGGACATTGGAATTAAGCAGTGCAGTCTGATTGACTGTCGTTCTATAAAGGGCCATTTAGAACGATCATGTAGCACCTTTTAAAATACAAACACTAGTCTTGGCTGCCATGGAAAAGGAAACAACATGCAGCGCAGTAGTAGTGGGTTATGTTTAATTCTGGAGCGTTGTCATTCTCAGCATATGCAGATTCTTTGTCACTTCTGTAATTTCTTAATGGAAAGGCAGCATTTAGACATAGTTTTTTGTTTGATTTTAAATCTGTGCATATATATGACAGAAAAGTTGGGTTGGAGAGATGTTATAGAAGCAGCATACTTAATGTGGTTCCTGATTTGAAACTATTAAAAATCATTTGTTTTTTCTGGTGCTTGCAGGGATTCTTCCTGACGGTTTCACCAGAAGCAATATTAAAAGTGGCTACTCAAGCTTCTGCAAACAACAAGATCTTCAGCTTGAATCTTTCTGCACCATTTATTAGCCAGTTCTACAAAGAGCCTATGATGAAAGTCATGCCCTATGTTGACGTCCTTTTTGGAAACGAGACGGTGAGTCTTAACAAAGTATTTGCATCTCTTGCACCTGCTTGGTTGTGTCCAGAAGCCTGCTTTTTGGTTTTCCTTCACATAGAAAGTCACCATCTGAGGTGTCAGTAGAGAATGAAATCTGCAGTCACTGGACTGTGAAATTTCCATTGATGCCAAACACGTAACTTGACCTGTCAGAGGTTTGCAACTTGCTTGTTTTAGTGTGGCAACACATGAACAAGTTACTCTAGATTAAAAGAGGATATGTCCAACACATTGGATGTTTCCTAATAGCTGCCCGTATACATGATGTACTCACTCAGCAGTTAAATCTCTGCTGGAAGAAAAAAATATGAAGGGCCACTGCAGAGCTACTGAAGTGCTGTAACTTGTTTCCATACACATACTCCTATTCTTGATAGCATTTTCTGTGATGAAGTAGAATCTTTGGGGAGAAGTGGTAGGAGAAAGCTAAAAAACATTTAATTGGTTTAGAAGGCTCTCATTGATTTTTATGGTAGATAGACTGGTGGTCCATCTAAGGAAGGCTTATCTTTGCTATGCAACAGTTGGGAAACAGATTGCATGAAACTCTGCCTGGAAGTCCATGGTAATAGACCCGCTGAATTCAGATTTCACTCATTGTAGTGCTATCACTTTTTGATTTTTTCCACTTCAGAAAGTGCTTTTAAAAATTAGTTTGTTCTGCACAAAATGGTTAAGTAAATAAATAAATCTTAGAAAGTGTGATATACCTAAATGAAGTGTTGGCATGTCTCTCAAGATAACTACATTAGTACTGGAAAATTATGGAAAAGTTACTCATTCCTGTTAGTGGTTATTCCTGATTGTGACACAGAGAGTTCCACCAACACAAATCAATTTTTACACTGTTTCTGCATCTACACATTAGGGGCTAGCATTATTACAAATACAGTACCTAAAGAAGTACTTTTAAAATGGAGAATACGGCAATATTGTTAGATGCAGTAGGATAAGGAAAAAAAAAAAAAAAAAAAAACGTAGATAGCAATATGGAAGTAGTATTTTCTGGACATTGTGCTGCTATTGCCAGTTTTTGCTTTAATTCAGTCTTCTGCAATACAGTCCTTACAAAGAGCATTTGGATTTCATAGTAGTGTATTCTAAAGAAAAAAAAAAGTCAGGTCTCACAAATTAGGTAGACCAAGTCTAGTCAGTGTTTGGGTGGGAAAGGTTCAGAGTAATTTCTGGGATTAGATATTGCTGGTCTTCTCTATAGATATTGTCCCATTCACCTACTGGGAGAATTCATATCACAGGAGTTCGTAAGGTACTGTTTCTCAGAAGATAAAACACAGATTGGTACTACTTGTATATTTGCATGCTTTGTCAGCAATAGTCCACTATACTGGCAACATTCCAGTTTTGCAAATTATATTCAGTCTACCTTAATTTCCCCTGACATTTCAGTTTGCTGTGGTGTTTTTCACCTGCTGTCATAAAATACTGTGTAGAATTGTTGTGCATATTAAAGTGTGAAATATTTTCTGCATTTTCTTTGTATAATTTCTGAAGCGTCCTGTTGTCTTTCAGGGTAAAAGACACTATTTAAGCTTAAGTGACCATCCTTGGACTTGTCTGTACCATGTGTAAACACTCTGGAGTACCAGCCTCTCATGGCATACTTTTGTAATCAGTTGAAACCCTGGTCATCTTTTAGTATCTGTTTTCCACTATATAAGCTGGACGTTGCTACTTTTGAGTTGTTGAAATCATATTCACAGTGGTTTATTCTCTTGTCGTTCTGTGTGACTTGAAACCACACTCTTGGCATGGTATATTTCCAGTTTATAGTAGCTGCTGTATCTTGTAATTGTCAGTCTTCCTGCTCTCTGCATATGGTTTGTGGTAAAGAATAGTTACAAAACTCAAGAGAAGCTTACTCTGACATGTTCTGCATTCTGGTAGCTTCCTTCTTTGTTTATTGTTCCTACATTTATTTCATCTGCAAGTACATTCAGGACTTTGTGTTTATGTATGCCTTGATGGGGAACGAACCTCCCCAGCTAGTCAACACCAAAATTTTGCCCATTTACTGTGATTTCCTTTTACTTTTTTCTGTTTTCCATCAGTTTTGCTAGTTTAGTTAAATCCTTAAAGTGCGTAAGTTAACATATACGCAAGACATACAAAGTTGTGTCGTTGTTTTTTATTAGTACAAACAATAGACTCAGACATGGTTTTTATTCTTCTCTATGTTTATCTTCACTCCACATTATAGACCAATACAATTTGATTGTTAATCACTGAGCTGTTTGGTTTTTTTAGAGTAATACAAAAAACATCCAAGAACAGCAAAATTCCAAATTACTGCCATTCCTAAACTAAAAACAATTGGCGAAGTGATTTTAAATTACATCTTCTACTTAAAAATTTACATCTGAATGGAGATTGGTTATTTCAAGTTTCAGCCAGATGGTAATTAAAATGGGCAAGTTATAAACCTCTTAGAATAAATGTTCTAGTTCAGAATGTAAATGCCAGCATACCCTTAACTGCGATGGAGACATTGAATGCTGTGATAACAACTCAATACATTTATCAGTTTCAGCATTAGCTCAATGACCAGTGGTGTTTTGATCATTGCTTTAAAACCCTTTTACGACTAGCCAAACATCTTGCCTTGGATTTTGATACTTATTAACTGTACTTCATGTAATAAATTTAGTACAGAACATTCAGAATAGGAATAATTACATGTTCATTGCTGCTAACCAATTAGGGCCATTCTGCAGTTATTATCTAGCAATACATGACTGGAGAACTTGATTATTGTCATTGCTTTTAATTTTTATTAAATTAAGTTTTTTTTAATAGTGTCATTTTGCAAATGATTCTTAGCAATAATACCTTCCAAGCTACCATAATCACTGGATAATTAACCTGCCAGGATTAAGCACACTCTACTTTGCCTCAGGATGCTTAACTCTCAAATAAGGTCAATTATCTCCTGATGATAACTGCTTTGTCACAAGTTGCTGCTTAATTCATCTGTAGAAGCTCACCTTAGAATACATATTTTACAACTCAGAGTAACTTACAGTAACTGAATGGTCAAAGGAGTGAAAGCTTTTAAAATTACATCCCTACGTAAAATTGTGCCATGTTTCCTACGCAGCAATTACCAGGCAAGTAGAGGAGACAAAATTTGCATCTATTTCTTTTCTAGACCACTTTCTCAGTTAGGGCTAAAACTTACCGTCTCTGATGCACTTTGCAACAGGGTCAACCCAGGAAGCACCACTTCTGTGCTACTTTATTTTCATCAGAGAACCCATAGAGAAGTAAGTAATGGCCACAGGAACATGCCCTCCTATTTTTAGTCTCCCCAAAAGATGTGAGTTACAGTAGCTTTTCTTCAGGGAAGGGACTACTTCTGGTGGGAAAGGTTCTGTGTTGTGGAACATGTAGCTGGGGATAGCAGTTTCTTTCCTTTGGAGTTCTTCGGAATTCAAGGGACTCTACAAAGCTTTCATATGATTCATCCCCACATATGGCAGTCATTCATGACTCAGAGAGGAATATTTATTAATATATTGATGTGGTAAAGATCTTCTGGGTTGTCTTCCTACATGCAGGCAGGATATCACTGAGAAATTTTAGAATTTAGAAACTTCAGAATTACAGACATGCTGAGCTCCACATCTACTGCTTTGTAATTAAAAAACAAACAAACAAACAAAAAAAAACAATATATCTTGTATGTAGTGTGCAACAATCAGTAAAAGTTAAGGAGGGTATGGAAAATAGAAATCATGGATTTTTTTTTAAGCAGTGGAATAAACAAAAATAATATCACAAATCTTGGAAATGAGATCTTCTCTAGTGTAAAGAGCTGTTACTTCTAAACACACAGTCTCTGAACAAATTAATTACAGGATTGTAAACTGAATTCTGCAAAGACAGATGCTTCTGCTAGCTGTTTGGGAAATTGATGCTGGTGTGACAGCAAACGTGCTGAAAAGAGAAAGTTGTGTGCAAGACATCTATGTTTTAGCAAGCGATGACAATAGCTTTAGTAATGATTCTGGAATTATGAATCCTGATCTTTAAAAAGATGGGGGCCTTTGTATGCGATAAGATATCAGGCAGCTCTTGTCATCATTTCAGCTTATAATTACACTGAAATGGCACATTTTGTTACATTAATTTAAAATGCTTTCAAGTGAGGCATCAAATACTAACATAAACATCCCCACAAATATATGTGGTTTAAATATAGTCTTTGTGAACCTTTATAAGCCTTTATAAAGGCAAGTCTCCTTAATGACATGGGAAATTCACTTTAATGGCTGATTAACAGTCATTAAAACTGATAAACTCTTTAAAACAGATAACAATGGTTAACATTCTCCCGATTTGATCTTGCTGTCTGTAGGTTTGTGCTTTTCTTAACTGTAGGAGTGAATGGATTTCTCTGGCATAAAACTGTTTTCAACACTCTGGGATTTACACCTAAATGACAGTTTCCAAATAAATTAGTCTATTCCCTTCATGTAACTTATAACACATGTTTGTAAACAACTTTCACTGCACATACTTCGGTATATAACATTACCATATGATATTTGGGCAAAACTCAGTCCTATCTATAAACTTTGCTGGATTATCACCTGGGACAGGATTGGATTAGAAATCCGCCCACAGCTCACAAGAACAAGATGTAATAGCCTTTGTAAGGTAAACGAGCTGCATGGTGATTCTTTTTAAAACTGATGTGCATTTACAATGGTGTAATTGAATTGATCTGAATTTACACCAATCTAATTGCTACTGTTCATGCACCTAGCAGATCCTTTACCACGCTGACTGCACACCTTTTCAAACTGGTGAAGTGTCTGTTTCTGAGGAAATGATTAAGAGATGAGAGACAGGAGAAAATCAGGTGGCAGGTATAATTTGGTATGTGGAGGAAGGGAAATACAGTTTGACTTTTGATGACTGAGGAAAGGCAAGAAAACGTTTCAATCTGTTCTTCCATATCAGGCAGAACCAAGGAGAGAGGAATATAGCAAAGGATGGCTGGTCGTGTCATAAATATCACAAAGTTGTTTCTGTAATTAATTTCAAGTAAGCATTTACAATTATTTTTAAATGTTTGAAATTATCCAGTAGAAGGCAAACACTAAATTGCATTTGGATTGAAACTATGCATCTCAAGGAGACTCATTTTACTAAACCTGCATGCATTTAAAGAGCTCTTAAGATACCTTAATTCTTTAATTCTTCAGCTTTCAGAAATTGATGGATATTGAGGAGTTACTTTCAGCCAGTGGTTGTTTGTAAGCTATCTTCCTTATGAATTCCACCTTTACATTCAGCTTCTAAATCATTTCCCATTCTGATTTAAGTTTTCAGAAGTATTAATCATCTTAAATGAATTAAGTTGAGTGTCAATGTTTTGCATTTCAATATATATGTCAGTACTTTCCATTTCATTATGCTTTCAGAGGTTTTCAGAAACTTGCCCCACTGGTGAGGGTAATTATCTTCATTTCATAGTCTGAGTGAGACAGTGAGACTTGCACATTCCCTTACAGGGAGTTTGCAGTTCAGTTAAAAACCATAGTCAGATATTCTGACCCAGTTTATTAAATCCACATGGGAAAAAAATTTGTAAGGAGACATCTCATCTTCTCTTCTGTTTTAGCAGGTAGAGGTTTTTAAGGTCAACTGCTGGTTGTGTTTGCTTTTCTAAACTGCTGTAAACAGATGGAGATTTCTTTTTATAAATCCTACATTCGAGACTACTGCATAGTCTTTGGAGGGAGTCTGAGATTTAAAAATTGTAATTTGGAATGGAGGAAAAATAAATAGCATTTTTCTTTGCTGTCTTTGTAGAATTTTGACACTTATTCCTGGTGTAGATATTTCATTTTCAATTATAGGAAAGCTCTGGCATTGTAATATTGCTGCTTAATTCACAGAATTAAGTATGCCAATACTTTTTCGGTACTAGAATATCTAATAAACTGTGGCCAACTGAAAAATGAGAGGGTCTCTAGCACAAGGGAGGTTGATAATGTCAGTGGCATGCTGTAAAGATGTGCTCTGGGAAGGATGCTGAAACAGCCCAAGGCTATTTCAGCTGCAGACACTGAATCTGCTTCTCCCTCTCTTTTCCCCACCCCTGCCTTGTGAACTGCAATGGCTCTCTAAGATGAAATGCTTTTAAATCATTTCCCAACCTTGCAGCCATCATTGATAAAAGCCCTGTTATTTGAAATGATATGAATCACTGTGGAGTTAATCATACCTTATACAACAACATATTTTGTTGTGATTCATTCTGTTTCAATTAATCATCTTATTTATCTACATTGTCTCAGCTGCTGCACTGAAATTCATGAGTAATAAGCAAGTAATTATTTTAGTGTAGTTTACCTAGTACATTATGAATGAAAGAAAAATTGAGAGCCAAGTATTTAAATTGATATTTAGTGCTGCTTTCAGCTAATGTCTAGCTATTTAAGTAATTTAGGAATCCTATCTCAAAAATGGCTTTCTTTTTTCCTGTTATGGAAAACAACCAGGTATTTAGAAGAGAAGCATGTACTTTACAACAGGCTTCACTTCTTGAAACCAGAAATATTTTCTGGTAGTCTCAGAATGCTTAGGGATATTTATCCTTCCTTATGCTATGCAGTGTTGAGACACTTGTAAGATTACGAATACTGTACAGAATGCAGATCAAGACCGAACACGTCCTGTGACAAGGGAAGGCAGATTTCACCATATTTCAGCAGCTTGTGTTTTACTGCCGATGATTGATAACCCTTTTCACTTTGTAGCGCTTCCCAGAGCGTCTCATAACACTTCATAAACATTAAAGCTCAGAATAAACCAAGAAGGTGGGTGTGTAGTCTTGTCTCTGTTTTACAGGTGGACAATTGAGAGGTTACTTGCCCAAGGTCATATAGCAAGTCAATAGTAAAGCCAGGAACAAGCAAAATAGTTCTAACTTTTTTCTTCTGATAGTATCCTGAATTTTTGTCAGCTGATGAATATATTTAGGAAAAAACTCACCTGTTAAAGACCTGCCAGGATTTGGCTTTCAGTTTGTAGAGTACAACTAACATACATCTCTGAAAGCTTTTTAAAGGGGAAATGCGTATACTTTCAATAATCACAATAATAGGGCAAAAAGCAAGTATGTAATATAAGAGCTGCAAAAATAAAGGTATGAGTAAAATTTAGTAATACCATTGATAAGGAGTAGAAGAATAAAGACAGAAATATTCATAAAAACTTCTTTAAATCAGTACCAATTCAGAAGAGTTCAATTTCACAGGGATATTTGCAGATAACTTAGCAAGTAAAGTATTTTTAATTTCTGTAAAAGACATTTGGATCCAAAATATACTGGATTTTGTTTTCTAACCCATCTGAGGTCTGTTCTGCGACTCCACATTTCAAGGCCATTTTGGAGTGGATGCAGCCAGTTTGCAATTCAGAGCATTGTTAGGTCACACTAAAGCCTCTTAAGCCAACAAAGAATCATTGAGATGTACGGTGGGTTGTAGGGCTGCATTTAAGATGCCATTCCATGTTATGCTCGATCCTATCTGGACGTCAGCAGATGCAGAAAGGGTTGATCTCTCTCACCTGCCCATACTCAACTCCCTCACCAACCTTAACATGATCATTAGATCCAACTAGATGAGAGATTAATACATGGTGGTGCAGAGGACTTTGAAGGAGAGAGCTTGATAACCTCTCTGTTTTGTCTGATCTAACCAGTCTGTAATGTTAGTCTGTAATGTCTTCCAAGAAAGACAGCAAAGAAACATGGCATTATCTCACTTAAAGATTTGATTTCTGCAGTATAGTATTTACAGCAGTATCCTTTTTAATCCTGACTTAATGTTATATATGCAGCCACTCAATATTGTTTTATCTACAGGTATTTGGTTGAATCTTATTACACATGGATAAGTTGAGGTATAGCTATAAAGTTCTTGGACAGAGGTTATTACATAAAAGAACTTGTATTTGCCTAAGGACTATGTATTGATGGTTTCTGTGTTTACAAATTTGAGTCTGAGCAAAGAGTACTTGAAAGAGAATAAAAGGAAAGAATAGTCAAGGAGACAGCTGTGACTATGTATCCCTCTTTGTTCAAAACCCTGTAATTGTGTATTGTTGGGGGGTCTGGAGGCTGCTCTAAACTCAGTCTTGCTTTTAAATTATTCTTTAAGGAAGGGTGCTTTTAGCTGGAAAATGACTCTGTGCCTTGTCCTGGTGGTATGACAAGCACAAGAACCAGGTATGCTGATTAAATACAAATGGTGTATTCTTTCATGCTAAACTCTCAATGTGTCAAATCTCATTTTGCTGCTATAATCACAAAAGGATCAAAAAGCAGGAGCACTTTCAGCCTTAGGTCTCCCACAGGTGTTTTCTACTGTATGTAGTATTTCTTCAGGCAACTTAAAACTCACTTTTAAAATAATTTTAATTTTTATGATAATGCAGATTATCTTTATAATTTAATATTGCAATTTATATGCTCAGGTTCACGGACAGATTAATACTCTACTGTCTGGAACATCCTACATCACAGGAAACCACCACATTACATCTAGAATTTAAGTTGCAAAAATACGGTGGAGTACAATACAAACATACTTGTAGCATGGACTGAGGTGATGAAACTCAGTAACTCAGCTTACATTTCTGTAAGCTTTTTTTTTTTTCTTTTTTTTTTTTTCTTTTTTTGAGTGGGAGATGGAAGGCTACATAATTCACCTCTGCCTCATTAGCTGAAGAAGCTAAAAGTCATATAGTACATGAAGTGAAAACCACCCTGGTTTTACAAACTACTTTCTTAGACAGATCTCTGAAGAACTGAATTATTTTCTGTCAGAAACTTCTGGCTGAGGCTTAAGTAATAGTTTTTTTAAGCCAAAACAGTCAAGATTGTCAATAATTGTATATTTCTTATTTCTGAGATACACATGGTGAAACCTAATATACTAATGTTTTTAGCATCGTAACTATAATGGGAGCTCTACTTTGACTAATATGTATAAAATTATATGAGTACTCCCAGAAGTTGATCCTCACATTTCCCAAGTGTTACGTAAGATAATCTGATATTTTCAAATTTTTAAGCTTTGTCTATTTACGTCTCACTTTCTCAAATGCACAGTGGGGACAGCATCCCATCTTGCTGAGTTACAAAGTTAATTGTAAAAGAACAGTGAGTATTGCAGAAATATCCAGGAGATCATTTGGAAAATAACGTTTCCAGTGAAAAATTAGTATGTTGGATATAAGTATATAAGTCACTATGGTTCAGTAGTCCACATATTAACCAAGGAGTTAGATACCTATAAAAACAATATGAAATCATGTAATTTCAATTTTATCTTAAAAAATTCACTGTGAGTTGACCTTAAAGTTACACAGGCCTTTTGCTGGTGTTTGCTTACTCAGTGTGCTTGATGTTGCAAACTTATCCATTCCTGTGTCATGAGTTGTGCAGTATCTCTGCAGTTTCCAGAGGTTTTATGCACCACTATGACCTCTGGTGTCACAGGTAGTCATTAGAATGGCACCTTCATGCAGACTACAAAGTTCCTTGGAGAACTATTTAATACCACTCTCGGTATTACTCCTGTGGTTAGCCGTCATGTAACATCTGTTGCCTATCCAGCAGTGTAGACTTGTATACATAGCTAGTTTGACATTTCTGCAGGGAGAGATATTTTATAACCGGACAATAGGGCAAATCCTTACACTACTATTTTTTTCAAGAAAGTATGCAATAATAAAATAAGTGCAAAGAATAAAGATAAGAGCGTTGTTCAGTCTGTATGAGAGTAAATTTTTCATTTAATTGTTTTAATATTGAAGCTGCTTAAGAAAAATAGGTGCATGTGTAGTTGTACAAAAGCATGTTGAAACTGGATAAAAACAGCTCTTTTTATATTTTTTTTAAACTTGTATAAGGAAATAATCTTGAAAACAAATTTTGGGTGTTTAGGAATAGAATTGGCAATGTCTTTGTTGCATTAACATATTTTTCCATACTATTACATAGCACTTTTTTTCAAAGCTACTGTTTAAACCTCATTTCTTTTATGTTATCTTTCTGTATCAACACTTCAACTTGTTTATATAGCTCAAATAATATTTTTGTTCTGTCAAGAGAGTTTTAATCTGATTCCACAGCTATTCAGTAGTTACATTTTTTTTGACTTTCTTCACTGAAGAAGAGCAAAACCTAGACATTTAAACCCATTTTTTCTAATTTCTATCCAGTTATATAATCTTCTGTTACTAGGATTTCTACTGTTTGTAGATTTGATGGGAAGAAGTGTAACCCATGGATGTTTTATTTAAGACTATTGAAAAGGTGTTATGTATAAGTAAACAACATAAAAAGATTTGTCCTTCTTGTATTGATATTATACATAGACAGTATTTAGAACTTTCTTCTGCTAAACTGTTGTTTATTGATTAAAATCTATATAGTAATTTTGAATTAATTTAGGATTAAGATACCAGAGTTGTTAATAATGAGCATTTTTGTTATTTAAACCTCTTTATACAATTAAAACAGTTTGTAACTCCTATAGATGTGATTAAAAGGAATGTTGAGCAAGCAAAAACGAGGGTTGAGTGTGAAATTATGAAACAGACAATGGGTCATAAATATACCTAAGGGCTGCAAAAATATTTTATTGTTTTCTAAGTAGATTTTCAAGGAGTTGTCAAAAAAAATTAGGAAGCGAGCTTCCCGGAATTGGAAAATTTTCTAAAATTTCAGGGAATTGCAGGTATGTTCCTCTATCAGTGCACCTGAAGATTTTTCTTAAATTTTTAGTGGAAGAAGTATTGCCTGTGTGGGTGGGCAGTCAGATGTTCTTAACACACAGCATTTTGTATATATGCCAGTTTGGGACAGCTATGATTAACATGCCTTTTTCCTCTCATTGGAATTTCTACTAGACCAGTAGATACATCTGTGAGCGGTCTTGGACACATACCAGTTTCAGATAAATGGATCAGTCAAGTTAAATTCTGTACATACAGTTGCCAAACACTATACATTCGATTTGAACATCAAAGGAACTGCCAGATTTGGATAGAGCTGCATCTTGGTATAAGTGAATTATGATAATGAGTCAAACTACTGAATCTAACTGCTCAAAAAAACCCACTCATCATCTGGAACCAAATTTACTTCTCCTGGAATCTAATTTGGTGAAAAGAACTGAAGAAAGACATAGCCTCATGCTGCCAATTGTAGACTGTGTCTCAATGTGCATTATCTGAGAGGTAGGTGGGCAGATGCATGAGTATTCTAAAAGGTAGCACTGGTGGGAGGTGGACCTATTATTTAGAGTACACCATGGCATGAAAGCGATGAGGTAAGTCATCCCAAAGTTATTTTTTCATGTAATGTAATGAGATTAAGAATTATAAGGTGTGTTTTCTTCTTTCTTGTAACAGACTTAATTCAAAGCATACCTATTCATTTTGCACCACCTCTAATAGAGTTGTTTTTGTAGGAAGTTAGATGTCAATTATTTCTTTCTAATCAACTTTCACCTCTACTATTCTTAAGTAAGGGTTTATCTTTTTTGTTAGTTGGAACTTAAAAGTGCATTGTATAGAATACTGCAACATAAATTAACAGAAGTTTGTTACTTCAGAAGGCATTTGGACAGATTTAAAGTGAGAGAAGAATATCTAATAGGTTAGCAAGGAATGTTATCATACCAGGAAGATGCTTAATTCAGGAGTAAATTACAGAGACATTCTTTTGGCTGTTATTCAAGGTAACAATTTCTAGAATAGTATTTGGTGTAATTAAACACATAGCAAACCTCCTAATTTTTCTATTTTAAAATATGTGCATTCAGTGTATATATTTAATAATGATCTTTAATGTTATATGGATGCAGAAAATTGGATAACTAGAAAATATGGCTGTCCACAGTAAATAGCATTTAACTTTCACTTTTCACAGTAATAGCCAACTCTTTAATGAGAACTTAAAAGAAACTGAACTTTTCTGTAAATATTTCATTACAAGTTTTCTTTCAACTTTCTTTCCAACATAGGAGCTGAGATTTTTTCCAAAGACAGGGTCCTGGTCTAGATAGATAGATGATCTGATTCATTCATTTTGGCCACTACAGTGGTCCTTGAGCAAAGATATTTCTTTCAAGAAGAGATTACCCAGATAATTAGAACTCTCTCATTTTACAATTTATGCCACATGTGGAAAGTTTTTTAATGATTTTTTTTAATTAGATTTGAACAACTGTTTTCAGTGCTACTGTTTGTTCATCTGTTAATAAGACCTCTTGCAATAAATTCTTGTTCAGGATAATGAGTAAGAAAAATTATCCTTCATGTACATAAAATTCCCAAGAGTAAATTTGAAATGTATCCAACTTGCTGTGCAAATTGTTTGAAATGTAACTAATTTTGTCTATACTAATCTGCCCAAACCATATTACTAATTTAAATCGAGATCATAATATGCAGTGATATTTACCTTTTCATAACATTTCCTTAAGTGCGTATTTTTTTCTTTTACTTATTTCTTACATTCCATTTTTCTGAAGTCAAACACGTCATGCCCAGCAACAACCTGAGATGTAAATTGGGTATAACTATGCAATGTTTTCCTATTTTAGTTCCACATTTTACAAACACTTCCATGGATCTTATGTTGCCTGTCTCAGCTATGTGGAAAGTATAACAAGGTCTTCAGTAGTACTTATTACTGAGCATAGTTACTATTCTCTCTCAACACAGACAGCTTCTATGCTCCGAACTACCCCAAGTAGCCATCTTTCTGTAATAAGCTGTCTCCTGAAAACCCTTTCCATCTTCCTGCTCACAATAATCTCCCTGCAAATATGAAATGCCTCCCTATTATTATACTGACTAGGGGCATAAGGCATTCAGTGTTCAGGCCCACATCAATATCTTTGGTCCTTGGATGGCTGTAAATGGAAGACTGACAATATTGGAGAGGGGAGATCCCCAGCTTGCCAGCAAGACACACCGAACTTACTGCCTGCCCTTGAAGGCTTCCAGGATATTAAGCCTTACGTATGAGTTTGCCATTTATCAGAAGCTATTATGGGATAACCTTAAAAATTTTCAAAAACATTTTCCTCTGAGCCTCATACAACTTCCTGACTTTATAGACAAAGCCCTATGAAAAATGGTATCAATATTTTTTTTTTAAATTCCCTAAAATATTTCTAAGTTTTCCTGTGATACACGTCATATACAGAATATATCATGAGTTGACATGGTAAAATGATTATATGGATCCTTTTCTAAGGCAACTTGCATTACTTGGCAGTGAATTGACCATTTGAGTAATATGTACATGTACATCCCAAGATAGCTATTCTAAGAAAGTATCATGTTTGGTTTTTGTTGTTTTTTTTCATGCCTATCTCTTACCCTTACTGTTACAGCAGTTAACTTTGTAAAAGGTGTTTGGAGTACTATACACTATACAAAACAGAGTAAGAGGCATGTACTGTTCAAAGAAACTTACATTTCAAGTAGAGATAACACAAAAAAAATAGACAAGAAAGGACTGGAAAGAGGTGAAATGTCATAACAATGATGATACACTCGATTGGTGTCATTGTCAAAAGTAGCAGCTAAGGTTTCTGCCCGATAGTCTCATATATCAGTTTTTAAAAGAAATGCAATTAATGGAAAAGAAAAAGGCAATGATTATGCTAAGTCTGAATATACAAGATGCTTCATTATGGCTTTTTTTCAGTAATTCTTTTGCATCTTTATTTTTTGCTCTTCAGTCTTAAATATCATAAAAGCAGTCAAAATTTTGAATATTTAAGAAAGCAGTATGGAAGATTAACTGTTCTCCATTTACTGACCGTTGCTTGGAACCAAAAAAAGTCTTGTATTTTTGCAAGCATAGTAAGTTACACTGTTTTTCTTTAAACTTTAGGGTATGAATTATATTCCTATAATGACAGCTGCAGGGTGGAATGTTTTAACACACTGGAGTGAGATATATCTTGGACACATTCTTGGTATCTTAAGTTCAACATGCTCCATATGGTGCCACTGAGCCAGTGATTTTGAAGAAAACAGTCAAAGACTGCTGAAACAGCGTAAAATACAAATTAGTCTTCGCTATATAAGTAAAAATTCACTGTCAATCTTTTCAGCTTTCTGCATGAATACTTCCAGCAACTTTTAATAGTAGTCTGCATGTTTTAAAACAACTTCAATTCTAGTAGAAGAGAGTAAAAGATTGTGTGTTAAGAATGCATACTCATTTTTAACTGTGTTATGCCTAAGTCTTGTGCAAAATTGCAATGGAAAAGGATGTCTGGCTTGTCTGTATTGTCACTTTAGCACTTGTGTGTTGCAAGATTTGTGAGAAGTAAGTTGCTCTTTGTTAACTTGGTCCTCTATCAGCACAGAAGAGCCATGAAGTATCTGTGTTTTAGGGAGGTGTCTTCACACTCCTACTATTAAGAATAGTAATAATAGGGTACCCTGTAGTAAAAGTACTTAATAACTATTGTTATGACTTAAATGTTTTAACATTTGTGGTACAGGATTAGCTGAGAATTAGACTTTCAGGATATGTGGGACTTTTTCATGTATGTTTTTGTTCGTGGTATTACTACAGGTGGGAGTTAACATATAAGTAACTTGCTTGTCTATTTTTTATCTTAATGTGATTGATTTTTTTCAATATAAACTTAACCCTGAGTTTATACTTGTGTTTATAGATTATAGAATTCGTACAGCATACTTGCAGTTTTTAATACTGAAGTTATTGGATCATGCCCTGAATTTAACTCTATATTGAACTGATGTATCATAGAATCACAGAATATCCTGAGTTGCAAGGGACCCACAAGGGCAATTGGCTCCACCCAGGAGTACCTAAAAATTAAATCATGTTTCTGAGAGTGATGTCCAAATGCTTCTTGACTCCCAGCAGGCTCAGTGCCATGACCACTGCCCTTGGGAGCCTGTCCCAGTGCCCGACCACCCTCTTGGTGCAGAACCTTTCCCTAACACCCGGCCTGACCCTCCCCTGTCCCAGCTCCATGCTGTTCCCTTGGGTCCTGTCGCTGTCCCCAGAGAGCAGAGCTCAGCGCCTGCCCCTCCGCTACCCTTGTGAGGGAGCTGCAGGCCGCCATGAGGCCTCCCCTCAGCCTGCTCTGCTTGGGGCTAACAAACCCAGGGACCTCAGGTACTCCTCGTATTGTCTTGCCCTCTGGACCCTTCCCCATCTTCATAGCTCTCCTTTGGACACCCTCTAGTAGTTTTATGTCCTTTTCATACTGTAGTGCCCAAAACACAGTACTCAAGGTAAGGCTACAGCAGCGCATAGGGAGACAATGATTTGCATAGATTTTAGTCCTGGATTATTACTAGGGTTTGTTTTTTTTTGTTTTGTTTGTATGTTTGTGTGTGGACTCCGAACAAGAAACTCAAAGAGCACACAGCCATGCAAAATTTATCTTTCAAGTAGTATTGACCTTAAATCATATTGTATTGATGTTTACTCCTAAGAACAGATTTATAAATATAAATGGAGCCACTGAGAGGGTTGTTGGGCACTGGAACCGGCTCCCCAGGAAACGAAGGATAAAAAAAAAAGCCACAGTAACCACCCTGTTAACCCACGCTTATGTACCTTTCTTGTCAGCAGAGCAACATAATGAAATGAGAGTATTAATGATGAATCAGGCTCTTAAGGTGTTGATTTGCAGAGTTATATTAATGTAAAGTTGCACATCACAGACTGAGTTGATCTAGGAATTTACTACCACAGGAAGAGGGAGTCATTACTCCCTGGTCTACTCTTCTCAGACTTGTAGCTTCTGTGTCAGGTTCCCTCTGCACAGCAGAACAAAGGCAGCAGAGATATGGGGAGTATTTTAAGGAACAGGGCCAAGAAGGTGTGGCCACATGGTCTTTAAAGAGGGATTTTGTTTGAGAGAGTTACTCTCACAGTAAAAACAAAATAAAACACAATGCTTGAGCTTCTTTCCCACTAATATTTTTTTTTTGTAATCTATAAAACCATTAGGCAAAGACTGGCAGGTAAGAATTACCTCTAATGCTTTAGTAATCTCTTATTAGAGTTACCTGTCCTGCTGTGGTCCTGCTAGATTTAATTAGATAAATCATCAATAATTTGCTCAAATTTCCATCTTTAAATATAGCCCAAATGTCAAATTTAAAAAAAAAAAATAAAAATTGCTTACGTCATGTTTATTTAATCATTTGGGATACAGCTTATGCTAACACCTGTGGTAAAGGACCCAGTTGCCAGTGTACTTATAAATTAAGTATCTGTAAACTAAGTAAGTAGGTTCAAAGCATTTTAGTTCCTCATACAGTATTTCTCGTAGTAAACATAGGTCAAATCACTTCTTTAAGTGAAAACTACAACTTAGAAATGGCTATAGAAACATGACCAGAACATCATTGATATATTAAGGCAGATGTTTTTTTCCTCATACATAAAATACAATTATCACCTTTGTTTTCCTTTGCAGCAGCCTTAATCTGAGATACTTGTCTAGTCATTGGACATGCACTGGTATATGTTTGATGACTTACCCGTGTTGACTGTGTAGGCCTTCCAGTTTCTATGACCATCCTAATCCATTTTATATGACATAATTCAGCTGTCACGAAGTACTATCCCCTTTCTTTCAGGGAAGACCTCCTTCATACAAGTCTTCTAAACCATGCAAGTAATCTAACCCAAGGAAATAATCCCAAGGGATCCACAGGACCTCATTAGTGCTTGTCTTCACTTTGTGACATGGGTAGACTGGGTTATATGGTCAGCAGCATTGCAGTCCTGGTCTAAATTGGAAGACATCTGTGCTTTCCTTCTCCGAGTATCAGTTCATCATCACTATGTGGCAGCTTGCGTTTACTGTTCCAAAATTAGTCTGTGTATGAAAAAAAAAAATAAAAATTGTACTTCTTTGCTCGGCTAGAGACAAAAGGAGAACCTCCCTATGCCAAAGACTGTATGTGATTAAGAGCATGAAAGGAGAGCAAAACCCTTCTATCCGCTAAAGGAGGACAGTGTGCAGACTGGGCTTTCCTTAATTCCACATCTCTGACATTGGTGGATTAGGTGAGGAGAAGAGGAAACAAAAGAGTAAGGGAAAGACTTGAGAGAAAAAGATGGAGTTTTCTACACAAAAATGGTTCTGCATTTGTCAGAGGTGGAGAAATAAGCTTACCCTTTCAAACTTTGCGCAATGGATCAACCTTGCCTTGGTACATAAGAGCCTGGTGTAGTTTTCTTCATCAAACCAGAAGCTCGTTCATACTTGGCTACTTACAGGCCAATGAATTACTTCTCCAAAAAGTTCCTTTCTTGATAAATCAATCTGCTTGTGTGTTTGCACTATATTATGTAAGAAGAGCCTTGTCATCTTCCTGAAATAATAGGACATTGTGAGATACCAAGTATTTATGGCCAGATTTAAGTACTTTAAAGGAAGCAAATTATTGCGGCTCCAGGGCAGCAGTAACTTACATAGTGACAACTTATACATGTTTTATGTACCTATTTACTTCAATGTTCACTACAGAAATATAGTTACCATAGCAATGACCAAGTCACCAGATTTCTTTGCTAGTTCTGGAATACAGAATACTCATATGCCACCTGAACTGTGATTATTTCCTGCACAAGTACTAAAAGTAGAAGTTGAAGGTGTCACCTACTTCTCTAAACTAACAGTAACATATTGATTTACAGAACTTTTTATGGTGAAAAGCAATTGGTGCAAGTGGATCTTTGGTTGCTAGCATCCCTGGTATTGTAAATCCTTTGCCACCAAACTGAAAGAAAAGCTTCACTGGCTCCTATCAGCAGAGACTCCACTAGTATATACTGAATTTTTCCTCTTGTGTGGAAAGTTGGTACCTACTTTCAATATTCCAGGAAAATAATATGTGGTATTCAAGCAGATATTTTCTCTCATTTTAAGTTCAAACTTATAAATAAAGCCACCTTTTGACTATTTAATGGTACTTAAAATAGCATCACAAAAAGTTGTTGTTTTGTTTTTGTTTTCCCTACTTCTTGCTCTACTTTAGAAGTGATCTCATTTATTTAATGGCAAAACTGTGAAGAGTTTAGATGGTGATCTTGTATGTCTTGGGGTACAGCTCTCTAACACCAACAGAATAGGGAAGAAGCTAAGTACCAAAATTTCCCAAATCAGCATTATCCACTGGGTCAGTGGCAGGCTTCCACACTGACAGGTGAAAGCTCTTTTACCACAGATATAGACTTCTCCTTTCCTATAGCTGAGTTGTGTTTTCTAATGTGTAGACAGTGCAAGATAACCTGAATGCATGTAGCAGTTGTGGGTATTTGAAGAAAAGCAGTCTGTTCACGGGAATTCAAGCTTAATCCCCCATTTCAGTCATTCTAGTTTTACATGGAGTTGACTACACAGGAAAATTAACCTGAACTGAAATAGCACATTATTCTTAAGCAGAAAAGCTTTAATTTGGATTTGTATTGTGTACATTTATGGACAGTCTTGTAGTGGAACAGTTCTTTGCCCCTGTTTGACTTATTTTGAAAATGTATTTAAGTTAAGAGGAGAAGAGTACTGAATTACTGAACAAGCATATCAACACGTGGAGAACAACCTATGTGAAAATGAAATGTAAAATTGATCTTCATTTAAGCAAGTCAACTGAGTATGACCACTTAGCTTCATGGTACTAAACAGATATGGGGGAAAACTTTGTCCACAAGGCCCCCTCTCTGTGTAGCTGATCATCTGTGTGATTGGTTAGGTTGGTCACTCTGTCTCTACACTTTCACCACATGTTTTCATAGTCAGGAGTGTTCCAGCTATGATGTTAAAACTTAGAACTCCGTTTATACCGGTAGGAATAAGCTGGCCAGATTAGTGTTTTATTTTTAATCTCTATTGGCAAATATACTCTATAGGAAAGAACATGCCTATTGTATATGGCGAAGGTAAAATGTGCATTCACATGTGTTGTCACTGCAACAGACTTAGGAATAAACCTGGCTCATCTTCTGGATGGAGGCTGTCTGTCTCCTCCTGAAGTCTGACAACCAATTCTTGTTCTGCTTGAGTATTGTGTTTCTTCTCTGTCCTCTTGCTGATGCAGCCACATGGTCTGGGGTGGATTCCAGGGACATGTTCACACACATGCTTCTCCGCTGCCAGGAGCAGAGGACCTAATTTTTTGTCACATGAAAAGAAACTTTCTGGTACAGTACATTACAAAATGCTAGAGACTTATTTCATGAAATGGGAACACCGCAGGGGAATCTGGCAAGGAAGATGTGTTTATATAACTGAATTGAGTGTTGCAACTGCCATCACTTAGTTCCCTTGGCTGCAGTGAGCGAGTTGTGAGAGAAAAACAATCCAAACAGAGATCTTCAGGCACTGAGGGCAGCTATAATTACATGCAAATAATTAATAAAAATGAAATGGAACATTATTAGAAAATACAAATACCATTGATTTTTCTCATGTGATCATGCTCATTGAGCTCAGAGCTCATTGAGCTCAGAGCTCATTGATAGGGGTAGAAACACCCAGGCTTTTGCATTCTTATTTGAAGTACATATTCTTGGGGTGTCTTCAGCACATTCTGATATCCCAGGGAGATTCATGACACAAGAGTAATTGCACATAATGTAAACAAGATCTGCATTAGTTGGCTCTTTTACTCAAACTCCCTTTCCAAGTCCAGATGTGTGATGTGTAAATGTTAGGAGAACAGAGTCCTTATGAAGTAGCTTTATCAAATGCAGCTAGTCTTCCAGCAAAATGGAGAAAATATAAATTAGAGCTCAAGACCTTGGTCAAATCTGGTGCATAAAATTTTATGGCTATATTTAATGTTCCATATGTGCTTTGGACAAGTGCCATGTTTGTAAAGAACTGCTTCAATATTATTTTTTTAAAGTGACACTTTTAGCACAGTATCCTCTGCAAACTGTTCACTGTTCACCATGTGAGCTAGCCAGACTCCAAATAAACTGTTTGTTTTCATGGTCTAAACCTAAGATCAGAATGCCTTTGGAGTAGGGCATGTGACTTTTTGAAACATAATTTGGAGAGAGGTGGTTAACTTGACTGAAAGAAGACAGGCCGATATAAAAATCTAACAAGAGACAAGGAATTAGGAAAATATGTACATGTCTGCTAGCGCTGAGTAAGTTCTAGCTTGTTGTTTATAACAATTCTGTCTTACCATAATATATGAGCACTACATTTCTCTGAGCTCTTTGAGGAAAAACAAACCTCAAACTAAGGAGATTCTACAAATCTGTGCCACTTTTCAGAGGTTCTAGCCTATTTTTTCATCATTTCTCAGTCCCTGAATAGCTGTCTCTTAAAAGGCTTCCAGTGCAGCATATGGTGTGCTGTTAATGCAACTACTTCTGCTCTGAAAGCACATCACCATTGTTTTAGAATGTTCCCAGTCATTTGTTGCCTGATATTTAAAAAATTATTTATTACTCATATAAGAGAAAGTAATACATTTTCAAGAGCCTAAATCAGAGTGCAGTCTTTACAAAAGAGCAGTACTACTATGACCCTCTTCAAATTTTGTATAAAATGGTAGAGATGCAGCATCATGGAAGAAATTCCAGGAGTCTCTTGTGTTGGAAAGGGTGAGGCAAGCTAAATAGTTTGCTATAGCTTCTGTTATATTTAAATACAAATATAATGCTACAGGCAGAGGGAAGAAAAAAGATTATTTACACTTCTAAGCACTCAGAAGGTGTGAGAAATCTGTAGTGAAGGGCTTGAGCAAGTACACAGCTAAAAATAACTTGTCCAAAACTGAATTACTACTACTACTATTACTACCACTACTAATTTCAGCTTCAGAATAATTTGCAGGCTTACATATATCACATAATAAAATAAGAAATGTATCTGGTGCGATATTAGGTACGTTTCAGGTTCATTTGCAATATGCCAGCATATATTAAGTAAATACATAACTGTATGTTAAAATATAATGTCAATCTGTGATTTCAGGAACTAAAAAATAGTTGTTAGACAAATCCTAAAATAAATGTAGCATTTTCAAGATACAGAAGTAGAGGTTAAAATGGTAACTGTTCTGAAGTATAGCGGAGGATTATAAAATCTTCTTTGAGTCTTGGAGTATACAGAGAACACGCATATGGTAGAATCAAAGATAGTAAGTTAGTTGTATGTATTTTTTTTTAAACATTATTGCTAGAAAACTATGATACGTTTTTATGATCCTTTAGCACATACAACTGGTGCCACTAGGAGAATGTCCTTGCTTAGCAGAGAGTTAGATTTTTTTTTCATAGGATTTGATACATATTCATAATCTTATTCTTTTTTACTATATCATTTTCTTTTTTTTTTTTTATGAGAGTGTGGTGTCTTAAAAGTAGAAAGAAGTGCTGAGAAAGCATATAGATGCTTTCTGTCAGAGGAATTTTGAGCCCTACTTAAAAAGTTTCACTTTCATCTTTGAAAGCAACCAGTGTGATAGTTGTGATCTTTATGCATAAGCTAATTTTGAAAAGAGAAAGCAATTATCATTAAATAAGTGATTTGAGTGCATGAAGAAAGTGCTTATAGATCATTTGCATGTCTGCTGCCCAAATCAAGCCAAATTTATAACCCACATGAAATAAATATTTAGGTGAAGTTCAGTGGTCAAAACATAAATGAACTTCCACATTTTCTTTGGTTTTGGTTTGCTATGTTGATTCCAGTAGCCCTTTGGCCAACAGCTGCTGGCTTGAGAGTTTTTCATAGTCTCTGAGAGTTGCATCTTATTTATTGGAGCAACTTGTTCTGGTTCATTTGTAGTTTCTGACTGTCCTTCCTTGCTGTGTGATCATAGTTGCTTGGTATCTCTACTTGTGTCTTTTCTATCCTAACAATCACATGACTTTTCTTCATACATCAGTAAAGTCTTTGACAAAGCCTTTCCCTGTCTGCCTGGCCCAGCATGGACTTTATCCCAAGCCTGGAGTCAGGAGCTACTATTTTAAAACAAAATATAATGTCAAGTTTTGAACGCCAAATTTTGGCTGACTGGAGAAATAGGCTGACAGCGATCTTGTGAAGTTCAACAGATGGACAGGCTGGAGACCAACTGGGTGAGGAGAAGCTGAGAGCCTCAAGAAGAAGAGGC
This sequence comes from Anas platyrhynchos, assembly GCF_047663525.1. Classification (NCBI taxonomy): domain Eukaryota; kingdom Metazoa; phylum Chordata; class Aves; order Anseriformes; family Anatidae; genus Anas; species Anas platyrhynchos. The sequence goes on along the minus strand of NC_092592.1, from coordinate 18,949,487 downwards.
TCAAAGGGGTCCTATCAACACATATAAATACCAAATGAGAGGCGGTAATGAAGATGGAGCCAGGCTATACACAGTGGTGCCCAGTGACAGAACGAGAGGTGGTGGGCACAAATGGAAATTGCACTTAAGCATAATGAAAAAATTTGTGAAGGTGGTCAAGTGCCAGAACAGGGTTCTCAGAGAGCCTGCAGAATCTGCATGCTCAGAGATATTCAAAACCCAAGTCCTGGCCAACCTGCTCTAGCTGACCTTGCGTGAGAAGAGGGTTGGACTAGATGAGCTACCAAGGCCCCTTCCATGATTCTGTGATTCTGTATTAACTCTTTAAAACGTGATGGAATTTGTGATCCCTCTAGTTGCCTTACTTATGCTTTCTTTCATCCTCTGCTCTGTGTGAGACCATTTCAGGTTCAGGTTGGCTTCTTTTAGAAATGGAGCAAACATATCAAAAAGACGCTCATCCTCACAATGTCAGAAGCAGGGAAATTCTAATGGTAAGTTTTACAGATTTAAAAGAAATGCTGCAATTAATTAGCAACCTGTCCAAGATGACTGTAAGTGCCTCATGCATATCTGGAATCAGAGCACATTCTTCAGTCAGGACCACAGTCACCTAACTACGGTGAGATTGAAATTTTGCTGTTCTGTACAATGAAGGTGTTTTGAGAGAGTCACCCATACAGACTGAGAATAGGCTTTTACTTCCATGAAGGAACTGCAGTAGATAAAACGGGAAATACAAGAGAAAACTTGAATGTCTGTATCTTTAACACAGATGAATGTATCATCAAATTAGCATGAAATAACACAACAAAGTCTAATAAGAAATTTCAAGACAACTGGATTCAAACTTAATTGGAAGGTTAAAATGTATCAGTTGAAAAGTTAGTGTTATTTGCTGGAGGATGCAGTGAGCAATTTCGTTCTCTTGGTAAGGTTAACAAGCAGTGCAAGCCTAGCACATGAAGAGAGTTATGTGATGATTGCTCTTTATAGGGTTCCCAATGCCATATCCTTAGTTATAATTCTAAATGGCTGTGCATGACATCATGCAAAACAAAGTATATAGAAAACTCAGTTCTACTGCTAAAAATGTGTTAACCTTCTAGCTGGAATAGAGACAAGTCCTGCTGTATCCCAGCACTTTTAGCACAGTATCTGATTATTCTCTTCATCTGAAATTGCTAGATGAGAATATCTTGTCAGTGATTTCAGGCTAGTCTGAGTGGTTGCAATCATAGGAGGCCTTGTTGGAAATGATGCAATCTTTTATTTCTGTTTGTCATCCTTCAGCCAGAAGGTTAGTACTAAGAGCTTACAATGTGCAGCATTAAAGGCTTCAAAAGACCCCACGCATCTTTTATTTTTATATGTGTATAAAACTCTTATCCTTTAGCTATTAAATTAATTTTAATGTTTGTGTTCATTTTTATGTTTCCTGATTCAGTGATGATTAAAGGAGTCTTTTCTTCTCCCAGTTTTCTGGTCATGATGCATCTATTTTTAAGATAAAGATAGACACATTTGTATAAAGAGATGTTGTAAGGAAGTATAGTTCACTAATTTGCTGCTTCTAATCTGTGAGGAGAGAGATATGTACAGAGTCATAGCTAGTTCGGTTCTTTAGGTAAGGATGTATAGCAGAGATATAAGTAATAGCTTTTTATCCATCGTAAAATTTCAAAATGGCTCAGAGGCATATCACTGCTGCAGCTGTGGCAGACCTTGTAATGGCATTACGCTCTGACTCAGGGTGATTTTTTCCATAGAAGATTCTAGCAGGAGCTATAGTTCTGGTAATAACCTAAGTAGCAGAATAAATAACTGAATATTAACAAATTGTACGTAATGCAGATGCTCCAGCATGAACCCGAGCAGGACAGGAAATACATTTTTCTTCATTCTTTACACGGTAGGCTTTTTCAGACAAAACCCTCTGGTTGAATGCCAGAACCCCCTCTGAACATTACAAGTCTAATCCCATATGTTATTTCTACTTGTTCTGAATATTCACTTTGATATTATTATTTTATATTTTCACCTACTGAGTGAAGGTGTTGGAAATATATTTACCAGTATCTTTCGTACTACTGGAACAAACTGAACAAAATGTTTTAGGATATGATAGGAACTCTTGTTATCCTTTATGAACAAAAGCAATTTTCAGGTCTGGGACTACTCATAGGAAAAGCAAAGAGGGGAAGAAAAAAACACCTTGGTGTTCCTTTATGATAATCTGCCCATCCAATTGATACCAGCTGTGCTTTCTTCAGTAATAGCCAGTGAGGGGGAGATACTTGCTCAGATACTGCTGATTCTCAGTGTCGGTTCCCAAGCTGTCTGCGGGGTCTGTCCGTTCTGTGACCGGCTTTTATTGATCTTCTCTGAAATGTGAACAGGTGTACACCACTGACCAAATCAAGATTAGTTTTCTGTGCTTGTCAAAGGAAAATAATACTGAAGCATTGTATCCCTGTAACACATCCTCAAGTACAGCTCGAACTTGATCAGCTGGAACAAAATTTCAGCAGATATGTGTTTGTTTCAGAAAATATGCTGTGTGGTTCGTAAGATTTCTGTTTCTCTCTCAACCTCTCATACGACCCATATTAAAGCAACTGTCTCTGTTGGGGGGCAGGGAGAAGGATAAAATTACATTCACCTCCTGAGCCCTGAATGCCTTTGTAAATGGCTATTTTTTAATAAAGGCATACAAGCTTGTACTGCACAGTGAAATGTAGTAACAGTTGACCTAAAAGTAATGACTGTCTAAATCAGACTACAGTGATACACAAGGCTGGATAGGTCAACCTACGGTGTTTGGAGTAACAATTGATGACTATTTAGCACTGAATTGAAGAGGAATGTCTGCATCTTGTCCCTAACCACAGTAAATGTACCATTGGCACTAAAGGTTAGAGATCCAGCTAGAACTACAGCCTATAGATTTTCTATCCATTAATATTCAATTAAGAGAATGGTAGTGGCCATTCGTTCAAGTCATGTTTTCAATTGATCATCAGATAGTCTTCAACAGTATTTACCTCTGATTGCTTAGGTACATCAAGGTTATCATTACCACAGCTTTGACATCACCTCTATTTGCTTACCATGAAAGTAATCATAGTTCTTGCATGCTGGTTATGAATGGTTTTTGCATGCTGTTTTTGCATGTTAAGAACCATGGATCTGTTATGTCTATGTGTATGTGTATATATATATATGCATCTAATATTTTCTCACTTAAAAATAGGATGGGCAATAAAATGAAGTGTAACTAAGTTTGGCTTTGTGTAGCGTGCACAGGAGAGTGGTGCCATGAAGCTAGGGGATGAATGTATGACTTCTTTGTTATAATCCAAAGGGAGCAACGAAAAATCCATTGTCCCATCTGTGCGTTAAGACAAATGCCATTTCCAGGGTCATGTTTAGTGTAAACTGGCCTGGAGCTGGAGGGGTGGAAAATGTGGCATGGCATCATCCTTAAAAACCAGTTTAGCTCCTTCACTGTGATGGGTGTTTTATGAAAGAAATACCAAAAGCAGAAGCTCATAGTGATCTTGATGGTAGTATTCTTTACAGCTGTATGGCTGATGAATGACTTATCCTCTGACAAAAAAAAAAAAAAAAAAAGAGGGAGCTTTTACCAAAAGATGTCTTTTAAGGGCCTGTATTCAGAATTACTGGGCATAACATTCTGCTGAAATCAGAGGTTTTCAGTACCTATGGACTATGTAAAACAAAGGGTACAGCTCTGAAAGCAGAAAATTTTATAAGCTCTTTTCTAGAGACAGAGATGACAGAGTAAAGATGATAGTAGACAGGGAAGTAGGAAGGACGAGTGCCCACCTAAGGAAAGCTGAGGTAGAGGTACATGTGTTTGTCGTTGTATTATAATGAAACAGAAGACTTTTGTGTCTGTATTGTGATGAGGCAACTAATACAGGAATGTTTTTGGTTTTTGCTTTTTATTATTATTTTAGAAAGCTTTGCTTTCCATTAGGAAATCATGAATCAAAACATCTATTTCAGAAACAAAAGTCCTTAGCACTTGTCTCTATTATATGAGTCAATCTTATACAGAATGAGGTTGTAGATATCAGAAACATCACCTGCATCAAAGTCTTCCCTGTAGCTCCATTTGCTTATTTTACTTTTTTGTTAAGCATTTCGTTTAGGTAACAGGGTTTTAATGGTAAGATTTGTGCAACGCTTTGCTGCAGCAAGCAAGGCAAGCTGTGGAAAAGCAAGAGACAATATAAAGAACACAAAGTTATAGCAGGATTAGAGGTGAACTCATCAGTTGGATTGATAGCACTAAATGATTACACTGAAGAAAAAGAGCATTATTTGAGCAAAATGCACATAGCCTCTAATGTGTTCAAGGAAGCAATGTAAATGGGAGAAAACTAACAACAATTGATACTTCTCAGAAGAGAGTCATACAATACCCTGAAGCTGAAGAAGAAAATGTTTTAAATAGATTTTTAGGAGATTTCAGCAGTAAAAAGTGTCTTGTAAGGTGTAGTGGTAGAGATACTATTCAAGTTATAGTAAAACATGGCTGACACCAGCAGGAGTCATTCGACCAAATGCAAACACCCACTGAATGGTCCTAATAGTCATTTGCTGGTTTTTATTGAGCAAATCCACCGAAGTTTTGTGTGTTTTTTTTTTGTTTGTTTGTTTTTCTTTTTAAAATCTAGATGCCTCTGATTTCGTGCAAGGATCTGCCTCTGCGGTGATGCATGTTGTATGAGTGTGTGGTGGTTTAAGATTATGTTGATTCGTGGGACGGGGTGAATCCACTGAGTCACTGACTTGTGCAGAGGAAGGGGGTGGTATTCCTGAAAACATGAGCAGAGCTTGTTTTTTGAGTTTATCTCGGGTCAGTCAGGAAGTTTACAGCTGCTGCAGTAGGAGCTCCCTCAAAACCTGCCAGTAATCCCCCACTCCCCGCTTGCTTTTTTTCATTTTATTTTCTTCCCTTTTTTCAGGGGTAGTGGTCAAGAGAAATTAAAGAGAATGTGAGGGAGCTGCACAGGGCAGTGCTGTAACGTGTGTGAGGTGTAGGTTATCCTCTGAGATGCTGCTGCTACCAAGGATGGGGGTGGGATTAGCATCGGTGTCTCCTGCATTTGCGTTCTCGTGTAATTATGGGAATGCATTCAGTGTGCAAGGGTATCATTGCTGCCCTGCTGTTTTATCATTTCTTTATGAGATAATGTTGATTTCAGCAATGAAATGCAAATTTAGTTTACAGTGCTCCTTTTCTCTGTGTAAAGGTTAAAATGCATATTGTAGATAATACTATTGGTGCTGCTTTTGAACAGTCTTTGTCAGCTAATTTCAGCAATACATGGTTTTAAATGCTGTTCAGTGCGACTGCATGAGTTTTATTTTGGCCTACATGAATTAAATTTAACCCAACATGCATGTTGTTACCATTTTGGCTATAATTTGATCAAATTATCATAAAACATTGGTACCAACAAAAAAATTTGGATGTGCTGAGAATATTTAATATGTAGCATGCCTTCTGTGTGATACGGCAAACCGACCGCATGATTATTGAAGTTGAGCCATCTTAACTCTACAATCATAAAATGTTTCCAACACAGGGTGTTAACAAATATTCGCAGGAGTGCAGATGCTAATGACTTTTGTGTTCAGAGGGTATGTTTTGGTTTACTTACAAACAAAGAGTTTGTCTTGCTGATGATTAAAGCGCTCTGAATTTTAACGAGCCCCGTTACAATTGGCCATGGTGTAGATTATAGACAGCTCCATTTCCTAAACGTTGGGGACTCCAGCAGCAATAAAATACGTGCAAGAATGAGAATAGTTTTCAGCTATCAGGAGAGTTCAAATGTAACAACAAGACTAGTACTAACGGAAGTTGTCTTTTTTATTGTTATCTCTAATTTATCTCGCTTTCCTGTGCAAACTGCTCACTATTGTGCAAAGGGAGGGGGTGTGTTACCTTTGGTGACACTGTGTTGCTCCCATTAAGGAGCACTGTATGCTGTTTGCTTCAGCAGAGCTGTATGTTTTAGGTGTGTTTTGTTTTGATTTGTTTTTCCAACCTGCATGAGCCAAAGAACGTTTCATAACTGCTAACAAATCCCATTTCTACTTTAGGTGGTATGGCAATAAATGTGCTCTTGTGGTTAGTAAAAAGAGTGTATAAAAAAGGAGTGTGAGTGTTTTAAACATATTTAGTATAAACGAGAAGAAAGGTGGGGGAGAGGGTGTTATGAACTGAGATGTGATGCAGACAGTATTGGAAAATAGCTCTGAAAATGCTGAGTTGGAATAATGACTGAATAATGTCTAAAGTTTATCAAAACTGAAAGAACTCCTGATGTGAAATGAAGCCTCCAAAGAAAATTCTGTTCTGTCGCTGTGTTGCTTTGCTGTTGTCGCATGTCATGCATGAATGAAAATGCTGCATTCTCCAGGGAGTGGTAAAGCTTCTGTGTAGGTTGTTTATTTCCTTAATCCCTCCTTCTTCGTGATTTCCAATGTCAGATATAAAATGGAAAGCCTGTAAATATAGTGATTATCATACTGATTATCACCTGCATTAGGGAACGCCCCGGCTGGCCGCTGTAACCCCAGCAGTCTCCACATGTTACAGCCACTTCGATTTTAACCTGACTACTTTATTAGATACGTGGAGCTCAGTATGAGGTGCCCTAGGGCTGCACAGATGGGGTCCGCTTGTTTCCTGTTCTCACTGTTATTGTGAATAGATACTAAAAGCTTCTCATTGCTTTTATCTGGTTAATTTACTTTGAACTGGTCCCAGCATTCAGGGCCTGCTGAACATTTCTCACCATTTTGCAAACACCAAACTGGCGTCTCCAAAGCTGTGTTGTGAGCTTTTCTCTCCATTTTGCTGGAAGGGCCTTAATTCTGGAAGGGGTGTCATTCAGGGAGATGCTGATTCTCTGGGAACTGTAGGCTCAGTCGTTATTGAAAGAAGCTGTTCGTGAGGTTTGGTTGATAGGAGAGCAGAAAATTAAGATTGCTGGTGTTCTGTGGCACATTCAGACACCCTTAGATTAGAGGTCAACTGCAGGAAAATCTATGATTGTATGCTAGCCGCTATTATTCATGGAGCTGGGCAGCAGACCAGGCTAAAAGATGGAGCTCTAGCAGGAAAATCCAAAGATAAGATACTTTTTAGCAAATGTGCAATCGTTTAACTTTTCTGTGGAAGGGCCAGGTCTTTCAAACCACATGTGCTATGCATGGGTGCCCCAGTACAGAAAATTAAGATGAATTCTCTCAAAGTCTCCCACATAAGGAAATACTACTTAACTGGAATAGCTTTTTATTTCACAGATGTAAGAATGTACTGGTGTCCAGTTTCCTGGCCAAACAATAGTTTAACACAGATGTTAATGTCCTGCTGCCTTGGGGCATTAAAGAAATCCCCTAAGGACAGATCAGTGCAACTTCCGATTTCACTCGCATGACCAAAAACCTGAGGTTAAAGAAGTAATCTGGCTGCAGTACATAATTTTTGGTTTATTTTCCTATTCTCTGCCCCCCTTAGCGCTCCCTTATTTCTCTTATTTTTGTTTTGCTTTTTTTCCTGTGTCCTGGTCCCATTTGAGGCTTTCTTGATTGTGTTGCAGTTCATTGTATGTGCATCACTTTATAGTGGAAGCTTGCAGGCTCCTTTTTTTTCATATGAGCATAGGCTTTGTTAATCACATGCTGGTTTAGGAAAACACTGCATGATATCTTTGAACCCTACACTCCGTCTTGACAGCCAGGCTAGCAAATGTCATTGACTGTGTGATGTACAAGAATGAATTCAATTGTAAGTAAATTGTCAAAGTGGCTAACCTTGCCCGCACCCAATTGTCAGGACCATGATTCAGTTTTTCTGTCAACATCAGCTAAGGCTAACCCGGTCAGCCTTATGTTCCTGCAGTGAAGCAGCCTGAGGAGTTGTGCTTTTCAGCTGATCACATTTTATTAACCTCAACTTACTGTTGTTATAATCAATTGTACCCACTTCAAATTCTTAGATTGCCCCCAAATTGGCAGATCATATAGGTCCACGAGTATGTATTTTCTGCAGTATTAAAGCTGTCATAGGGATGCTGGCCTTAAATGACGTGGTGCAGTAGTTATTTTTGTTTAGTTGGATCGACTCGCTATTCAGACTCGAGCCTTATCCGTCTATTAATATCACTTGGCAAAGATAACCTGGAAGATTGCTAGTTAAAATGTGAAGACTTTGAGCGTTGTCTACAGTATTGGCAATGTTGAGGTAGAAAGTGAATAAGGGAAAAACATTGCTGTTGTCTTCTGTCTCCTTGCTTTTATTTCAAAAGAGATTTTAATTGCTCCAATTAATATAAATAAGAAATGAGGACATTCTGATACCCTGATGTTTCCTCTGTTCTTTGAGGAAAAGAACATAGTTAAATTGCCTAAAGCAGTGATTAAGACATCAGAGTATTTTAAAATGCTCTGATTCCACCACAAGGGTTTGAACACATTTCGTGATCCTATTTTTTTTTATGCACGGTAGACGACAAATGCTTTTTGAAAAATGGCTTAAAAACCTCTATCCCATGAAGTGCATAAATAGAGATATCATGCAATTTCAATTAAAAATATGTCTGAAGGATATTTGCCTGGCTGTGAAATAGTGATTTCCTGCTTAAAGTCCTACATCCAGCAGTAACTTTCCTTGCCCAGAAAAAAAACCTATATTGTACCTTCTTTATTTGAACTTGTGGATTGTGTTGACATGGTGCTGTTGTTGGGCTAGCAGGAAGGAGGGGGAAGCTTTTGGTGCAACTATCAGGATTGAACAACTGTATATGGGGATATTGAGATAATCGTGTAAAAGGAAAACTGGCTGAATGAGTTTCAAAATGTGTTATTTCTTCATTATCTAGCACTTTATAATTAACTGTTCTTTTTTTTATTATTGCAGGAAGCTGCCACTTTTGCTAGAGAGCAAGGCTTTGAGGTGAGTTAACCCACAATTGCACACTAAACAGATCCTAAAGGTTTTTTTTCGTGCTGATAATGAAGTTCTTTTGGACAATGATTGATGTGCTATTATACTCTCCAAGCCTCGCAGCGGTTGCCATGGAAACTTGGCAGTCGTCATGGTTTCTTTGTTCTGCCAGCTCAGTGTTATGACGCACTCTGCTAGGTCTGCACCCAACATCGCCTACAGATGTTATTTATTGAATTTTGAAAAGCCTCTTGGGAAGCCGAGAGGTTGGGCACGGTTTCAAGCTGCCTCTGCAGATATGGGACCTGTCAGTTTGTTCAGTTAAAAAGCTACCTCATTAGCTGCATTACACTCCATAAGGATTCGCTGCTAAGGCAGTGGCGAGGCAAGACTAAATAGTGAAATCTAACACCGCTTAAAGAACTTAAACCCTGCCATATGCGGATTATCATTATGCAAATGAATTTTAGAAAGGTTGTATATAAAATTGTTAGGTACTGATTAATGTAAACCCTGCTTCTCCAAACAGCTTCTTTCCGAAGGGGTAGTGTGGAATTTCTGTTTCAAAACAGATTCAAGTTGGTGTTTTCCATCTGTGTTCTGAAAATGCCTGATCCTCTACTTTCTTCAAGTAAACACTGTTGATTTTACAGTGATTCTCAGAGCTTTTGATTTCATCTTCTTGAGGAATTTATTCGAGTGCCTAGACCTTTTTATAGTTCCTCTCATTGGCTGCATTCAGATAACTTAATCTGCAAAGCTATCAGCTATTGGTCTCTAATGCTCGATTCAAATAGGCAGGTTTTAAATACTATAATTAATGTGACAACAGTTGTACTAATTTCACAGATAGTAAGCGATCTCACTGAAATCTAAATTGCAGAACTGAACACACATAAATCCTTTTACATGTTTTTTCACTGGAATAAGATCCACCTTAATTGATTTGTTTGCAATGTGGAAGAATAGATAGGAGTTTGACTGCTCAACACCCATTTTGCATAAATAATAGAGCCGCGCAATTCGAACTGCGTCGCTTTAAGCACATGCCACTTTTGTGTGGGGATGGTTGCATGCAAAAAAAAAAAAAAAAAAAAAGAAAGACTGGCAGCTTTTGTTCTACAATTTAGATCTCTTTAGAGCCATACACCAGCAGGTACATCAATGCCATCAATGTTTTAGATATTAAAACTGTGGGCTGTCCCATTTCATTTTATGTTTTCTAAATTCATGCGGCTGCTTTGTAGAAATCCAGACTTTTTATCACTGTCAATTTTCATTTGTATAATCTGTATTGTTAGCATAAAAATACACTTCCAATTTATTCTATCAAATGAATGAATTTCACAGATGCCTCCAAATATATTATGAAGCATAACAAATTATTGATACCCTCTGGTAGCTAGACAATAAAAAAGAAAGGAAGTAGTGTATTAAGCCTACCCATTCTATATTTTTATTGCCCCCTTGAGCTAAAGACTTTGAATGTGCCTGGTTTAAATTCAGCTCTAGTGACAAACTGCTTTTGCTGGTGTCTGCTAACTACCATCGTATTAACCTTTCCATTAGTGCTTGCTTAGAGATTCTAGCATGGTTCCTTCTGAACATCCTAAATCTGCCACATTTGATTACAGCATATCAGTAAAGTGCACAATGATTATGATCTTATCTCTTATTACCCCCTTGCTTGGCAACAACTCACACGTCAAGTTTCCTGACAGAGAAGTGTAAAATTTGATAAGTGTCCACAGTCTTGTTTTCCCATTGTGCTGTAAAGGAAAAAAAAAATCCACATTACTGAGAAAGTATCTTAGGAAAAACTTAAATATCTTCAACTAGCTTTTCAGTTAAAAAAAAAAAAAAAAAAAAAAAAGGAAAAAATTCCAGCAGTTCTCAAAATCTTTTAAAATTGATTCTGCAATTTGTATGGGTTGGAATTATATGGTGTTTAAGGTCCCTTCCAACCCAAACCATTCTATGATTCTATATTCTATGATTCTATATTGAGAAAGCATAAAAAGGTAAAGGACTGGAGTGGCCAGAGCAAAAATCAAGAGAATATTTACCATAAAAGTATTGAAAAGTTGCTGTTACCTGAATTTGAATTGCAACCTGGAAAGAATTTTATTTTTTAACAACAGCAAAAATAATTTATCGGAAGTCTTTTAGCGTGGAAAGTCAATTGTGACTAGCTTTTTTAAAAAAATATCATCTCCATTTCTGTCTTACACTTCAACAATTTGTGTGGTCTATGTATCATATAAATATGGATTGAGTTAAGTATATCAGAAACAATTTTAAAAAAAAGCACAAGCCAACTTCAGGAAAAAAAAAAAACACTTTTTTGAAGAAATAAAATCTTGTAATTGGGAGGGGAAAAAACTTCCCTGACACACATGAATTTTTTTTTATTGTATGAGAAACATTGTTCAAAGGAATTTTTATTTTTCTGTTTCACCTTACTAAGAGCTAGTTTTCCATTGTAGTTTGCTGAAATCCGAGGTGTATTTATAAAATCAATCACCATATTTGAAGACTGTTATTTCCTTCACTTTATCTCCTGACCAGCGCTTATGTGTAATAATCAAATGCAGAACATTACTTCTGATGCAGTCTCTTCCTGGAGTGCATCAGTGGTGTCTTTTTTGTGAAGTTTGTGTTCCAAGACATTTAAAAAATATTACATAAATAGTAAATTCACTGTCTCTGAAGATAGTGCTTCATCCTAATTGCATATTGCAGTCATCTCAGTAATGCATTATAATAGTCACCATTTTTATCCCAGCTCTTGACTTGGTTCCCCATGAAGTAGTAGAATGGTTGTCAGTATATTTTAACTACGTTTCAAGTAAAAGAATTGCCAGGATAAGGGATTGTGAGGTTTTATTTTTATAAAATGGTAACTTGCTGTTCATTATATGTAGGAATTAAGAAAACACAGTCCTACTTTAACATAAAACTTAGGGTTCAGTTCATTCTGTAAACCCAAACTGAAAATTAAATAAATGGAGCAGAATGTATATTAGGGGTTGGTACCAGCTGCCATGCAAAATAATTTTTCGTGTTGGAGATGGAGCTCTCATCTGGAAGTATATATTACTGGTTAGGGAACCAAATGAGGGAGTTTGGGATCTTGGGTCAAATTGAAGTCTTAAAGGCAATGATTTCCACTGTTTCCAATGGATTCAAGCTTATTTAGTTCGGGGCTGTGGTGGTCCCAGTTTTTGTATGTCTGTTCCGAGACAGAGCTCACAAGTGCCTAACTAGCAGTTTTAGCCGTGTGGTGTTTTTCACATACCTCTGCCTGAGCCTGGGATATCAGAAGTACTTTATTCCATGCGTATAGCCCACTTACTTGCTGGAAAGACCACCACAGGCAAGGTTTCTCAGGTCAGCACCAATAGGCAGATCATGGTTGTGTGAGATTTGCATGTCAGCTTTGTTAATCAGATTCAAGCATACAATTTGGCAAGTGTGAGTATCCCATGAATCTGGGACATGTTATAGAGGCTTTAGGTCCATGAGCCAGTACAGTCCTACTGTTCAGCCTTGTCTGTAGGTACAGGGTGCATAGCAGAGTCTAGGTAAGTGCACAAGTATGAGTCAATGCAAAATAAACATTATTCATTAAAGCTATTTGATGATATTATGTATATACCATATAGAAAAAGGCAATGACAATGTTTCATACTGCTGCTTGACAATGAAATGAGGGACATAGTAGTTAGGCAATCCTGAACTATAAATATTCACATACCACAAAACGTCACAGTTGTACCTTCTTGGGCAGAGTGACCACGAAATGGTGGAGTTCTCTATTCTTGGCGGGGCCAGGAAGGGAACCAGTAAAACCACTGTATTGGACTTTCGGAGGGCTGACTTTAGGCTGCTCAGGACACTGGTTGGTGGAGTCCCATGGGAGGCGGTTCTGAAGGGCAGAGGGGTTCAGGAAGGCTGGGTGCTATTCAAGAGGCAAATCCTAATGGCACAGGAGCGGTCTATCCCCATGTGCCCAAAGATGAGCCAGCGGGGAAGACGACCAGCCTGGCTCAACAGAGAATTGTGGCTTGAGCTTAGGAGGAAAAAGAGGGTTTATAATCTTTGGAAAATTGGGCAGGCCACTAGGGAGGACTATAAGGATGTAGCGAGGCTGTGCAGGGACAAAATTAGGAAGGCCAAAGCTCATCTGGAGCTCAAGCTGGCTACTGCCGTTAAAGATAACAAAAAACGCTTTTATAAATACATCAACACAAAAAGGAGGACTAAGGAGAATCTCCATCCTTTACTGGATGCGGGGGGAAACTTAGTTACAAGAGATGAGGAAAAGGCGGAGGTGCTCAATGCCTTCTTTGCCTCAGTCTTTAGTGGTAAAACCGGTTGCTCTCTGGATACCCAGTACCCAGAACTGGTGGAAGGGGACGGGGAGCAGGATGTGGCCCTCACCATCCACGAAGAACTGGTTGGTGACCTGCTACGGCACTTGGATGTGCACAAGTCGATGGGGCCGGATGGGATCCACCCAAGAGTACTGAGAGAACTGGCAGAGGAGCTGGCCAAGCCCCTATCCATCATTTATCAGCAGTCCTGGCTATCGGGGGAGGTCCCAGCTGACTGGCGGCTAGCAAACGTGACGCCCATCTACAAGAAGGGCCGGAGGGCAGACCCGGGGAACTACAGGCCGGTCAGTTTGACCTCAGTACCAGGGAAGCTCATGGAGCAGATCCTCTTGGGAGTCATCATGCGGCACTTGAAGGGCAAGCAGGCGATCAGGCCCAGTCAGCATGGGTTTATGGAAGGCAGATCCTGCTTGACGAACCTGATCTCCTTCTACGACAAAGTGACGCGCTGGGTGGACGAGGGAAAGGCTGTGGATGTGGTCTACCTTGACTTCAGCAAGGCTTTTGACACCGTTTCCCACAGCATTCTCCTCAAGAAACTGGCTGCTCTTGGCTTGGACTGGCGCACGCTTCGTTGGGTGAGAAACTGGCTGGATAGCCGGGCCCAGAGAGTTGTGGTAAATGGAGCCAAGTCCAGTTGGAGGCCAGTCACTAGTGGCGTCCCCCAGGGCTCGGTGCTGGGGCCGGTCCTCTTTAACATCTTCATCAATGATCTGGATGAGGGCATTGAGTGCACCCTCAGTAAGTTTGCAGATGACACCAAGCTAGGTGAGTGTGTCGATTTGCTTGAGGGTAGGAAGGCTCTGCAGGAGGATCTGGATAGGCTGCACCGATGGGCTGAGGTCAACTGTATGAAGTTTAACAAGGCCAAGTGCTGGGTCCTGCACCTGGGGCGCAATAACCCCAAGAAGAGCTACAGGCTGGGAGAGGAATGGCTGGAGAGCTGCCAGGCAGAGAAGGACCTGGGAGTGATGGTGGACAGTCGGCTGAATATGAGCCAGCAGTGTGCTCAGGTGGCCAAGAAGGCCAACGGCATCCTGGCTTGTATCAGAAACACTGTGACCAGCAGGGCTAGGGAGGTGATCGTCCCCCTGTACTCGGCTCTGGTGAGGCCGCACCTCGAGTACTGTGTTCAGTTCTGGGCCCCTCGCTACAAGAAGGACATCGAGGTGCTTGAGCGGGTCCAGAGAAGGGCGACGAAGCTGGTGAGGGGCCTGGAGAGCAAGTCCTACGAGGAGCGGCTGAAGGAGCTGGGCTTGTTCAGCCTGGAGAAGAGGAGGCTCAGGGGTGACCTTATCACTCTGTATAAGTATATTAAAGGAGGCTCTAGCGAGATGGGGGTTGGCCTGTTCTCCCATGTGCCTGGTGACAGGACGAGGGGGAATGGGCTAAAGTTGCGCCAGGGGAGTTTTAGGTTAGATGTTAGGAAGAATTTCTTTACTGAAAGGGTTGTTAGACATTGGAACAGGCTGCCCAGGGAGGTGGTTGAGTCACCATCCCTGGAAGTCTTCAAAAGACGTTTAGATGTAGAACTTAGGGATATGGTTTAGTGGGGACTGTTAGTGTTAGGTCAGAGGTTGGACTCGATGATCTTGAGGTCTCTTCCAACCTAGAGATTCTGTGATTCTGTGATTCTGTGATTCGAAATGCAACACAGTGGTGAGGCAAAGATGTATAGTGGAAACGTTAAAGCCTCCCCAACATTGAGGTTCCAGCTCTTCCACTATATCATCTATTTCTTATTGTCTTTCTTTGAAAATTTTCAGTTTGAAAAGTGATTTTGGCTGAAAGTGGCCAAGCTAATTCTCACAGATGATACTCAAAGTCCTCACAATCAGAACAACTCCTCAAACCATTTTATTCTGAAGTTTCTACTTTTTAAAAAAAATACTTTCCACTAATTACCTTTCTTCTGCTGTTGCACGCTTACTGTGTATTTAATTCTTCTTGAAAATATACATGCTTTTTACTTTCTTTTACCATCTACCCTATTTCATCCTTTACCATCGTTCTTCACTAGTATTTTTGCTTAGGACCTTCATTCCCTCATATAAGTTTCTCTTTGTTCTTTAAACTGAAGAAATGGTCTCTTGATCATGTTATTTTCTCCCATTATAACGTCCTTGTTTTCCTCTCAAAATCTAAAGTGCATGTAAATAAACTACACAAATATCTTTAAGCTCTTTGGTTTCTTTGCCTGCTTTGCTCCACTGTAAATGTACTTAATAGTGTCATTAGTAGTTGCTTCCTCCTTAGGAAAAAATAAATGCTTCTTTCCCATTTTTCTTGGTATTTGTGACACTTTATTGTATTTTTACTTCAAGGTTATCTTAATTGTCAAGGCCTGAAGTAGTTCAGAACTTAGGTGTCTGAAGCCTACCCATTGCCAGGTTGGAGGGCCGCAATTCTCCATTCATGCCCTGCTAAACAGCCTATGCCACTAGCTGATACCTTCTACACATAAATCTCCACTTAAAAAGACATTTGAAAACAAAAGAGCAGCGACTGCATTTTTCTCTCTGGCATCTTTATGGAAATACTTGCCTTTTGAGAATTAGGGGTAAGGTGCTCTTACTCAGAGGGATTCAAGGTTCTTCCCTCACTTCTCTAACAGAAGTTTCCCCTTGAAAGCTCATGTTAAGAGTCTAAGCAGGAGGAAGTAAGAAATAACACAAATGAGAGTGTAGTAACTGTATATGGAGATTAAAAGTTTGAGACAATTTTAAAAAGAAGTAGTTAGAGACCAATAAGTAAGGGGAAAATATTTTAGTGTTTGGTAAATGTATCTTAATCGATGGGTTCACTGACTACCAGAGATCTGGAGGAGAAATTAAAGGGAGGCTAGAACTATGGCAAAAGAACTAAAGTATTTTCATTTAGAGGGATATTGATAAATATACAGCTCAGGCATATTCTCTGTACCTAATAAAAGTGGAGTGCTGTCAGTGATTTGATCAACAAGATTGCTAAAAAGCAACAAGTAAACAGGACTGAATGTATGCAGGTTTATAGGTCTTGTTTATCTAAGCTGCTGCTGAAAAAGAAGCAACCTCTTGTTAAAATCAGCAGCTGCAGTCAAAACTTCAC
Organism: Anas platyrhynchos; assembly: GCF_047663525.1. Lineage (NCBI taxonomy): Eukaryota > Metazoa > Chordata > Aves > Anseriformes > Anatidae > Anas > Anas platyrhynchos. The sequence continues at coordinate 18,933,011 of NC_092592.1, read as the reverse complement.
ATTCTGTACCTGGCTTAAAAAATAACACTATATGCTGATTTTGGAAGATAAAAATTTATTAATATAAATTAATCGAAACAACTCTGGTAGATAACTTGAAATGACTCTGGACAGCTTTATAAATAAACTCTATTCATTATGTAGTTGTGTTAAAAAAAAAAATGAGTTGGGATTCGTAATGAACAGGACACTAAAAAATCCAGAAGATACTGTTGTGGTTTCAGTCTGTACTCAACACTAGGCCCTCACCAAATCTGCTGTCTCTAAGCATAGTAGTTTCTACATAAGAGCAAACTAAAAAAAGAAAAACATTATGGTGTTATTTAACACAGATATGAATAAAGCATGGCCCAGTAAGTAATATAGAGAATAAATGTAGTCTTTCTAACTTTTCCTACTGTTTAAAAAATAAAAAAAAAAAATTATACGTGATGGCAAGAAATAGGTTTACATATAACAAATTTAATTTATATGGAACTTACTGACTCCAGATAAATTTGAGAACAAAAGCTTACCACAGAGCATTATAAAAGGATTTGATGCTTATACAAATAACAGGAATACCTATATTTAGATGAGATTGAAAACTAAATAAATTAGAAGTTGAAATCCTTGTGTTTCAAATCATAGGGCAACTAAAATATGAGAATAGGAAGGATAATGTTCTAATGACAAGTTGTGCTGTTACTGGGTTTCTTGCATCAAATAAAACATCTCAAACTTGTTGCTGTCGAAGACATTGGATGGATTTGTGGTTTGGTTCAGTATGCCAAGTTCTCTGTTCCTAGCTGCATGCACTGTGGTGTACAGACAAAGTCCCTTTAAAGCAAAGATTCTTGAAATTTTTGCAGCTTATCCTCACTTCAGCAAATTGGGAATGTTCTGTGCCCCACTGAATACAGCTTCCACCCTTTCCTTCCCTACATCTCAGTGGTGCAAACAGATAGGTACTGAGCACACCGCGTATTCACCTGGGCTCCACACCTTTGAAGGTGCTGCAGGGTGCCCTGGGTTTACTTGTTGAGATCAGTTGTTGCAGGGAAATTCAAGGAACAATGTTAGCAATCCTGCTGAAATCGGAGGGATTATGCTACTATAAAACCTGGCTAAATTGGATGAAAATCAGGCTCAGAGTTTATCCAAAGTATTCTCTTACCAATTTTATTTTTAATTTTATGATAGGTAAGGTTAGAATCCAGTCAGCAGCAAAGAAACCCACTAATTGCTCATTAGGAAATGCTCTGTAATTCCTTTGTTAGCTTTGCAGTTTTGCAGCAATTGGAATAGCTGAACTATCATTATCAAGATTAAAAACACTGGTCTCATAGTACTACATAAACCCTTAGGAGAATGAAGTATTTCTCCTTTTAAAAATCTTTCTCTACGGACAATAAAGTCTGTTTTATACCTAGCCATAAGAAAATAAATTTTTGATCTGCTAATACAGTTCTAATCTTTCACTGCTCTAATATGCTGGTTACAAGAATTTTCTCTCTTCATTAATAGACTGAAGACATTAAAGAGATAGCCAAGAAGACACAAGCCCTGCCAAAGGTGAACACTAAAAGGCAACGAATTGTAGTCTTTACCCAGGGGAAAGATGACACTGTAATGGCTACAGGTATATTTTTCAAATCTTTTTTCTCAGTAAATATTCTAGTTAAGCAATTCCAAGTTCTGGTTTTAAAAACTGTTAAATGGTAGGCATAGCGTTTGCCTTTTGATGTTAATGTTTCTCATCTCTGTTATGTTTTTAATTGTTTTAAGATTCTGAATTCAAGAAGTTGGTATTTCATAGGAATGCCTGAGAATTTAGTTCTGAACATCTGAAGTTCTTTTTTATAACATAGATCTAAAATATTGATCCAGTTGGTTTTGCTCAGATTTTATGACTTGAGATTTTATCTGTGTAGCCATCTTTGCTGCAAACAAGAACACACTATGCCTGCTGAGAACAGCTGTGCAACAGTATAGTATATTTAAACATTTGTGAAAAGGAGGAAGTGAAATCCAGTACTAAGTGAATTTCCAGTCTTTCTTGCTTTGAGCAGAAAGTCTCACTTCAAGCTTTTCTCAGCCGTCTGCTCTTCTATTCTCAAAGGAATACGTGGGAAAAAGGTGTTCTAGCAGGGATACAAGTAGTTTGTGCTGTCTAAATTGATGATGTACGACACACAGATTTAAGCATTATAAACATGACTGCCTACCTTTTGACAGTCTCTTTAATTTTGTCCACCTATGCTTCTAGACTAAATAAAGCTATTAAAAACATGTGCTGTGGCAAGCCATTTTAGTCACTCATTCCTGCACAAGGTAAGTTATTAGTCAGGGCTGAATTCCTCCTTTGGAAATCAAGTGAAGTCGAGGAAGCTTTGCACCTGAGGGACCAGTGCTTACTCATATGATATTTGCCTCAAAATCAGAATTTGCTTCAGCCTGTGGCTGCAGGGCTAGGCACTAAGTAGGTATGTCACTGCTATATAGATCATTCTTAGCAGCAGTTTGAATGATTTCTCCAATAGTTTGCTCCTTCCTGTATTTTGTTAGCTACAGACTGATTTAAAGGAAATAGCAGTCACTGAGAGTTGTGTATGTGTATCTCACTGAATAATGATGAAAGTGCTGCTTCCAGAAAGTTACTGCATTATGTGAATGGCCCATATGGAGGCACTCCACTGGAGTATTGTACAGTTGGCTGAGAAATAGCAGTGTAAAAATGTTTTTATACATGAGCTAGTAATAATGGTAGTAAACCTAAATCTTATGTGTAACCCTCCTGTGCTCTTATTTAATTTTCACTGTGTACTTATTTTATTCTTCAAACTGGAGTTGTTAACAAATCCATTAATCCCTTCTTTGATATTTTTACAACTGGGAGCTTATTTGAGGACTGACACTTGCTAATCTTAGCTGTTTGTTCGCTATGAAATGAACTTAAATTAGAGAATGCACTTTATATGCATGATAAATGCAAGATGGATAGAGAGTGTATGCAATGGTGTCAGCTACAAAAGCAAACATGATAAATGTTAAGGCAGTTTTGAGCCGTGGGATAAGCTATTCAGTGCACAAGCGTAGCTGAATCTCTTTGCTATGTTGTTATTCATGGCAGCCAAATAAATGTCAATAATAAAAGAGAATTAAAGATTTTCATTTCCCAGAGGCAGTCCTCTAATACAGCTTGATCTTTCATTTCATTTGTAATTCGTTCTCATGTCAGGATGCAATCATTCGCCTGGCTCTGTGTGTCATGTTAAGTCATTTAATAATGATTAAGAACATAAAAATGTTTGGCCTGTGGGGCAATTCTCAAAAGAGATACCAATTTGTTATTGTTTTCCCCCTTTTTCCTTCCTTTGGTGTGGATCATCTTTTTCCCACCTCTTCACGTTAAAATAATAATGAAAGGAGGAAAATGTGTCCCTTAATTTAGTATATGATGATATGATAGAAAGGCATAGAGTACTGTTAACACACTTATTTCAACACTAATTAGGTCTAGTTGTACTTTGAAACCTGCAGTGGAAAGTGTAAAATGTTTCTAAATGATTTTTGGAAGAATTGCTGTATTTAGGAGTAGTTACCTGCATGGAACTCATTCCCTCTTTGTAAAGTACAGAAGAAGAGTAGGTTTTAGAAAAAAGCAGTCTGTATAGTTGTTTATCCTGCCATTCCGAGGAAACAATGTATTGTCAGAGAGTTCGTGCCTAGATCAGTACTTGCAAAGTCATGGATTTCAGCTATGGATTTGGACCTTCCACCCAAGTCAATAGTGATAATAAGAACATGGCTCTAGGATGTTTATTAGCTGAAAGATGCTTCTGTCACTATTGACTTGACTCAACCAGAGAGGATCAGTATCCAGACAAAAGACTCTGCTGTTTCGTTCTTCCCTTCCACTGCTACCATTAACTATCCTTCATCAGCTGTTGGCAGATCACGTATTCCAGTGTTCTCAGTTTATGTCCTCTGAAGGAGTGCAGGATGGAGCTGGAGCTTACAGGTGTGAGAGTGAAAGATGCCAAGGTGAACCCACAAAACCTTTGTGGGTTTTGTACCTTCTCTTCTCCTTCTTTATTTTCCCCACGGAAAGCACTCTGCTGTCTGACAGCAACTGAGCATTGGGAGTAAAAGTGAATGCCTTGGACTGGACTGCTCCCTACAGAGAGACACGTGGGCATCCACCTCCCTGTTCTTGCCCAGCCCTGCCTATGCATGGGTACAATGAGAAAGACAACACCGTGGCTGTAAGAGCTTCCTTAAACAGAGGTCTGTTTCCTTAGTCAAAATAAACCCTCTGCTTACTGTCCTAGACAAGGCAGCCATGGGGCTAAGTTGAGAGTGTCTGTGTTGCAAGAGGAGTGTTCCTCTTTGGTGGGCTACGTGTAGGCCGAATGGTAGATCAGGGAACAGAAATAAGGAGGGGATACACTTTGGTTCAGCTCTGGCTGGAAGGAGAGAAAATGAGGTGCATAAAAGGGATTGTTCCAGGTTACTTGTTCATTCGGGAAAGGACACAGAATTATATGTGTTGGTAAATGAGATGTAGAATTCTGTTTTATTTTTGGTGGGACAAAGAAGACCAAATACAGCTGCTCACTACATGTACAGAGGACTGACTGTGGAGACAGTTGTTGATTCTTGAACATCCCAGAGAACAGAAGTATCAACAGGTATTTGAGGAGTAGAGCATAGGACAGGAAGGTGCAGATTTTTACCAAAAGAAAAGAAAGAGTGACCAAAAAGTTCAAAGAATATATCTCTGATAGACTGAGACAGCTAAAAAGTCTACTTCCTCCAGCGATCTGTCCCAGCCCTACAGCCAGGATGTTTAATCAGTTTGTGAATTGCTGCATACCCAACATTGTTTTAATGCCCACCAAAACTAGTGGTGGCTCACCTCAAAGAGACTGTGAACTGTGGCCACTCAGGCACTGATTGACAAGCAACTTAGAGGTCCACGCAGCTGAAGCAGATTATGAAAATGGCAAGAACTGCATCAGCCATTCCAGTCTAAGCCATTCCCATTTGTCAGTCCAAATTCCTAATCTGTCTGAACTATTTGTGTTTTCAGAGGAAAAATTTCTCTCTCTATCATGGAGCACATTGGGTCTTCCTACTGTCTGTTCATATCTACTCCATCACAGCACTCCAGCCCCAAGGCTCCTTTCCTCTCCCCTTCCTTCCTGTTCTCTGTCAGTAGGAATAATTGCAAGAAAAAGGCAAGCTCAAATTCAAGCTGAGTGTGATCAGTATGTTTTATAGGGAAGGAAAGGAGTGTTTAGGATTGGCACACGGGAGCTATTGCAGATGAAATGTTGACTAAATTAACTGTCAGCTTCTAATAAGACTCCATGGAGCATGTTATCATTGTCTGAAGTTCTCCTATTCGTGTCATTTGGGTGCATTTTCCTCTGATGTCAAATTTTATCTTTTTCCTGTAGAACTTGAATGCATTGGAGTTTCTTAGTGAGCCTAAGAATGACCACTGACAATTTTTTTTTTCAGAAATCTGTCCCATAATGATTGAATTTTGACAAAACTCTTGAAAAAAAGTAACCTGAGAGAGGCACCTGTGATGATACCTTTCAGTACAGAGCATTATGGTTTGGGAAAGACACTAGTAACCGAAAAATAGAATCTATGGACTTGCTTACCTGGGAAAGTTTATTTGAGGAACAGCATTGGTTAAATTCTTGTGTGGACGGTCCTTGGCTGTATTGGGAATTACTTGGCTATCAACACTCAGGTCCCACTAACGCAACCTTGTTCATCATATTCCTCTTCCCAGGTCTGAGATTCTGGATTTAACTTCAGGTTCCCGGCTTGGTGGGATACATTCATTACATGTTTCAACACTTTTTTCTGTAACCACAAAAAAATACGTATGCAGGGAAAGGGGGGAAGGGTTAATGACCACATCCAATCTCTTGATTTCGGCAGCTGGGGCTTTTAATAAACACACCAAAAATCACAAACTCTGGCAACAACATATATGTCATATCTATATGTGTGCTATAACATTTGTCAGAATTAAATGCTGTGAAAACTATCCTTTTTACAGAGTTGCTCATAACATTTTTAAACAAATTACTTTTAGTCAGATACATTTTATGACTGGTCTTGGCCCAAAGGGAAATCTTTGGAAAGTCTGAGCAAAATCAGTTCAGCAATGGAAAAACATACTTTTATATTGAAATATTTGCATAATTCAAAAACAGCTGAAGCTACAAACTTTAAACTTGGCTTGTTTTATAGCTTTAATAGTGGAAAGAAAAACAGTCCAAATTTAAAGAAAATCACTTCAGCATTTTTCAAGTTATGAATGATGAAATCTGGCATGTTCAGGCGTGAACACAGAATTTTCCATTCTTTTTTCCCCAAATATTTTCAAGACCACCTTTGTTAAGGGCACATTTGTAATAAGCTCACTTGTTAGAATATGTAGTAAAGAAATGAAATTGTAAAGGATTCAAGCATTAAAACCTATCTAAAACAAGTTAGGGTTTTACCGAGTTAATGACACCACTTACATCTTCTTCAATTTGTGGGATGTGTGACTTAAGAATGTTTCAGGAAATGTATTAGCTTTGCAGTGATGTGGTAGAATGAGAAAGGTACCCCTTAAAAATCTCTTAGTGCACCTCACACGTGGTACATACTGAAATTTCTGAATTTCTATCTGCTATTATTACTTGACAATTAATCTGTTTGATAAATTACACGGCCTGTGCAATATGGCCAAATTAATACGTGGCTATAAAACTTGTAACATTAACAAATCTTAGAGCCCACTACAAAGCTTTTGATGTTGGAGTAATACTAGGCATTGGCCTTCCCCTGTTATCTGAAACAGGATACCAAGATAAATGAACGTTGGTTTAATCCAGTACAACCAGTCTCAAGGTAATATGTGCACATATTTTCATAAATTAAAAGTTTATATGGGTTTGGATAAAAACAAAACTTGATCTAAATGAAAATAGTAACAGAAGTATGGAGGAGAGTGTGTTTTTATGACTGATGAAACTTCTTGTACTCTGTAAGGGTATGTTAGATCTTGAAGGAGGACTTTTAAACCATTTTGTTTAGAAGAGCTGACAAAATTTTGGAAGCTAGAGTTTTTAAGTGCCATTCTTAAATCCTGATGGTGTGATGCTCCATGCATTTTGGGGGAATAAAAACAAGCATATAATATAGTCTAAACAGAGGTCAGTGGGTTTTCTTTGTCAGGTTGTGCTGCAATCATAGACCAGCATGTTACCTTGTAAGCTTATCTATAAAACACAGAAGTATTTATTACTAATGACACTGCTGACATTTTATGGTGGGCCTGTTTGCAGTTCCTCTTTCTGTGAATTACTGGGTATTGTATGTTGTCCTCTAAGCAAGAAAAAGTGTGTTTTTTTCCTTAGTTCTCATAGCTTTCATGCTCAGCCTTCCAGACAGGAAAAATCCTGACGTGCTCTTTTTATCAGACAGCCTTCCTACGTGTTTACACAAACAAAAGTCATGTCTTGGGCCTGCAGCTGGGTTATATTACAATGCGTGCTCTTTTTCACAGGATTACACACTGTCACTATTCCCTGTCCTGTGATATTCACAAATGTAAAGAAAATTTTAAATACCAAAAATGGAATTAGGAAAAATGGAAATTTTGGTCTGCTAATGGCAGAACAAATGAGCCAGAAAGCCCAGTAGAATTATTTTTAGTTTAGTTGTGACTTAGGAAACCACAAAACCTAAATTAATAATGAATGTTTGTTGATAGGAATTAATGAATAGCAAAGCTGGTAATACCTTTTGTAACTGAGACCATTCATGATTTCATGCTGTGTGGGAGAGGTCTGAGGATTTTATTAGACAGCTGAAACACATTATTAAAATCAAAGTTCCTGGATACCAGTATCTCAACTGGACTTGTGTATCAACAATTACATCTCAAAGAATGCATATACCTATGTATCTATATATGTAAATATATATATGTATGTAAGCAATGTGTAAGTGTGTGTGTTTCAGTAATTTCTCATGGATTTAAAGAATAAAGACTAGTCTAACCTAGTAACACAACAGTTTAGCCCAGCAATTGAGAAGAAATTTAATCACTAGTAATAAGCAATTTTGAAGGCAAAACTATACTTTTCATTAAGCATAGCCTGAATCTCAGGTGCTATAATGAATTTGCATTCTGGCATTCCACGGAAAAACTACTTCTTTAAGCTGTGAAAAGCATGTGTTTGTAGAAAGGCAATGAATATGGGCCCCCATTCTATTCGTTAGGACTTGGCAGTATTTCCTCTTACACAGAAGAATTTCTGTATTTGTTTCTCAAATACAAATACGTAGATCTAGGAAGTCAATTTTTGTACCATAAATCTAAAAGGAATTCTTGGAGGCATGAATGTTAATACACAACTCCAGTGGTTGTGTAACAGAAATTAAGTGATATTGGCCTTATAGAGTGGAAAAGGGGGAGCAGGACTAGGTTGGACCTAAGATCTACCTAAACTTTTATCTGCAACAACATATAGTAGTAGGTGCTTGTAAAAACTGAAAAAAATATGTAGTGATACCTCCATGTTACGCTCTCCTAGTTTCCAGTAATCCGTAGTTTGTGACTTTCTTAATCATACAATGAGTGTCAAAGACTGAGTTGTGAAGAAGTACCTCCTGCTATTTGTTTGAATTGAGCCACTTAAGAATGTCACTGGCTATCTCCTGCGTCTCCTGTGTTTTGAACTTCCATCTGGCAACTACAGAGACTGTGGTTCCCAAGGTGGAAATTTGCTTCAGGATCAGCCGGTGACATTGTACAATTGTCTGCAAGCAAACAGCAAAGAAAGAGGGGATAGAGACATGAGTATATTATCAAAAGGGAAATGATCTTTTTGACATCTTGTGTTTTGAAAACCAAGTTTTATCATAGAATTATATTAAAAGAATGGTGAGACAGCAAAATCCATCATTCAGTACTTAGGAAGCACTGGAACTAATGACAACCTTACAAACTGAGTTTGTGCCTCTCAGTGGATGTGTAATTCATGCAACTTTGTTGAGGTTATGGCCCTGTTTTCTGAAAATGACACCTGCCTCTCTGTCAGTACACCAAACATGAAATTCTGGTGACTTCTAGCTTTTCAGCTACTATTATTGCAGCTACAATTATAAGAAAATCCAAAACTGTGGTATCTTATATCAAATAATTATGCTATAAACTTTTCATCAAGTTTTTGCTTTGTTTCAAGTTCAGCGTTTTCCTTTTCTGTACACACATTCTGTGCTGCTGAAATATTCAGCATGTTGTATGCTCTCCATTCCTCCTTTAAAACACATGGTTTAATGAACTGAAATCTGAAACCCATGGTTTAAAGGGTTGCAGTGCGTAGGCTTCTCCCCTCCCGACACTTAGGTTCAAATCATACTAATAGGGTAGCTAATTTATGAAAACAGTCAGATAGTAAATTTTTGCAATTCTTTCAACTACCAATAGTTTTTAAGAAATAGATTTTCTCTTTGCGCTGATTTGGTACGATTATTTTTTTCATTGTAAGAAATTAAATGTATGCCTTGTTCAGCAGGTTTCATGATAGATCAATAATTTGTTGGCTTAACTTTTTTTTTTTTCCTGTGGAGATGTGGGAAGATCAATGTCTGTAGTGCCCTAGGTCATGATCAATACTTTTAATAAAACTACCTTTTTTCTCTTCCTTTTTCTTTCTTTCTTTATTTTTTTTTACCTTTGTACAGTTTTGCTTTTATTAATGAGCTTTTCCTTTAGTTTCAGACCATTAATGGTTTTCAGATAATGTCATACTGCCCAAGGTCAAGGCCAGTCTGAACTTATAACTCTACTTATCAGTGATTAAATCTATTGGATGGGCTTAGATGTGTTAGAAGCACTGCTTTGTAGAGACTCAAAGTTAAAAGAAAACAAAAACTCAACCTTTTGGGAGGATGACACATTGAGGCTTTTTTTCATTTCCCTTTTAAACAAATAACAATTGTCTTATATATGGATCTTAACATCACAAGTAACTACTGTGCCCTTGACTGCTTCTCAGTTAAAGTTATTAAATGCTCCATATTGAGTTTTATAACATTATATTGCTCATTTTGGAAGATGAGTTTGAAATAAGATAACATATCTTCTGTTCATTGCTGAAATTCCGGATGGGAAGCTAGTAACTTATCAAAGTATGTGTTATCAGGTGGAGTTCTTGAAGAGAATATGATATTATTGTCTCTGGGGCTCAGCCCAGTTGCTTTTGAAATCAATGGAAAGATCTCATTAACTTCATTGGATATTGATTATAGCCATGGAGAACTTAAAACACTCATGAATATGAATGGTTTATATGAATCCATGTGTCTTTTTGTGTGCAGTACCTTGTCTGCAACCTCTTGATTCAATTTTTAAAGTCTACCTAGAGGTTATACAAAAAAAGAACTGTATGTATGCTGAAAGATTTGATAACATGTTTTACCTTAAGGTATCTTCTTTGCTGTCTGTTACAAATGAGGTGCATAAAACACTGGACCCTTTGACCACTGGCAGCTAGGCAAAATATCTTCTGCAGAAAATCTTTTTTTCCATTATTTTGGCAGTTTTAGCCTTTTTTTTTTTTATTATTATTAAGCAGTAGTTCACTTCACAGCAAATCATCAGAGAGGAGTTTGAACAGCAGAATCTCCACTCAGAAGGTGCCCTACAGACTCTGATAGCCTATCATCTTTAATTTAGAGATTTTATTTCCCATCTTGTGATTATAGTTGAATGAACATTGTAGAAAAGTTGAAATTGTAGCTATCCATGTCATGCTTTTGCCATAAATGATGGAACGTACGTTTTCAAGACTCTAATCTTCACCAGCTCAAATAGTCACTATAAAATAATTGCACAGAATGGAAAGAGCGTAAAATGTGGTTATGTATGGTGACCCTGGAAGAAAATTAACTGCTGGAACTGACCCTTTGATTAGAAGTTTCTCTGCTGTAGCGTCCAGTCTCAGGTAAAAGAAGTTGTGGTAAATAGGTGGCTGAATGAAATACAAATTCTTATCTCCAGGAGAGAGAGAGCAGAGATGCTGGCTAGTGGAAAAAGTGGGCAAGAGGGTTGGGGTGTGAGTTAGAATGGATCCTGCTTTGGGGATTTAGTATGCATTTTGTGTAAGGCAACAAAACATTCAGAGCTGACACTGGAGGTGGGGTGAGGGAGAGGAGTAAATTGGAGTTCTCCAAAATGGTTACCTGTCTGAAAGCGGATTTGTGAGGTTTTATGATCAGTTTGACTCGGTTATTTCCACAGTAGGTTTTACAGGTAAAGCAAAGTGGGAAAGATTCAAATGCCATATCTGAAAAATAAGCTGTGCATCTTACTCATATACCAGTGACCTGACGTTGACACACCTGAGAATAATACAGGTTAGGAAGTAGCAGTTTAGATATAAATCCACAAATACCACAAAAATAAACTTTATGTATTTGATCCTATTTGAATCAAAGTAGGCTCCAGCTTACTTTTGCCAGAGCTATTTTCTTTGTTATGAATAAAAAAGTCAGTAAAATAAGCAGAGCTGACTTAAAGTATGTAAAGACAGCAGATTTAGTAAATACAGCAAACTCAAATTATTTGTACATTGTCAGGCTGTGGCTATATCGACATAATAACGTTTGTTTAAAAAGAGTACAGACAGTCTTCAGAAACCAGATTTAAGGTTTGGAAGGTGACTTCCACTGATTTTGTTTGCTGTACTCTGCTACCCTGTGCCCCCCCCCCCCCCTTCCTTTGTAATCCACCCTGATTCCACTCCCTGCCACAGTGATTAGCAGTCAAAACTAAATCAGAGAGGAGTCGGTGGAACCAAATATTTATACCGCTTGTAATCTGACACTGTGATATTGTACTGTGAACCTGAAAAGATGCCAGGCCATGCATTGTGGCTAATAGCAATTGATCACGAATAAAACTGCAGAACTCTACTCTAAATTGTTGGCTTTCTAAATTTGATAATAAGTACATTTCCTGATAGAATATAAAAGTGCAATAAACTATGCATGCCCTCTCTTTCCTCCCCACCTGTCCAATTGCAGAATGCTGTTTGTACAGTATATTGTTGCTGCTGACATCTGAGTAAAAATTTTAGGAGCAGTTGGCTATCAAATGATGGCAAATTTAAAGGTTATGCAAATTGTGCCAGTACAGCCCAGCTTGTTTCAGACCTCTTTTCTCTATTATCATATCAATTGAGTCAGCTCATAGTAGACAAAGCAAGGTTATGGGAACCACCTAGAGCATCATGCACCATTAAACATCAATGCAGCATACATGAACATCTGCAACAACGATCTTATTAACAGAGGGTATAACGGAAGGCAATAAACAGCTTTCTTAGTCACTTAATTGTAAAAAATTTAATAACCTAATACTTGCATTATTTATCAACAGCAAGTTGGTCAAAAATATTATGCAGTTGTGGTTGATTAGATTGCACTACCTATTGCACATTGTAAATTACCACAGAAATATGAAAATCCATTTGTGAGCAGTTAAATGCTGTATTTAGTATAGTGCTAATGCAATTTTCTTTTAATCTCTGGCACATCATGGGATATAAGTATGTGTCTTTTGGAGTGACATTTTTATATTTGGCTAAAACCAAATATAAAAAATAAAGACTGTTTATGGATTTCCTGCTTACCTTGACAGCGTAAACAATTAAAAAAATCAAGATCATTTTGAAAGGTAGAACACAAAAACTATAAATTAGTCTTTTTATCTGCAATCAAAACAGATGCTTAGATAAACAAAGCAAAGCATGTTAGATTTTCATACTGCAAATGTATGGTGTGTCAGCTTCTGGGCAGTCACCAGTCTGATCTAGAAGATGAGAGCATGTGAAGCTGTGATATTTGATTCCCAATGCTTCCTCCGAGACCCATTTTTGGTTACCAGAAAACTGGGGGCCTGAGATGAGAGCTGTGGGAGGAAAGCACCACTCTTCCAGCTTAGCCTGCATGTGCAAAACGTACAGACATTTAATTATCTAAGAAATGATCTGTAGCTAATTTAGGGTGAAAATAAGCTCCTTCATTTTGGGCCAAATTCTAGTTCTAGACTTGCATAATACTGAAAGAGTTCCATTAACAACAGTGGCGTTGCTGTTTTTAACTGGTGTTTTTAAGAGCAGAATGTTTCTCCGCTGAGATTAGAACAAATCTCAGCCTACACTGCAGTGGCATCTTCGAATAGATCTAAAACCTGCAAAAGCCTGAGAAAATCCATCTAGTAAGCAAGTTTCATTCTTCAAAAATAAATAAATAGCCTAGGGAGATCTTAATTAAAGGCAATAGAGAATTTACAAATACAGCATGAGAAGAAAAAAAAAATTTAAAATTCTAGATCAGAGCTCAGAGTTAAAAGGATAAAAAATACAAATTTCTACATCTACCTTGAAAGGCAATTTAAATTTCTAAAATTCCTGTGGCATATCTACCTCAACAATGCCCAGCTAGCATCCAGTTAATTAAAAAAAGGAGAAATATATTTATACATTAACTTATTTTTAGTAATGTTTGTAAGGAAGGCTCTCTTTCATTTTGATGGACTGATTGTATTTATGAAACTAAATATAAATTTTCCCAGAAGAAAAAGCTCCTTCAAAACTGCTCTGTAGTGACCTAATGCTCACTCCTTCTCTTTTCAGTCTTACTGATGCTCAAGTAAAATAGAAATGCCTTGGGCCCATTTCTGCCTCCACTGACGACCCATGCTTCTCAGATTATCATGTAGCATAAACAAAGCTGTCATGTAACATGGCATTTATTTAAATGATGTGATTTCTGTGTTCACCACTGTGAAGCTGAGGTATAGCTAAGAAAGCTTGCAAGTTTTGACAGGTGTGTTTGCCCTGTTAGGGCAATATGCTTAATGTATAAAAAATGTGAGGCATAATACAGGGGTTGTCCTGCTCAAAATCAAATTGTAATGCGTTTTTCTACAGCTTGTTTTAGCCAACGTCCTGATAAGCTTCTTGACCAGATTATAGATCAATATTTGTGAAAATTCTCCCATAGGACAGTGTTTTGATGGTCCAGCTGTGCAGTGATTTTGAGTATGTCTGTAGAATGGCATGAAATGGAGTACAAACATATGTGCTTTCTCGCTAGCACTTGGGTCAGTGCAAGCAGAAAGTGAAGTACATGGTCTGCTTTCTTAGCTGAAAGATACTTCATGTTTGCACAGCCCATACAGCCAGGTTTCAGAAGGTTGAAGGATGTGTGTGAGCTAAAACATGGGTCAGCGTTAACTTGGGCATACGTATGTGATGTATTCAACAGAACTTGGGCATATGTATGTGATGTATTCTGTGCATTAGACATTGAATATTGAAATTCCATCTGTCATCATTTGCACTTCTTTTCACCACCTGAGCTATCTACTTGTGGATGGAAATAGAGATTTGTTTATATCTTCCATTCCCAAATGTAGCTTAAAGAGTAATATTTCTTGAGAGGGTTTATTTGTTTGTTTGTTTGTTTGTTTTGTTTTGTTTTAATTTTAATGATGAAGTAGAATGTACACCAATCAAGCCAAATCATGTAGGATTTGCAGGGCAGGAGCAGAGGTCAACATTTGTTGATATCCAAGGCCAGATCTGTTTTTGTGCCACGCTGTACTTTCACTGGGGTGGCTAGACTCATTGTGCTGGAGCTATACCAACGTGCAGCCATCAGTACGCCAAGGGGACCTGTTCTCGTTGGAGGCTAGGGTCACACTATTCATGGATTTAGGTTGTTGTAACCCATCTCTTTCTTCAGGACTGTTTTTGATCTGAGCTTTTCCTTGTAATTTCATAGTGTTCAATCAGTGAAACAGTTATGGAAGTTCTGAGTTTTCCTTATTTTGGGTGTCTATGAGTTGATACTCTTTGCCTTTCCTGAGGGGAAAGAGTCTTCAACCCCTTTCCTGTTGCAGAGATCACAGGAAAATGATGCAGTTCTGAGCACTGCCTTATGTCTTCAGCAGCCGTGCTGAGTTAGAGGAGTGCATTTTCTGGCAGTTCAGTGGGCGCAGTTTCAGCTCCCTCTGAAATCTGTGCCTACCGGGCAAATGGCAATACTCGTGTGTGCTCGGAAAGGCTTCCTCAACAGAGTTCATTGCCATTCTAAACTTTAAACATTGTGACACATGCCAGAAAAATTCATCGGCTTGTTCTTTAGGGCAGTTTTTCCATATATGTATGTATGCATTTCCTTATTTAATATTAGCACCAATCTGAAGCAAAACTGTAGTGTTTTCTGTTGACCTCCACTCATTCCCCCATCTTTTACGTGCAGTCATAGTGTTTTGTTTAATTGTGCAAACAAAGAATTGTTCAATATGAGAACTAAAACAGAACTTCAACTCATGGCATTGGCAGTGAGGGTACAGGCAATACCAAAAGCTAAGTGGATCCCATTACCTATATAAAATAAACAAAACACATTCAGGCCTATAAAAGCTATTCATGAGTGTTGGTTGACACAGTTACTTTTTGTACAGTTATAACTAGGTACAGAGTTCTGGGTCTGATCTCATGCAGGTATAAATAATAACAGTTCCACAGAATAATAGAATAGTTTGGATCAGAAGGGACCTTAAAGATCATTGTGTCCAAGGAGCGGCGCTGAAATGACAGGAGTGCAGACCTTGTCACACATAGGTTCAGGGGCTATATGCTGAGTGCAAGAATACTGTTCAATTTTACATCATTGCTAATAGCTGATGTGTATGAGTTCCTCTGGAGAAACCTTCTTTCCCCTACTAACTCCAATCCTATGAATCACACATAAATGCTGTGAATACGACTTCTGAATAAAAATACGCTTGACTAAATGGGGCAATGCATGTGTCTGGGCAGAGCAACAAAGGGAAGACAAGTCTCACTGAGCTTCTTTGGATTAACTTTTACCTCCTTAGTGAGAGAGAAAGTGGGGTCTGCATACTGTCATTCACACTATAGATGCCTATAGGATCATGAGTAGAGCAGTAGAAAATACAAAATCTTGGGCATATTCCTTCTCTGTTTGCACTGCAAATGCATTGCCTCTGAGGGACAGTTCTTTGCATCCTGTCTCCCATAGCTATATGTACTTACTTTTGCCTAGCAAGCTGCAAGAATTGTAGCCTAATTGCTGTATTTTGGCATTTTTTTATGGAAATAAATTTGTATTTATATTGATTTTATCATACCATATACATAAAAATGCTTTATAAATGACAATTACTCTATGACTCGTTTTGAGTAACGTTGTTCATAATAGCAGAAAAGGCCTAACTTCTTCACTATTCCTTGTTATAAAGTTTTCTTGGCTACATACTGAATTTATTTGAATATTTATTTTGAATAATTAATTTGAATCATTCATAGTGTATTATTAGAATATTTGATTAGAAAGATCTGAAAGCATGAGGCTGACGTACATTTTTCTTGTTATAGTATTTAACTCCATTGACTTGCACAAACAAATTCCTTATTTTTCTGACAAGCCCTTCACAGCTACAGCACCAGGCAGAACAATGCACAGAAATAGATGGAGGAGAGGGAGATGCTGGCATGCAAAACAAGGCAAACTTACCCGGCACACAGAAAGTGCCAGGGGGCCTGTAGTGCTCATGCAGTACAGCTATCTGAAAGTCCCAGCCTGAAAATGCAGGATCTCATTCTGTTTGCCTGGAAGTGACAGGTTGAATCAACACGGCCAGGTTTGAAACACATCACTGCTGGACATTGTAAGGATTTCTAGGTAGGGGTTCAGTGCCCAGCACCCTAGCCCATGTTGACTTACATGTACTACGGTGGACAGAGCTGTGCTGATAGTCATGGGAGAATTACAGTGTCTATTTGATTTACATATCAAGTGTGGTATCTCTAAGTGAAATAAAGCAACGGCAGTTGTAGTTTCTACTGTAGAAAAAGAAACAGGAGAAAATATTATGCTGCTAATTTTAAAAGATGCATTTAATGTGCTGAAGAAGGTGCAGAGGCTTAGAGCCTGTGGGCTTCTGGTTTTACCTTCTGGAGCGAGGTAAGAGCTCAGAATCGGCCAGACTGACATGGGTTTGTTCCAAATTCTTTTCTCATTACTTCTTACCTTATAGCTGTCCAGAGACATTTATAGGTTTTGAGCTTAGGTTTCTATGTTCTGTTAAGTTCTTCCTGTCCTTTTTTTTTTTTTTTTTTTTTCCTTTTTATCTGTTTTTGGCCCCCGATCTAAAGAAAATGAGAGAGGATGGGGGTGGAAAGGAGATGGGACAGCATTCTGTTTCACAGTTGTTCCTTTTCTTTTTTACAAGTTAAAGCTTACAAAAGAAACATGAATGTGTCTCCATCTTGTAAGCATCTGTACTCCTACTATCAGCCCTTGGATCAAAAGCTTATTTGAGGAAATAACTAGACATTTTTGTATATATTTTAGGACTCCCTTCTTACTTTTATTTTAATATAAAATTATGGACACTCTAACATGTTGCCCATAAGAGTTCTGTTACAGGTAATTAAATGTAAGTTTACACATTTAATCTACTTTTAAGAGCAAGAGAGACTGGTAAATGACCCAGTTAAGGAAAGTACTCAGCCTAATTGGATGTAATGATTGCTTGCTGGTGTTTATTACTGTACTAAGAGTAGACGTGTAGTCTGTGATTCTAATTTGGTTTAAAGACAGACCTGTAGTATTTGCAGTTATCATCAGAATCCGATTGTTTCAGTTAACATCATGAAAAAGGTTTGTGTTCAGCTGGGAGGTTAAATGTACCAGGATGGTGGGAGCACTGCTTTTCGGTTAGCGATGTTCCCCAATTATCATCTCTCCAGATTGTTTTACCTAAAAAAATGTCTTAAGCCAGATATGCTAGTGCATATTTTTGCCTGAGGAAAACAAAGATAGATTTCACATCTTTACGTAAATAATGCAGAAAATTAGCAATAACTAAATTTACCAGTGAGATGATTCCTTCTGATTTATCAGTGAATATTTTCTTCAGCCTATGAATTTAGTACATCAACTTTTGATTATTTCCAAATCATTCTAAAGCCGCTGAGCTCCTCAGCAGTGTAAAGTCAGTGAGGGAGCTGAATCAAAGTCACAAGATTTAAGATTTCATTAATGCTTGTTACTAAAACTTCCCTAATTATACACACCCTTTTGCAATTTACACTTCCCATTCTGGGCTTTCAGCAAACGATACCAAACTGGAATGTGTTGTATCTGAGTGTGTTTACCAGAGAAGATATTTGTTGCTTAAAAATAGAACATTGGATTTTATGCCCAGAGGAGCAGCACTTGGATTTCAAAACACTTATGTAATTACTCTTTATTTCATAAGCTCTCAGAATGATAAATGAAATCAGAACTGACTTAGAGATGCAAGGCCACTGATGACCAATGCACTTAGCCAAGGTGTCTCTATGTTTACTATGATGGATTTGAGCGTTTTACAAAATAATAGATCACATACAGAAATGAAGTTAAAGTAACATTAAAGTCACAAAAGCAAGGATATTCAGAATGGAGACTTGTGCTTCATCTTAATTCACCCTGTTGTGCCTAGTTGTTACAAGACACAGATCAGTGAAAGATGCTAGCTATTTTTATCCTATTACACAGACATTGCAAGGTAAATTAATGGCAGCCTTAATTCTAAGTGACTTCATTTATTGTGAAGCAAAGAAAAAAACTCAGTATTTGTTCTATCTTTCCATATGCTAACTATTGTTAGCTTACAGTAGACTCTACTATGCTAGTAGAAGTTCTCATAAGGTTAAAGAAAGATAATTTACTCTCTTGGATGTGTGCAATATGTGCAGGTGGTAATACCTTTATCATGTATTATGTGCTCCAAAGCCATGTCAGCTGCTTCTGAAACTTCAGTATTTCAAAATATAAGATTATTACCTCTCTTGAAATAGGTAATGTTATAGAAAAAGGGAGATGGAATGTGTGGTCCAGGTAGAGATGGCAGACAGGGCAGAAAAAAAGATTACTTTCATATCAACAGAAGTCATTGACATGTTTGGGTTTTTAGACCAATTCAGTTACTTACAATTACATCCACTGCAAAAAGAGTAAAATAAGAGCTCACAGTGCAATACTCACCTGAATGTACTAGAGGGAGCTGAGTGAAGGAGTCAAGACAGAGGAGGAAAAGAGAGGAGAAAGATGATAGTGTGAACTTTCATCTGTGGAAGTTTTCTTAAACAGAGAGTCTTGTTTGATGCCAAGACGCATTTACAGCAGTCAAAATATAATGCCCGTGCATTGTTCATTCTCTATGCCCAAACACATGCATTTGTATGCATATGCAAGTGTCTGCTATGTATTTAATGTAGAACATCTGTGTGTTCCCAAGCAGGTTAGTTTATTACAAAGTGTCTTCAACAGATTTATCACTTTGTTCGTTGTTTTAGCATTATCTAGAGCCAATCATATATACCTCCTCATGAAATGGATGAATACACTCTGCTCTCCTGGTAAAGTTTAATATAAGACCTCTCTTTCTTGATTTCCAATTCAAATGAATCCTGTTAAAATTACTAAAAAATATCACTTTTGAAGGCTATCTTAAGAGTACAATACAGTAGATTTCTAAGTAGCTTTCTTAACAGTCCAGAGAGCAGGATGCACTGAGAACTGACTGAAACCTGTTCTTTAATTGGAATATTCATCTTATGGTTTTCATTACCCTTTTTCCTTTGCCTCTCATGGATGGTTGTTGCTAATGCTCCCCTCCCCTCCCCTCCTGGTGGGCCAGCCAACAGTTCCCTCTGGAGGCAGCATCATTATATCTGCCTGGTTCACTTAGTAGCAGATGGTGAAGAGCAGTAGAGCTGATACACTGCATTTCACAGAAACCAGGATCCTTCTGGTACCTCTGCAGCATACACAGACTTGCCTGATTTGAGACTGTGAATTCTTTATATGCTTCCCAAACTAGGTTTCCTTGTTTGCTACTGTGTATGTCAATGTGAGAGCGATTTTTATGATCTGCTCTGTTGCTGGACAGTGAAGAAGCTACTTGTCTCCAGCTTTTAGCTGCTGGAGGATCTATTTCCCGTTTTATTTCTATTTTTACTAAAAATTAAAGGATGACAGCTCTGATGGTTTTCATTTTCACTGGTTGACAGGCTTTTCTTCCCCCTCCCCTTTTTTTAATTCCTGCTGTCTGCCAAAGGACAATCTGTTTGCTCTGAGACAGTTTAATGCATACTGACTACCAGAGGCAGAACTTCCATTGGCTCTGTTACAGGGGTAATTTACACTTTAACAAGGTATTGTGACAAGGTGGTAATTATATTTTTATCACGTCATTATGACATTACCACCTGGAAAGCCATAGCTGATTAATTAGTGGCATATATTAAATTTATAACCCTCGAACTCTAAAGTTATCATACCTAAGTGGTGTAATTATGTTGAACTGTGGTGTGGCAGTGAATTGAGGTGAAGATGCTGAGTATCCACCTATTGCAATAGGTTTAACGAGTGCCAGTAGAGGGCAGGGAGCTGCAGAGAAGGACATACTTTTTTAAAAAGAAATAAGGAAGAGAATGAAGTCGTTGAAATCCTGAAGCCAAATCTAGTCAGCTGGAGAGTTGCAAGGCTTCTTGCATATATGCGTTTTTAAAAAGATGTAATTTGAGAGCAGTCTGATATACAGTAGTTCCTGCTCTTCGTTTCACAGTTTTACTTTAGCTAGTTCGCATGTGTTTTGTTTTTTGCAATATAGCAATTTCTTTGGAACTTTTGGAGGCTCAGACTGGCTATTCTGGAGACTATATCACCTCTCTGCAACTAATAAGAAGCACTGTTTTTGGCAGGATGAGCTTTTCTTAGTCTTGTCCATATGCCCATGTGTTTTATGTTGTTCCTCCCAGTTTAGTTCTTTTCTCTTGCCCTTAATATTAGGAGATAAAGAAAAGGAATGAGACTAAAAGTAATTAATGAAAATGTCCACAACACATAGCTTGATCAAATGTATTCCCATATCCCTCTGCAAAAATACTGCATTGCAGATTATTATTATTATAAACCAAATCTGTTTTTGTCCAAATTACTATGTTGCATTATAGAGTCAGAGCTTCAGTTTTGATTTTTTTCACTGTTTGTTGTGCTTTTCTACGTCATATTTGTAAGCTGCTGATATTTTTTTCTCTCTTTGCATTATAGCAAATGAAGTAACTACTTTCCCTGTGTTGGTGAGTGATCAGAGTGAAATCGTGGATACCAATGGAGCCGGAGATGCATTTGTTGGAGGTATTTCTTTCTTCACTCTTATTTGGAGATGGTCCTATTATTCTCTGTATAAAATCTATCATTTTTTCATTCAACTATCCCACAGAATTAACTTCATTCTTTTAGAGCTTTTCTTTGCATTCTGAACTTACGGGATTCAATTAAGTTCTGATTTTCAAAGGGAAAGTGTGTTCTATTACTTTAAAGATGATATGCCATTATGCTATACTCTGGTCGTTTTCATGAGATTAATTGTATCTGTCAGACTGTTGCATAAACAAGCTGCATCAAGTACTATATAGTGTACAGAAATCCCTCCTGGCTTAAATGTTAACACATTGTTGTTCTTTAAAACAGGTTGTAGTGAATATTAAACAGTATGTTAATAAGTGAGCATAATGTCTTCTGATCATGTCGGTTTTGGTAGAACATCTGCTTCCAATACAATTATTTGGACATCAAAAAAGAACACAAAGGGTTAATTTGTTAAAACAAACCCAGAAAATATCTGGCATTGCTTAATATCCATTTGCAAACTTACTATTTTTTTTGGCATAAGCTCTAAGGAAAAAAAAAAAGAGGATGTTATGTCTATGCCTGTTTTTTAAAACGATTCAATATAAGCCAAAAAACAATCTAATCCAAAAGTTCTGTCATTCATTGTAACCTTCATACATGTAGTTCTGTGATGCACTATTGCATCCTGAAGACTCCGATATCCAGGACACAGCAGCTTTAAGGAGCTCTATTAGTCACTAATTTACTGGAAACATTACCAAAGAGACTTTATAAATAGAAATGCAGGGCTCAGTCTTGTAGCTATGAAGGGGATAACAAGCAGCGTGTTACCCAAATTAAAGCTTCAGAATTGAGTCCCACTTCAAGAAAGTATTCAAAATAAGCTTAATCTTAAGAATGTGAATAGTTCCATCCCTACTCAATACATCACTTAAACCTATGATAAATTTTCAGTATATGCTTAAATCTGGCTGAAAATAGGAATGTTATTACTCATTTGCCTTGGTGCTTCATGAATCAAGAAGGGCAGGAATAGAGGAAAACATGTTAGGTCATGTTATTCATACACCTTTTAATGCTTACTTGTGATTTAGGAACAATTGAAAATGACAAATAAAGACTAAATTTGAACCAGCAACAGTGACTATCAACATAAATTAGATCTTCAAGGGCATATCCCCGTATACGTGTGCTCTGTGTGTCAGCTGTGTCAGTAGGCTGCTGTCTTGCCATGAAAACAGAAAAGATCTTGCCTATTTTGTTTTCAGATCCTAAAAATAAAATAACACAGGGTAGTACTCAGGTGGTCAATATGGTAGACACCAACCAAGCTTTGCCTCAGCAGGAAGCAGGTTTTCATGTCTGCCACATTTATCTCAGATTGTATTTATTTTCATTTCTTCAGATTTTGGGCATTATATGGAAATCAGGACTTTGATGGTTTTTTAATAGTCCTGCTTCTTCCCTGACTTAGCTGCGGGAAGACTGTTAGGTCAGGCTTTAAGATCTGTCTGGTCTCTCATAACCTTTCCTTTTCCCTAGTACTGCCTTAGCTGCTGTTTTTCTGTAGAAAGCTAAAACGTTGACTTCAGCAATTTTTCAGAATGTACTGGATGGACTGGCTGATAGAAGCCAAATCAGACCCCATTCCAAATTGCTCTCTTCCAGGGAGTTCAGGCATACCTGGTCAGGGTAGTGTTGGATCAGTTGTGATATTGCTTTCTCTAAGTGTCTAACAGTAGATTTCAGCAGTTTGGTGGAAAACAATGTGAAAAATGCTAAATTTGGGAAGAAAGTAAAGAGAATGGCTCTTTTGAAAGATCAACTCCCCTTTCTCTTCCTAAGGCTGTTGAGATAACCTGCATGGAGACAACAATCTTCAGTGTATTTGGGGGAAATTAGAACATAAGTCCTGTATTACTGTTTATGGACATGGATTATTTTCCTCACTTCCCCTACAAATAGCACTTAGGCATCATTGGATGCTTTTTGTATAGCGTTCAAGTGCAATGCAGTCTAATGTAGCATGGCATTGTACAGTTCTCCCTTTTACCGTAACAGGTAAGGAAAGAAGCACAGCTGTTTTTTCCTCTGTGAAGGGATTTGGCTCAGAAGTTGCAAATTTCTGAATTCTCATTGCAGTTAGGTCCTTACCTGAATATTGGTATGTGAGCTTAGGTTCTTCTTGCACCATATTTCACTCTGCTATGACTCAGAAACCAACATGAGCTTTTGAATACTCACACTTCTTCCATTAGCTTCTGAGCTATCTTAGTTCTCTGCTGTCACCCCATAAATAATAAATTGGTCATTTATTCTCCTCAGAGAACAGATTTTCCTGAGCTTAGTCCAGATGGGAGATTTGGGAGTCATAACAGTCTAGGTACACAGCTGATTCTAGTCTTACATACTGTGGTCTCCTTCTTCATGGAGTCATTTAATTTTCTTTCCCATATGTAGGAAATGGGATACTGAACTGGATAGGCTTTGATTTGGTCTGTGTTTCATTTGGGGGGAATGTCTGTATTTTATCTATATCACACTTTTCATGTGTTTTCAAAGTATGTATTTGCAACAGGAAAAGTTCTTTATTGTCTCCTTACCAGAAAGCCCTACACCGTAATGTGGGTATTACTAGTTAACATATGTATCTTCTGTTGATTCTAGCATTGTGCCAGATGCAGTGTTTTTAGTCCTGACAGAACTTTCATAATGGAAAGTTTATATATTATTTTCAGGGTTTTCCTAGTTTCTTTCTTTGACTGAGGTTTTTATCAAGCTATTACTACCCATGCAACAGTACCTGAGTACCGGAGCTGTTGACTCTGTTGAGGTTGGAGAGGCCTTGCAGAGAGATCTTGACAAATTATAGAGCTGGGTAATTGCCAACCATATGAAGCTCAACAAGAGCAAGTGCTGGATTCTGCACCTGCGATGGGGCAACCCTGGCTATAGGTACAGACTGGGGGGTGAGAGGCTGGAGAGCAGTCCCAGAGAAAGGGATCTGGGGCTTCTGGTCAACAGCAAGTTGAACATGAGTCACCAGTGTGCCCTGGCAGCCAGAAGGGCCAGATGTGTCCTGGGTGAATCAGGGGCAGCGTGACTAGCCAGCTGAAGGAAGGGATTGTCCTGCTTTGCTCTCTGCACTGCACTAGTGCAGCCTCACCGTGAGCACTGTGTGCAGTTTTGGGCACTACAGTATAAAAAGGACATAAAACTATTAGAGAGCATCCAAAGGAGGGCTACAAATATGGTGAAGGGTCCAGAAAGGAAGACATACGAGGAGCAGCTGAGGTCCCTTGGTTTGTTCAGCCCTGAGCAGAGCAGGCTGAGGGGAGGCCTCATGGCGGCCTGCAGCTCCCTCACGAGGGGAGCGGAGGGGCAGGCGCTGAGCTCTGCTCTCTGGGGACAGCGACAGGACCCGAGGGAATGGCATGGAGCTGGGACAGGGGAGGGTCAGGCCGGGTGTTGGGGAAAGGTTCTGCACCCAGAGGGTGGTCGGGCACTGGGACAGGCTCCCCAGGGCAGTGGTCCTGGCACTGAGCCTGACAGAGTTGAAGGAGCGTTTGGACATTGCTCTCAGAAACATGATTTAATTTTTAGGTACTCCTGTGTGGAGCCAGAGGTAGGACTCAATGATCCTTGGGGGTCCCTTCCAACTCAGGCTATTCTTTGATTCTAGGTACAATATTTTGATTTTAGTATCCTTGTAGTAAAGTGTTCTGAAGTTCATCCCTTAACTTAAAAATGCACTCATTGTTATACTATATTCTCCTAGAAACACAGTCCTTCATTCAAACAGTACAGAACAAGAGTGCCCTGGCAAAGCTTTCCCATACTGGGAAGCTTTTGAAATTGGTATATTAATATGACTGAGCAGTGGTTTTGTTGGCACATGGTGTCTTGGCTGAGAGGAAAATGTGGGATATAATGAGAACTAACCCCATCAAGCAGGTTTTATTTTACATGAGAAGGTCAGGTTTGTTAGGCTTTATCGTATTTTGAAAGATCTTTCACTGAGGCACTCTCTTCCAGAGGTTTAACTCACAGTTTGTAAGGAAATTCCATCTCGACAATTATGCCAACTTGGCAAGTCACTCCTTATGTATTTCTCCATGTGAAAGTGGAAAATAAGGAATCTGGTGCTTTGTTTTGTTTTGTTTTGTTTTTCTAGAACCTATCTGACAGTCATTAAACTTAAAAGTCATGAAAAAGTTTAAAGATACAAGGTTTCTGGGCACTTTTAGCTCTGTGAACTGATTCATGAGCTGAGCAGTTCCACACTTGAAGCTGCTGGCCTCTAAGGAGAACTAGCTTAATCCAACAGCAAGCAACAAAAAATAAACTTCATTCTTCAGCTGAAATGTGATTTTATTAAGTTGGCACCAGGAATATCTCTGAATTTCTTGCCTCTTACCACAGGCATCAAGTCACCTGCCGTTCAGGCTGGTGCAGTGCATGAATGAGAAATCAGGCTTTAAAATGGCTGCAGGTAGCTTTATGCTAAAAATACTTCTCTAAACAACACTAATGGAGTTCTGCCTTTATTGCTTTTCAACAACACTACTACCTTTTAGAAGTGTAAACAGTAATGATTTACTCTGTAGCATCTCAGCACCTTCTATGGATTTCAGGGGTGCCACAGATTTTTCAGTTATAAATCCCTGAGATACTCATAAATTAAAGTTGCAAGTCCACCTCCGGGTTCTGAGGACATTGACAAATCACTTGAGCTTCGCTGACCTGGCTTATGACACAAGAGTTCTCTTAATGGAATTACAGCCTTATTTTGTAGAGTTTGTGGAACATTCTGTTACTCATTAAATTACCATTTATTTATTGCTAGTCAGCCCCATTTTGAACCTCTGCAATAATGTTAATCGGAGTATATTTAACGGCAGTAAACATACTGAAACACAGACAATTTTAACATCCTGTGTTTTCCCTTATGTTATCCTGCTCTCTTTAGCTATAGTGAAGTCTGCTTTCTGTTTGGACTCCTCTTTGTCACTGCCACCGTAACCAATGAAAACAATAAGAATCTTTTCTGATAATAGCTGTCATTGTTCCCTGCAAAATCTCTGCCTCTAAGTGGAATTGGATCAAGAATCCATAATAAATGAATAGCAGAAGGTGTAAAATCAATGCTTTTTTTCAGGTTCTGTCAATAGAAATATATTGACGATGTAATCTGCTATGATTTAGTTATATACTGCATGAAAAGTACTGAAGTATGAAGTGTAACCACAAATCATTTTCAAGTAGTGTAATGACACAGTGACAGAATGATCACAGTAAGCGTATATTACTTAGCACCATGCTATAAAGATATTATACTATTCTCAACGAAAAAAAATCCTTAGATATAAGGAGCTCTTCATTAAGCATTGTACAATGCCAAAGACAAGCTGATAGCGATTTGTTACCAAAGCTGAGTCAACAACTCAAACCACCTGTCAATTTAAAATCCCATTGGCAGCTTTCATGTACAGAGGAATTTCATAAGCTGTTATTTAAAGTTTGAAAGCCACGCTGAGAAATTTTTTGGTGCACATGCTTACAGAAGAAGCAGTTATCTCTCTTTCTCTTGTGAAACCTAGTGTAAATCTTATGAGGTGGCCAAATTCTGTCTCAGTTATCAGAGAGCTGCTCTGATAGAAGACAAGGATAGCAACAAAAGAGGACTTGTCTACTTTCATAAGTGTTTTTGAGCAAGTGTGCCTCGTTGCATCCTCATCATCTCTTTAGAGACTTGAGGGTTTAGTGGAGATATTTTCCTCCTTTTGTTTACATTTCTATTGCCAAGCTGACTAAACTAAGTCATTCCCTCAGCTTTAATACAGAGGTTAATCCTAAACAATATTTTTTCTATCTTACTCTAAATGCCTCTACAAATTAGATAAAGACCTTGGACTCCTCAGAGTTTGCCTAAAGGTCATCACATTGTTCAAATTTTAGTCTGCTTTTGTAAGCTAAATGCAAATGATTTTCTATAGAGTGGCATCCAGCTTTGTTTTCAGAGTTAAGTAATATGTGGTATATTTCTACATTATTGAAATGTTAAAATATTACCCCTAATGTGAAACATTCTTCAGTGATATTATGTAAATACATATATACATTGTGAAAACACACTACAAGAAATAGGAAGATAGGCTTGCAAAGAATCCACAGTGCACAGAATAATTGCTGTTCATTATTCCTCTACTAATAAGTTTGATTCAAGAAACCTTGTTTGTTTTTTTGTTTTGTTTTGTTTTTAAAAAAAGTCTGGTTCTATTTTCAAGGCACTTCAGTAAACTTTGAAGAATTTTAGTGTAACTTTGAAATACCTTCACTGAATCCAGTGGATTTGAACAAGTATAACAAGTATATGAAGTATAACAAGTATATATATAACAAGACAGTTATGAACAAGTATATTTTTCAATAAAAAAATGAATAAATTAAATCTGTTCTTGTAATTCTTCTGCTGTTGTTCTGCAGAATTCATCATTTATGGAAGGAATCCAAGAATCTTTAAGTTAAAAAAATCACCTAGATGGCCACAGGCTGGAGCAAGTGACCTCCAGATGTCTCTTTCAACCTCAGTTGTGCTGTGGTTCCATAACTTTTAAAGCTATAGGAATTAGGGACCCTGCTGCCATTTCCTGCTTCTCTGAAAATCTGCCTCAGTTGTCTTCTGCAGGTAGTGTTGGTGGTTAAAGCGTAGAAGCTGACTGAATTAAAAATTGAAGCTTATACAGTGAGAGTTCCATCTACTCACAATAAATCTGGTATAGGGCAAAGGTGGACTGTGTTCATGGCTTTGTCTAATAAGTCTCATAGGTATTTCAAGTAAAGGAGTTGGGTGGGTAGATGCGTGTGAGAAATTAAATACATTCTTATGGATAGTTGCTGTATGGTTATACCAGGAGTGCAAAAAATGACAAATAGTTCTGATAATGTAGACAGCAGAGACTGGTGATTAAAACGGTATGTCAGATTACTAAATTATGAGTGAGCTTGTGACTATATTAAAAGTAAAACTCCTTAATGGATGTATAGGACTGTCTAAAATTGTGAAAAAAAAATCTGTTTTCACTGAAAGCATTGCAGAGGAATGAAATACTCTTCTTATTTGTTGTCTTTTCAGCTCTGTATGAATCTCTGTTGTAAGCGTTGCCCTCCCTCCTGTACTTGGCACCCCTACAAAATTCTAGATTTGTTGTAATAGGAGTTCAAGGAACTAGGAGTAGTTCTTTAATAAACAACAGGAGTGTGATACCAGAAGCTACTTAATTCGCTTAAAATGGTCTTTAATTTGTATAAGGTTTTTGTATTTGTTTAAAATACCTTGGGAAGTTGTCATCATTTCTAATCACATTTGATGGAGAGAAATACAGTGGATAAAATATCACTGCTGTGAAGTACTACCTTCTGATAACTCCAGAACCCTGAGAGGCAATTTTATTTGCCAGCTGGGAGTGAGGGGTACTTCTTTTTTTTTTTTTGTAATAGCATTTAGATATATATGTATATGTTATTTCTTATGGCTTATTTCTGCTATAAAATTTATCTTCATGAGCAAAGAGAAGAGGGGATACTACATTGCTTTGTCTTTTCTTTGAAGTAAAGATAAATGTTTTAACAAAAATCAGCACTCTTAGTCTTCATTTATACAACATGGGTGGCTAATTGCTTCTGAGCAATCCTGTTGTTACTGAGATCATGGCTGATGAGATATGAAGCTTTGAAATAAAAATACCTTGTTAATGTCATCCACATTTTGACTGACAGCCCATTTTGCCCATCTTTAATACTCCTGTTTTATAAACAGAATACATGAGTATAATAGCTGAGCTGCAGATAGGGCATCAATCTTGGCTTGCTAGAGGAGAACTTGTCAACATGCTCTTGACTTACCGCCCATGTGTGGAATCCTTAATTCTCTCAGATAAATATCACATCTAAAGCTAGGCTGTTAGAGGGTCACGTTATCTCTATAACTGGTCTTCTACAAACTACAAAATTACGAGATTATACTTTCCTGGCTGACTTTGCTCAGTCTCAGCTAGAGGCACATTGTTATTCTGATCAATATTGTAGCCAGTCGCTAGTCATTTCAACATTGATACTGGCACAATTTAGAAGTTTACCACAGTTTGAATTGCAACTACTTGAACAAAACCACAAAAACTGGTATCACTCAGAAAAAACACAGTGTATTACAGTTTTCTGTTTAATTCCTTACTTAATTTATTTGCCAATCCCATTCAAAATTATTTCTTTGGAAGTAATATACTCTTCTTTGTTGGTATTACATGTAAAACTTGTAACAAATGTTGTTCCGGTGTAATGTACATTTTTTTTAATTGCTACCATTACCTAGGTTTCTAACTGTTCATTTTAATAAGTTTATTGCATATTTATATTTATCAATACATAGTAACCTAAATATGGTAATTCTCATTTTCACCTATACAATATAAAGACAATCCAGAAAAATACATAGAATTACTGTAAAGCAAAATATTAGTATATTTGCTGTGTTTGGTTTTTTTTTCCAATAAAATGTACGAGAGCGCCCTTTGTAAGGATCACTGGGTGGAATTAAAAAGCCTCGGAAGTTTCTAATTAGACTGAAGCAGGACCTGATCCTTCTAGCTGTCGTTCTCTTTGCCTGTCACTGACATTGGCAGTGCTAAGGGAGCCATAGTGTGCAGCAAGAGGATTAATATTTGGGTTTTAAATGCCTAGTTTACCTCACTGTAAAATCAGAGACATTCTGGATTGGCTTTGTGAGAAGCAAGCATTGAATAGACTGTGTACATTTTCAAAACAAGCCTACTGTGTTAAAAATAGATTTTCAAAACCAATTATAAAGTTCCAATTTTTGCTGTAATAGCTATGGGACAATTACAAATTGACTTAACGCCTCAAAGCAAATCATCACCGTTTAAAATATTTTGTCATGCCTACTACCCCTATCCTCATAACATTTCATTTTATGTTAATGTGTCATGTGTTAGAAAATCATGTAATGATAAAGAAAATGTTCATGTGGAAGGTTAGAAATGACTTTAATGAGTTATTATTACCTTGCTCTCAGACTGTTGATAATATTTTTGTGTTATTTTAATGTATTCTGAGTAGAGACAGAGGCACTAGTCAGATTGGATCATCAAGAACATTCCCCTGGGAATCAGGGCAGGATGCAGTCCCCTAAGAAATGATGTGTCAGATTAAGCTGATGCTATATTCACAGGAAATACAACACACAATGAAATACAAAAATACACTGAAATATGTTATCTATTTCATGTCTGATATGAATTGGTTTGGCGCTATGGAGACTGACACTGATCATAAAGGCACTTCTCAGGATGTGGTATTGGTTAGTGGTATACTCGCTCACTTGCAACTTGCTCTATTATTTAATGAGATAGTAACTTCTCCCATAATTTCTTCACTTCCCCTGCACTGAAACGGGCTCATACTTGAGGTGGGAACATGGCAAGGTTGCAATAAAAAGGAAAGAAAATTAAAAGACATGGTCCCAATTGAAAGCAGCGGTAGTAGCAGTGCTTGTAGGTTTGACACTGATCTCTTATACTTAAAAGGACATTACTGTTATTGGTGATCTGCATCAATCCAGGACCATAACAGATATTTAAAGAGGCAAAATATACTAAGTGATAGCCTATAAAATATGAGCAGTAGGAATATAATGCTGTGCTAGGCTATTTCAGCACACAAAACTCAAGCTATTCATAGGCTGTCTAGCTATCACGTAATTCCTACTGCATTGGCTGTTGCTTTTTGATTCTCTTTGCATACTGCTGGCTCAATTGAGTAGAAGTATACCTGCAAATAAAACCTTACTGTCGTATGGTTGCTCTGCAAACAGAAGTTCCAATTTACTTGCTTTTGTGCATATGAATCTCAACCATTCAAGCCATTTTTGTACTTGACTATGACAGAAGCATTACGCTCTCAAACAGCGTTAAAAATTGAATAGTGGTTAATAATAATATTCCATTTTGTTATGCTTAGGATTTCATAATCTCTATACGAAATTAGTGAAATTCTCTTCCTCTTATCCCAAGCAGTAGGTGTAGGAATCTGTGCCATTTCATGTCAATACTGAGAATCTGTTTTGAGGCTCAGAAATTTTCCTGAAATACTTATTAAAAAAAAAAAAAAAAAGAAGAACAAAAAAGTTTATTTCATTCTGTTGTCTCAAAAAAGGCTAAGGAGAATTTTAATTTTTGGAGAACACTTCTATGAAACTTTCTAGGAAAAGTTTCTAGAAAAAAAATGAAATAGAAATATCAGCCTGAAAAGTAGGTGTTTGTATTTTGTTGTTGTTGTTTTTCCCAGATAGACACAGATGTTTCCAATGAAAATACCTGTGTTAAGATTTGGTATACACAATGTCTTGATTATTCCTTGTAAGCTTGGAGGGTTTTATTTTATTTTATTTTATTTTATTTTATTTTATTTTATTTTATTTTATTTTGTTTTGTTTTGTTTTGTTTTGTTTTTGTTTTATCAAATGTTTTCTCCTGGGCCTGGCTGTTGGAAACAAGCCGAAAGCCACCGGATTCTGATCCAAAAAGGAGTTTTCCCAAGGTTCATCCTGTGGACTTAAAAACGAAGAGTAGGACCATCAGAAGTTAAAATTTTGTTATACCAGTTTCTTCCATCATGCTTTTCTTGTAGCATATTGTAAGTTGACATGATTCTGTTCCTGGACAATGAGATGCACTGGGGAGTTTTAATAGACGTGATATATGTAACACAGATTATAAGTAGAGTCCGCAAAGGATGAGTAATGTGGAAAGTGTCACCATATAAAACGCTTTCCTCCAGTGTTGGGCTGTTCTTCCTTAAAGAGTGGACAGCGCTCAGTGAAGGCACAGGCCAAGAAGTTGAAGTCAAAAGGAAAACTCGAATCAATCTCAGTGGGCTCCATATTGGGACGTAAGTGTTCTCCATCCGTTGCACAGCCTTCAGGACCAAACTGCTGTAGAGCTACAGACACTATTTTTGCTTGCACAGAGACATCAAAGAAACAATAATTTTTCCTCAGAGAAAGTCTCCAGTAGGCCCAAGCATCTATACAGGCCCTGGGAAGTACGATTACACCTTACTCTACGAGCTGCAGTGAGCTGGCCCAGAAGGTCCAGACAGTGGTAATCATATAAGCAATGCAATAAAAATACTCAGCTTTGAGTAATTGACTCCTAATGGAATAACAGGGATATAGTGGAGTTTTATTTCTTTTTTTTTATTGTTACATTCTTGCAGGAATCTTTTGTTAACTTTTTCCACATGTAATGCTTTAAAGCATTAGGGGCTGAGCTCTTTTTTGCTTTGTGTATTCAACACCTCCTCTCCATTCCAGGAAATGGCTGCTAAAGTGATATGAAAACACTCCTTGCACTTACTCACAGTCTTCCAGTAAATGCAAAGTTGCATTATTTGCATGTGTCCATAAATGACTGTATAAACTCAGACTGAGGCAGATGCAGGCATGCACCCATCTGAATGATCCTTACAGGAATTCAGTGCATTCAGGAGGTGTTTGTAAATATAAAGAAGACAAGAAGGACAGAGATAGCAATAACAATACTAGCTGCTTTTACTGAAAACATGCTTGCTTTAGTATTCATGTCGGTGACTAGAAGACAAGAAGTTTGTGTAAGAAGGTGGTACACAGACAGTGAAGTGCATCCCCCGTTTAGCACATGACCGTTTTATAAATAGAGTAGATATAGACTTCCGAAACATGTTATTTGTGATCTCATGGTTTTGTCATTCTCTGGAAGTAAAAATATTGACATTTACCAGGCTGTTTGTTCCAGCTTTCTGATCTCCTGCAGTTTATTTTTATAACAACCTTATTGATGAGCCTCTTACTCAGCTCTCTAGGTTTAACTGAGTTGAGTCGATTTGTTACCACAGCTTCAAGTAGCTGTTACAGAACAAGCGAGACATCCTAATAAAGCTGTAAACGTGTTTACTCAAACATGGTATTGATTTTACTTGGAGAGGGAGAAGCTAGTGCTTAGCATGGTGTCAGGGAGGATGAATTTAACTGCAGTTTTTCATTGTCATCTGTCCTGGTTGTGAAACACTAAGTGAAGCCACAAGAGGATAATTAGAATTGCCAGAAATTTAGCCCCTAAAATCAGTTAACCACTTGGGATTTTTGTAGTTTAATTAGTTTTTATTAAAACTTTCCTCCAGTGGTGCAGTCAGGAAGGCTTTTCTAATGTTCTTTTCAGTGACAGTGAGATTTCAAGGTTGCCACTTGTTAGATATACATCTTAAATGACTGTGTTTCTGAAAGGATTGGTAACCTTTCTTCTCTCACTTGTAATTAGCCTGGCACTACAGTTCGGTAGAAGCACAGAGCCATCTCATTTAAAAAGAGAGGAAAAGACACTTGTTTACTGTGTGCACTTGATTGTACCTATATACATTTGAAGCTAATAGTATAAATATGCGTATGTAGAATAATTCTTACACTATCTTGAGAGAGAAAGAACTTAGGCGTGTGAAGATTGAAAGAAGTATCATATATTGGGAGATGCTTACATTTAATTTGTCGTATATACCATAAGTCTAATGTGTCAGACCACAGTGCCAAAATACATGAAAACTGAAGCCAAATCCCACCCTTAATCAAAAACGTTTCCATTTAGAATAGCCAACATTCAGTTTGATAGCAATGGGCAGGGCCTCTGGCTTACCACAGTTCTTGGCTGTAATATCCACCATCTGCCACAAAATCAAAAAAAAAAAAAAAAAAAGAGAAACCTCAGCATGTTGACATACAGTCGTTCAGTGACTATATTGCCGAATCATCTGATGCCAACATCTTTTACAAAATCTAGGCTGGCTGGCTGGCTCTTGGCACCAGCATTGCTAACCACCTGATTACAACTGACCAGACTCAGGATACCACAACATTAACCCACTCCAACAGCACTAAAAGACATAATAAAAAATAAAAAACACCTCACTTGTATCAGCTACAAGACTTTAAATTACCAGAGTAATGTTTCTTGAAAACTGTATCTCCGCATACTGCCGGCCTGGAAGGCTAGTGGGATCACTTAAAAATAGACTGCTCAGGCAACTGTGATAAATGCTGTGCACAAACAAGAGTGTAAAAAGGTGCTTGCGGCTGTCCCCCATGGTGGAATAACACCAGCTTAAAAAGGCAGTTCACAGATGACTCTGTAGAAACTTTAAATACAAGAAAGAGGAGACAGCTCAGTTGTCTGTGATCTGTTTTGTGTCTGGGACAATTCTGCTGGCAAATGGCCTGGCTAACACGGGTTGTGTTAGGTGCTTCAGGGTTCACCTGGAAGAGGAGGATTATCTGGAAACATCACATAACAAAAATGTTTTGAGGGGCTCTAACAGCTTGTAATTGTTCATAATTAATGCATTTGATAGTTGCTTTTTTTCCTGATTTTCTCTCTTGCATTTAAAAAAATACATTAATATTTCCTTGGGCGTTTTTTGAAGATTGAAAGCGTGAGAGAGACTGCAGAAAGACGAGTAGTGGGCGAGCTGGGTGTCAGAGGCTATAAATGGATTTCTAGCCAACATTAGTAATTATAAGTCATTAAAATTAATTGTCAAGTGTACAGTTTGAAATGAAATATTTGGCTTCAATATAAGCTGTTTTTAAGTGTTGTTAAACCATTACTGAAGCAGACCAGAACTGTTGTGAAATCTCAGCTATTGGACTCCTACATTCCTCTCCAACTGCACTAGCGCTAGGCGTTCATTCTAACTACCACTGGTAATCTGGAAACAAAACTTTCAGAGAAATCACATTTCAGTGAAATTGTCTCCAAAATGTCTACTTTGCTGGCCACAAATATATGAACTTGCTTCTCCATTAATGATTTTAAAGTGCTACTCAGCTCTTAAAAATAACAAAGTAAAGACAACGCCTTTTGTGTCAGTCAGGACTGTCTTGCTGTGTCTTTTCAGAGTTGTATTGACATCCCCAAAGAGACTTGAGCTGGTTTCAGTGAAGCCTTGATTTGGGTGTGGATTTTGAGGCTCAAGCACCACTTCTGGCACTTGGTTTAAGGAACCATTAATTTGGTGGTGAGCACAAAAGGGAAGAAAACAACTTGACTTTTTTGTCCCCCATTCTGTTTGCAGGCCTAACAATTATCAACATCGTCTTTGAGCATATGTAATAAGGAAGACAGAGATAGTAAAGATGAACTCTCAATTATTTCAGGCATTCCTTTTAGAGCAGTGATTTCAGAGATGCTTTTCTCCACCGAGAAGAAAAGAAATAATTATGGGCCAAAAATAGTTATTGGTGTCTTATTCCCAGATGACAGAAGTGGTTATGTGAATACATTTTCTTTTGGGGTTTTATAGCACGGTAAGGTTTACAGCACTGTTTGAAGCTCTGTAAGAAGTTGCTGAGTACATGGGCTAGCTGGATACAGTTCCAAATAAGTTCTTAGTAAGTACAGATGGAAGGTGGTTACTTGGCTGTCCATGCCTGTGGGAGACAAAAGGCATCCCAGTCTACTCTGAACACCTACCAGGATGGCCTACTGAGTATCCTGCAGCTGCCATTTCTCTTACTCCATAAATAATAAACGTTTTGGATGTCAGGGCAGGAGGCAGACAAGTGGGAAATTCCTAAGTTTTGTTCTTGTCTTTGTGTGCTAGTGTGAAGAGTGCAGTGTGTAATGCATGTAATACCATGCACAACCTCAGCAGTGCAGAAATGCACTGCAATTAGAAGATAGTGGGCAATAGTGCCTAAAAGTTGTTTTGGTAAAATATTTGAAATGAGGCTGTTTTGTGTAGCCAAATACAGTGCTGCTTTTTGCACTCCATTCCAGTGATAGCCAGAAACTAGTTCAGGGCATGACATAGGTTGAATTAGCTGCTGATCTACTTCAGTATGTGTTGGGATAATCTAGTTCTGTGAGCCCAGACTCATGATAAAAGATCAATCCTGCCCTTTCTGCCTGTGAAACTGTAGGAGTGTGGAGTAAGTGTTCTCTTCTATTTTTGCATGGCCAGTCATGGCACCTTAAAACGATTACAGCCTTTAGCTGCTTTGTGTCTTCCCTCCACCACCCTGCTTGCTGGTAGAGCTGTTTGAGTACTCACCTGTGCCACTTCAGTTTAAATTAACCACATTAGCAAAGACCTACTATTGACCAGTCCACTGTTAAAGCTAATCTGGCTCATTTTGACAAGAGAGTCAGGCTACAAGAGCAGCAAAGAAGGATGGTGAAAAACAGATGGGGAAGTAACTTCTTCAGCTGGAACCAAAAGATCTGAATCCATGCCTCCTTGAGAGTGTGACTCATGGGGTTTGCATCAGAGTACCTTATACACTGGAGGAGGCAAGCTTTAAACTACATTCTGACCATGCTGCTTTTTACTGCATTAACTAAAAAGAACATACTGCAGCTGAAGCAGCCAACCCGACAGAGCTCTTTGTTTCTCTGCTCAAACAGCAGTGCTTTCTGGTGTTCCCTCGGGGTCTCCTTTGCCAACTGCCTAGTCTTAGTATGTGATGTAGTTCTGTGTTTGTGGTATGTGTGTTTGTATTGTCATTCGATGCGATATTGTGTCAGATACTGCTATTTCTATTTCATCTATGAAATACATACCTTTTAAGAGAAACTCAACAGACAAGAGAATGGTTTGAGGGCAAACTCCCCTCTACAGTTTCTACATATCTCATATATGACAGCTGCACTTAATGTCATTTCTTCACCACTCTAAAATCACAGAGATCTCTCATTTCTATCTGCAAATTAGAACAGGATTTTTTTTTCACCTGATTCTGCTTTCGCTTAGATCAGAATAAATAAGAAGTAGCTGCACTGAAGAGAAAAAAATATATACTAGTTTGAGACTACTGTGAGCTTGGGAGGTGGTGACAGTCTCAGTCTATTTGCTGTTGAAAAGTAATTCATGTTTTATGGTCCTTTGCTCCTTGCTATTTCCTCATCTTCACATATATTCGATGCCTTGATCATAAACATCGAGGACAGTTGTTCTTTCTTGTATAAACCGCTCTCTGAACTCATGCTCAGCACAAAACCTAGCTGAGTGTTTGCCTTTGGAGGCCTGCCCAGTGCATCTTCTATACTCACTGAGTCAGAAAGGGACTGTCTTAACAGCCTCATTTTACATACGGTTACAACTTGCTCTGAAGTTTTAACCACCCAGAAGCACACTGGCAAGCTCCTGCCTCCCAGGCAGTTTAAATGTAATGATTGACATTCTCTACGCATCCAAGAAAGTTTCCTCTAAGAATGCATGTTAATTTAATGGAGAGCAGACCATTTTCATCTCGTTATTCAGAAATGGCCTGATTTCTGCCAGGCATGCTGTTTGAATTTCTCAACTGTTACCCAGCTATTACAGCTGGACCATCCTGCCACAGTTGTGTTGTCTGTCATCCCCTGACTGCCGCCAGTGATAGCACTCACAGCACAATTTCT
The DNA here is from genome assembly GCF_047663525.1 of Anas platyrhynchos. Classification (NCBI taxonomy): domain Eukaryota; kingdom Metazoa; phylum Chordata; class Aves; order Anseriformes; family Anatidae; genus Anas; species Anas platyrhynchos. The sequence continues at coordinate 18,895,215 of NC_092592.1, read as the reverse complement.
TCCTATTTCAGATTCTCATCTTTGTATACTGAAAACTCCTGTCTTCTCCACTTGTGTTTATGGACTTAACATTCACTGGTGAAGCAGTCATTTTTTCCCAGCTAATGTCAGTCAATATCTGTGAAATCCCAGCATGTATGTAGTTCAGGTTTCTCTAGAAAAGTATTGATGTCAGAAACATACAAATTTAAAACACCTGTTTTCTATGCTCCCCTCCATTTCCAATGAAAAGCATGTGATTTATAGATTTAGTAGTTTCACGTAAAGCCCCAAACTCTTTTCCCATTCGGTGCAGTTTAAAGAAAATCAGTTATCAGCTTGGCTTTTTACCATCAGTCATGACTGAGAAGCCAAGAAAGAGCTTGGTAATCCATGAAAACAGAGTCTGTTGCTCACCAGTATTATCCTCGGTTAATCTGTGACATTATTTTTCATGTACCTGGTTTTTAATCTTCAATGAACCAATATTATTGCACAGAGTAAGATATTTTTGCCATCTTCTAAAACTATACTCTGTTTCACACTGAAGGAAGTATTTTGAGAAGGAACATGGATTGAATGAGAGCATCATAATTTAACGTGGGATCTTTTTTTCCACTAGTAACCAAGCTGAACAGCAAAAGTGTATTCGGCTATCAAAAGAAAGCTAGCAAAACATTATCTTTGAATCAAAATTTGTGGTATGTCAGAAATTGGTACCAATGAACTACATAGTTTCAAGGCTAGATTTGTACTGTGAAGGCCCAAGACCTGTCAGAGCATGACACAGAAACTTGAAATGGTGGATGAAAGCTTTAGAACACTTTTAAAACAACATATTTCAGCTTACTGGAATTCAGATTTTCTTGGGTAAGTCTCACTTTCTCTCTGCAATTGGATGGGGAAGGGAGATACATCTGAAAGACATTAAAACAGGATAAAAGTGAATAAAGTATTACCTCCAGAATGACAGAGTGGAGTTTTAAATTATAAGAAACTAAGTTTACTTTTAACATCTTGAAAACCTCTTCTAAATTTAAAAAACATATTCACCTCTGCCATAAGTTCTGTCATGCTTTCAATGACAAAAGTTTCAGCCAAGATAAAATGTTTCAGAGATAAGAGACTCAATCCATAAAATTTCTGGTACCACTTGTACTTAACATTTCCAAGTACCTATGAACAATCTCCTTTTTAGGAGTCCATTTGTTTATATTAATTTAAAGATGTACTCTGGTTTTCAAAACACTCAACTCCCAGCGATTTCTGGTTTTCTAAACCATGCATGCTAGAGGTTTTGTTACTTACAACAGTTAAGCAAGTGCCCTGACTGGGAGAGGTGCTTGGTTCTCTGTATAGTTTGCTGTTGGTTTGGGTGTCTGAGCATGGGGATGGGTGCCCACTGTTTTGCAAGTCTTAGGTTAAATTTCCCATAATCAAGGGCAACAGATGTCATCTAAGCTTCCTTATCAGGTAAAAAGTTCTCACTTTATCTTCTCTGTGAAAGTCTGTAACTGTGAACATAGGTAACATTCGTTCGCTATGTGCCTTCCCCTCTTTTGAGAACAACCTGCGCGGTGACAGTTGTGTGGGGCTGTGGCAGTAGCCGGTAGGGACAGAAGGAGCTCTCTGCTGTAGGGAAAACTGCTGCTGTGTTTTATTTAAAAATATATGTGAGGCATTTGAGGTATTTGAGGAATCAGGATTCTCTCTGGAAAAGAGCAAAGATACTGGTAAATACTTTTGAGGTCACTAGTAAACATCAGTCACGCTAATTGTTGATTTACTTGTTGAGAGCAGCCCTGAGGAGAAGGACCTGGGGCTGCTGGTTAACAAGAAACTTGTCATAAGCAAGCAACGTGCATTCACAGCCCAGGAAGCCAGCCACAACCTTGGCTGCATCAAAAGCAGCGGGGCTGGCAGGACAAGGGAGGGGATTCTGCCCCTCTACTCTGCTCCTGTGAGGCCCCACCTAGAGGCCTGCATTTAGTCCTGGGGCCCCCAGCACAAGAAGAACATGGACATATTAGAACAAGTCTGGAGGAGGGCCACAAAGATGATCAGAGGGCTGGAGCACCCCTCCTATAAGACAGGCTGAGAGAGCTGGGGTTGTTCAGCCTGGAGAAGGGAAGGCTCTGGGGAGACATCGTTGTGGCCTGCCAGTGCCTGAGGGGCCTACAGGAGAGCTGGGAGGGACTCTGTCAGGGAGTGTGGTGGAAGGGCAAGGAGTGATGGATTTAAACTGAAATAGGGTAGATTTAGAATAGATGTTAGGAGGAAATTATTTGCTGTGAGGGTGGTGAGGCACAGGACATGCTGCCCAGAGGAGCTGTGGATGCCCCATCCCTGGAGGTGTTCAAGGCCAGGCCGGTTGGGGCTTTGGGCAGCCTGGTCTGGTGGGAGGTGCCCCTGCCCATGGCAGGGGGGTTGGAACCAGATGGTCTTTAGGGTCCCTTCAACCGAAACCATTCTGTGATTCTGCCTGAAGCCACCGACTGGAGACTTGAGGTAAAAATGACAGCAGCAGCACCCTAACTCAGCGAGTCACCTAGGCACAGTGCTGCATGTAAGCATGTACACACAGCTAGGCCAGCATTTCAATGCTCTGCTCCGTGAAAAACTGATGCACTCAAAAGATAACCATTTTCTTTCTTCTCTCTCTCTCTCCTGCTTTGTTCCTAGGCTTTCTCTCACAACTTGTCTACGACCGGCCAGTGACCGAGTGCATCCGAGCTGGACATTACGCAGCCAGCGTAATTATCAAGCGCTCAGGTTGCACCTTCCCAGAGAAGCCCGACTTCCACTGATACTGGTGAATTGGAGGGATCAACAGTAACTCCCATGTCGCCGTGGGATCGCTGCCTAATTTTTCCTCCTTCCCTTCCCTCACCTTTCCAATTACCTGCATCAACGCTTCTGTACTTCTGTTCATTTTATTCTAAACAAAATATGTATTTCTATGGTGTGTTTCTTTCCGTACCATTACCATGTCTCACTAGTCTTAACTTTTGGAAACAGTGCTAAGTGAAGCTTTTTCTCCCATTCATCTGGAAAAAAAATGTTCTCTTGACACAGATTAAAAGAAAATCCCACGTATATGACACTGCTGATTAACACCAGTAAAATATTTCTATTGAATTACCTAGTTTTATCTAGCTGTGACCAAATCCTACACAACGTACTTGAAATCAACAAACCTGACTTTGTGTGTAACGTAATGTTGTAAACCAGGAATAGTTCTTTCTGTATAGTGGAGTCACAGTAGTGTTAAGACCAATTTTGAATATCCCAAGATTTTCCTTAACTGTTTGAGTGTACAAGTGTTTTGAGTGTACATCATATCCAGCCCAGCTTCCATGAAAGCAAGTAGCTATTTTATCAATAATTTAAGGAACGTGATCCAAAGCTGGTGCCGTGCATTCAGTGTTCTTACACTGATGCCAGTAACTTTGGGTCTGGCACTAACGTGAGAGCAGGTCCTGTTCACCATGCTGTAACTTCACATTGGGCTGTCAGGTGAGCCAGCAGCTAGGTACATGCGGTGATTTCAGGACAGAGGTGTGAGCTGCTGATGGACATAAACATACAGCTAGATCCTGTCTCCTCAATGTGAACTCTCTGGAGGCTGTATTTAATTAAGGTACACATAGTGAAAATGAGGTACAGAAATATTTATGCAGGATATATTGACAGGATATGCCAAACGGAATCTCTGAAACGCACATTTTTAAACTTTTAATTTACTTTGGATAATTAAGCAATATGGTGGATTTTGTTTGTATTTACAGTATTCAAAGAGGTGATCTGATACTGCATTCATTACTTTGCTATGTAATTTGATACCGATAAATAAAAAATTGTCGTACAGTAATTCCTGGTTTTGTATTGTTATGAATCCGGCATTCCTCCAAGTATCGTACTGAATCAGAAGCAGGAAAAGGGCTCTTAACCCACAGTACATGTTAGAGCTCTGCGTTTGATCCATGACTTTCCGTGTCCAGGTGGATGTTCAAGAGTGAGCTCAGCACTAAGGAAGGAAGGAAGGAACATCAGTGTTGTGTTTATATACCACGGGGAAGATGAAAAATTAATGGCTAGGGTTCATCAAAGAATGGTAAGCCTGCACAGTCAGGCTTCACATTCTACTGTAAAGCGCAGACCAAGGGACACACAGAGATCTATTGTTATCACACTGTTGATGCATTGCATGGGGAGAAATCACAGCTGTGGTCCTGATTCCCTTCTTTCTTTGGCCCAGTACCTGGTTTGATGCATAGGAGAACAGGCTCTGTCTTCTTAGAGACCCCTGGTGGGATTCCTGCAAGTTTCAAACCAGCTGAAAATTGTCATAGGGCCATGGAACCCCATCATCACAGGTGCAGATCGCTGTGCTGTGAGTATGGACTGTTCTTCAAGGACTTGGGCTCACAGTTTCTAGGTGAAAAGCATTGCATGCACAGGCCTTGTCTATCTGTGGAGCTACTCGTGAACAGCTTTGTACAAACTAGACTTGGCTGGTTTTTCAGCAGTACTACTCTCAAAGAAGTTTGGGCTTTGCACTTCTCACATTCTATCATAGGGGAGAGGGAGAAATACACTGAAGTGAAAACGTAAGAGAAAACGAAACTGAAAGAGACTACAGTACGTGGTCTTCAGCCTTTATGGGTTGATCAGAATAATGTTATTTTTTACATCTCACAGTTATCATTTAATCCTTTAAATTGATATATCCATGCAGTATATTTTAATCAAGAAAATCTGAGAGGGGGAGGAAGGATGTGCTGCAGTCTCTGCTTTTAATGTGTGGTCACGTATGCCACACCATCCTTACTGCATGAATTTGTCTGTCAGTAAGGAAAGACCAATGATCTAGTGGTTAAATCTGCTGTTCCTTTGCTCTGTATCAGTGACACATTCCATTCCTTTCATAAAAACTTTATCTATATCCTGGACAGATAGTTATGTCTCATTTAAATTAGAATTTAAATATGTAAATGTTCTCTGCTATAACAATGGAACTAAAAGACAACATAACTAGTGAAAAGGAAGGGAGGGTATGTAAAGGAAGGGAGTTGTAACATAGGGGTTTTTTCTTCCTTTATCTAGGCCGTTTCTTGTTTTCAATTCAGGATGCAAGAGAGCAAAGTCAGAAGTTCTGTTCTGAGCTTTTCCACTGACATGCTTGGTGAGCTTGGGCTCCTGACATTTGGCTCTGAATGTCAGCTACAGAGCATAATTTGAAGGCAGTGGGAGCAGCTGAGGAATAAACTACTACCCAATTCATGGAAGGGCATCTGAGTCTGACCTGCTCTATTTAACCATTCATTATTTCTCCAATATCTGTCAATGGATATGCCTTGATGATATATGGATACTTAGAAATGTATTGCCAAATCATGCTAAATAACTTGAACCTGTGCTGTCAAATTGCCTGGTGATTTCATTGAGAATTCTTTTCAGGATCTATACTCCTCTCCTGCTTCTCACCGATGAAGGTTTTTTTGTGTATATAATGGATAACGTTGTCATCCTTAATCTTCTTTTTCACATCTATTTTTTCACTGTTGTCCTCTACCAACTTCTTCTGCACAGGGGCACGTTAGAAAACTGGACTTCCTGAAAACCATATCATTGAAAGAATTGTCTGCAAGTGACATGCCCCATTGTCTCAAATCCCAGATGGGAAAACTGAAGTGAGCCTGTCACTGAGCTTGAGCCATCACTCAAACCCAAAGTTCTGAGCTGGGATACTTTCAGAAAAAACAGTAATGGAAATCCACCTCCGCTAGCTGCTGGCCAAAACATGTTACCCTCACTCAGATAAAACTTCTATTTTCTTGGGAATAAGAGTGTGTCTCCTATGCATCACGCATTTTAGGCTTGATTTCATACCACATGAAGTGTATTGCAATGCTGCTGAAACCAACAGGCAAGGAAATCAGACAGTTGTTCACAAAGCCACATGCTAAAGAGCTGAGAAGAACAAGATCTGGGAATCAGGAAATAAAGGTTATGTTTCCATTTCTGCAAGTGATTTACTTTGTTATTTGGGGCAGATTGGCACTTTGCTTTCTGAATCCGTTTCCTTCTGTAAAGAAGATGGTAGGCTCAATAAGGTGGTAAACTCAAAAGATGAAGCTGGTAGGAATTTGAGTATAGCAGTATGAGCCACGTCTCAGCCTGTACTCACTGCTCATCTTTTAGTTTTCCCTTTTGTATATGAAGTTAAAACTGTTTACCGTTAAAATAGTGATAGCTGTTACTACTTGTTAGAGGGTTAAGACAAGGAAGGCAAAGATGAAAAAAGGAAAGGAAAAAAGCTTTACTGTAAAATGTGCTACATGAAAATGACAATAGAAATGCACAGTGTTTTAAGATGACAAGTCTGGGAACAATCTTTAATTTAAAGGGTCTTATCCACAGTTTTCATAAAGTAATGTTAATTAAAAGTGTGATGACATGTTTGGGATTTAAAGGAAATCATTCTGCGAAGGATTTATAGCAATCACAGCTCCAGAGCATTAGGATTACAGATCCTTGTGCTGTTCCTTTTCAGTGATCATGTGATTGGCCTGTTGTTAAATATAGCTTCCATTTAGTGAATTGAGACAGGCATGGGAAAGGTAGGGATAGTTTCTCTCTAACCAGCGGGATTTCAGAGGTGTTGGAGATTATACATTTCATTAGTTTTTACATAAGATCAAAGGGAGAGAGGAAGTCTTAATTTGGGCACCAACTGCTACAGCCTGAAAGTCTTACAGATTAATGAAAAGTGAACATGTGCAGCGCTAACTGCTTGTATTAGAGCATGAGCCTATTGTTTTATATCTCACTAACTCATTGTTCTCTTCCTGGAGATAATTCTCACACTTAAGACCTTCTGAGATAGTTCTGTCTATTGTGAATAGTTCAGCAACCAACTGGCTCAGAGGTTATTGCCTAAGCATCTTTCCCTTGGTCTAATCCCCTGCAAGGGTTTTTCTGAGCAGTGTTGTTAATCTAAAATGACTGCTAACTGACTCCTGTGTCAAACATTATTCATTATGCGCTTTAAATGCTTCCTGCAGAGGCCAAAATAAATTTTGCTTTTTAAAAGCAGACCACAAGGAGTGCCTATATAGGATACCTCCAAAAAGATTAGACTAAAAATAGCAGTTAAGATGCTGAGGACACACACACACACACACACAAGCGCGTTCCACTGTACTCCAAACAAAGCTTCACAATTTAACCAGGGACACACAAAACGTACAAACCTCAGTCACCAAAACCTATTTTCACATAGATATGTCTATAAGCTATTCCTGTGGGAAAGAGCACACACCCTTGCAGGGCAGGAGAAATGCCTTTATAGAGCAATTGAATAACCTACATTATTAGAAAATGAAGGCCAAATAAACAGAAATGTAAAAAGCAATAATTCTTTTGTGTCTTTTTTTTTTCCCCAGGTGTCACTGGTGTTGGCATAAAGGGAGAGCTTTTTTTTGTGTCAGTGCCACTGACAGGCCTTGCATGCGTAATGACAGTATGGGGAGAGAGACAGACAGATAGATTTGAATAGCAATAAGGTGGGTTTTCTTCCCAGTGTGAAAAGAGCATGGGATTCATGTGTACTGAGATGAAGTATAGCCTTGCTGCACAGTGCAAATATTTAATGCTCTTCTAACTATCCCCTGGTTATTGGAGTGTGACAGTTAATAGCCATCAGCTGCCAAACCCAGTGAACAGTTTGGGTCCCTAAAAAGAAAATGAAAAGTTAAAAAATGAAGCCAAGTCAGACTAGAAACCTGCAAATCATAAATGTGCTATAGCTTAGCAGGCAGATCATCTCCAAAGTTCAGAGCAATGTCGACCTGAGCTGCTTCTCAAATGAGAGAAGGACCAAGTTCATCTGTCTTCTGGTCTGAGCTTTGCCATGTACTTGCAAGCAAGCGTTGGCTGGGCTTCCTGCTTTCCAAGGCCCTGTTACTCCCCAGTGATGTTTTTAAAGGAGACTGAATAAAGTCTGGAATGAAGAAAAGCAAAGCATTAGCATTACTCTGGATCAAATATCTCAAGCCAGTGGTACAGCATAAATGCATAGAAAAATTGAAGAGCTCCTGAACGAAGTATGAGAGAAATCCTGTGCTTGGAAGTCCTCCTTAGCTATGGTGCCATGGAAATGTTAACATTGGTGTAAAATATTACCCTTAAAGAAGTATTGCTGTGGAATCATAACAGCATATGGGAGTATTTCAAAGAACAGATTCAGCTTGAAAACTACCTGTCATTCCACATGTTTTTCTTAGTAATGCTAGAAGTAACACTTCACTGTGCTTAAAAAATGCTCTGTTTTTGAATGTCTCTTTTTTGGGTCCTTGGGAATATGCAATTTCCCTCTGCCCCTACATATTTGCTGGCAGTTCTCATCGCGTGTCTGGAAGTGCCAAACGCAGGTGATCAGACAGCCTTGCTCTCCAGGCTGCCTCCAGAGGAGAGGTTGGAGCAGGGGGCTGAAGCGCACCCGCAGGCACCTCTTCGATACAGGGAGGAGGCAGGAAGGCTGTAAGGCTGTTAGCCATCTAAAACAGGAGCTCTTCTCTGGCCTCTCCCCTAGTTTGTGTGCAGTTTTCACACAAATGGAGGAGGAGGGAAAAGAAATAGCAAATAGGCAAATATATAAAGCAGTGAAATCTATATCCATCAGAAAAATGACTCGGGAGTTAATTACTCCCATCTCAGTTTCTTAAAATTACTTGGGTTGCAAGCTAATGATGACTCTCTTAATATTAATTAATACTGGTGATATAGCAACAAATCCCATTGCTCACCTGCTGATTGGGTGGCACTTCCTTTAAACTACACAACCTTTTGCTGCCAGTGGATTGATCTCTCCCCTGAAGTATTGCCCCACAAACACACTTCCTGTCCCCAGTTAGTTAAAAAAAAAAAAATAATAATAATAATAAAATGTAGGTTTCTTAAAGGGTGGAAGAGTTACCAAGATTTTCCCCAAAATTAGATTAGATTGCTATCGAAATTCTTGATCCCACTTTGGATATATTTTCAGGGTTACCATCTACTGGTGGAACTACTAATGGCATTCAAGTAACTAACAGTATTTCTAGAATCATGGAAGCATAGAAAATCCCAAGTTGGAAGGATCATCGAGTCCAGCTCCTGGCTCCACACAACCCCAAAATCAAACCATGCGTCTGAGAGTGTTGTTCAAATGCTTTCTGAACTCCAGCAGGCTCGGTACCATGACCACTTCCCTGGGGATCCTGTTCAATTTCTAGGGTTCTCCCATAAATCTCTCACATGGATAGATGTATTTTAGGCTAGCCTGTCCTAAAGCACAGCCAGCTGCTCTGGCTGTCTTGCAGGGTAAGGACAAAACAGTTTTCTATTCATCTCCCAAGGTCAGTACGAAAACAAACACATTTTATATCTGATAGTGAAAAGCAGTCATCAGTGCAACATTTGCATTCTGTAAGTGGCCACAGATTTCAAAAAATGAACACCCTGGATTTAGGAAAGGTTGTGCCCAGATACATAGTGAGTTGTGTGTATTATGAATACACACATGATACATTTAATTGCCTACAATTAGCAGTAAAACAGCCTCTTGAGGCTTGATGTTTGTTATGCACCACAGTGTTTCAGGACAATGCAAATTCACTTGCAAGAAACATGATTTTTAGCACAGAACCCGGCAAGTTGAGCTTGGGAAAGGAAGAAATTAATTTGGAAAGACTTGTCATAGTACATTTACTATAGAAATCTATGCCAGCTCAGAAGTTAGCCCTTCTACCCCCCAGCAGCAGCAGCTTAAATTGGGCCGTAGAAGGAGTCTCACAGAGGAGGAAGATATTTGTGTTTCCCTGAGGCTCAGAGTTCTGCAGTGAAAAGACGCCTCACATCTTGTTGTCTCAAAGAAAAAAAGATAAATTGCCGTGTGTCTGGGTATTAACTTGCACAGTATCGGCTGCAGATTTGCAGTTTGGGTTGACAGGCAGAAGTACTGTATCATTCCAATCATTTTTTATATGACATATCTGCACACCTCTGCCTGACACAGTGTTTGCTTGTCCCTCTTGGTCCTGCCTGTAAAGTCACAAGTAGCACATTTTATTTATCCCAACCTTCTAACTTTTTCCTAATGTCCTCATTTTTCTGAAACAGGAAGTTGGGCAGCGATGGGGAGGACATTGCTCCTGTACTTCTAAACGTACCTTCTAAGACAATTAGTTTCCCTCAAGACACTCTCACTCTGCACTGAGCTGACGATGGAATTAAAGAAGAACTTCTTGATAAAAAGGCTAGTGAGATTTTTAATGATGCACTGTTACCTACGCCCATGTTTCATGCTGTAGGGACATACCGACTGTGTTGAAACAGCAGGCAGCCCTACCAAAGGACTAGCCTCTTTCATTGGCTTTGATTCTTGTTCTTTAATTTTCCTTAGACACATCCTGCCTACATGCTAGTCCATTCTGATGCTGGGATACTGAATGGGATCTCAGTGCAGGGCATTTTACATTGCAGCTCCATATTGCATCAGATAAACTTGAGTAGTATACAGAGCAGCAAGGATCATAAGGTTTACTTCCTCTCCAAATACTGCTGGCAAAAAGGAAACAGACACAAATGTGTGTTGCACAGATCTCTTGCCTCTCAATTCTGCTCATTTAGCTCAGCTTAATGATTCTTTTTGGCTACCTCTTCCCTTCCAAACCATAGCTGTGAATATTCATCTTTAAAAGTAAAGAATCATAGAAGTGGGCCTTCATACAGGACTCTTGCCGGCTGCCACTCCTGCTGACAAAAAAGATTGCAAGAAGCAAGAATTTGAATAAAGGACAAACGTCACATATGCTGTGTGCTATGGAGGACAAATGCTGAATACAAAATATGTTTAATTGCTGAGTTAATTATCTCACTAAAGTCTAAATGTTGTTTTTCGGCACTCCTCCCCCCCTCCCTCAGTTGTTTACTTTTATCAGTTAGAAAATAAAAAAATCAATGTCATGAAAAACATAATTATATTCCTACTAATCTGGAGTGTTTTCTCATTTGAGTACTGCAGTCTGATGCGTTTTATCACTTTTCATCAGATTATAGCAGTGGAAATTGCCAGCTAAAAGCTACAGCTCTAGAGCAGAAAAGGGGAAGAAGAAAACCCACCCCAGAGCCATGTGCCTTGCCAATCAAATCTTGTTCCTAATGACAAAGCTTCTGTGATTTCCTTTCTGACAATACATGAATAGCTAGTGAATAATTGGTTCAACAGGAGCTTCATTAAAGTCCAAGAGAGAAAACAGGATCTTTCATGTGAATAATTTGGAATGATTGGTAAAGATGAGGCATTATTATAGGATTGCCTTCTGCTCCACAGTCAGATATACACAGCCTCTTCCTTGCTGAAGTGTGAAAACATTTTGTAAATAGTTCTAGCTACTCCCAAGTGGTGGGTGATCTTGCTACTTAGTGAGATGACTTTTTGGTTGCTACTGTTCCTTCATTAAATGCATCATTTCTTTACACAAATAATAAGAAAATGTGCTTTGTCCAAGGAGTCCCACTGAGGGCACATCCCCCCACTCCCATTTTAACAGGTTTTGGTGTAAGCTCCACCACTGTGGTGCAAATCACAGAATCACAGAATTTCTAGGTTGGAAGAGACCTCAAGATCATCGAGTCCAACCTCTGACCTAACGCTAACAGTCCCCACTAAACCATATCCCTAAGCTCTACATCTAAACGTCTTTTAAAGACTTCCTAAAGGGTGGTGGCAGTGACCCACAGAAACCTAGACCCTATGGATATGTGCCCTGGGCTGGGGGCTGACACCCTACAAAGACAGCCCAATTTTTTAATTTCTGATCAGGGCTCCCTCCTCAGTGACTGGAGCCTGGGCCTGCTGGGCCCAGTGTTTCTGCCTAGGGCCAACTCACCTCCTGGCCTTGCTTGGGATCTCATGTGGCCCTAACTTGCCATTTGGGATCCTGAACTCTACATGTACCTCAAATGTTAACAAACAACCCTTTTTTTAGAGGAAGCTGGACTGCCCTAGGGGGGTGACTGTGGGGCATGGACTCGCTGTGGGGAAACTCAGCAGTGGCAGGGCAGCCATCTTTTCCTCCCTTCCCCAAAGGATAATGAAGCCTTCTCTGGTGTGTCCCAAGGGGTGCAGCAGGTTGTGGTGGGATCCCTGTGTGAAGGCAGGTCTCAGAGCAAGCGTATAGGACAAACCTTTGGTGAGAGTGACCATCCACGTGCAGTGGACACACACAGGCCCTCCTTCTCCAGCCTCTGCTTGTCTGACAGGAGCCAAAGTTCAGGGAATCGATTTTTCACCCAGTGTTCCCACTATAGCTCAGCAGAGTTGTGCTAATGCATGAAAACATACAGCACCTGCCAAAATTTGGTTAATTCCTGCCAAATTAATGACCATAATAAATAACTACAATATTGTATACAATCCTGCTCCTCCAGGCAGTGGGTAAAGCAGCTTTCCCAACTCAGAGGCTGTGGCCTGATACCAAGTGGCTGCTAGACATCTGTCTCAGAGCTGCAAAGAAGGCTACATGTACCCAAGGCCATTCCCTGCAGGGTGGCTTAGGGAGGGAGAAGCAAATTTCCCTTGCTATGAGGGCCCATTTGTACAGACAACAGTTAACCAGAGTTATGCCTTTACTGTGGTGAGGTTCCTCACCCCTATGTGTGCTTGAAATGTGGAGCACCACCACACTATGCCTGCAACACTGAGGTTCTGTGGTGGATCTAAAACCTTGGCAGACCTTCCTCTGCATTTTCTGATCTTACAAACAATGGCCTTGTGCATTTTTATGTCCTTAGAGACTACTTTTTATATCATTTAGCCAGTCTCTTTCTCTTTTCAGAGGTCTTCAGGTGGCTAGTCAGCACAGTGTGCTTGGCGGGCTTTAAATAGCCATGTCTGAGAGATGAGAACAAGTAGAAACAACATAGATATACAAAAAATGTCAACAAATTCAGAGCATGCATCAACAGTGAGCAGAATTCCTGTGAACAGTCCTGCCGTTCATTACCAAAAAGAAAATATTTGTCATCGCTCTTCCCCAGAATGTTTTTAAAATGGCAGCTGCTACCTGAGCTGGTATTTGGGTTGCTGAACAAGTGAGCATCATCGCAAGGAAATAAACACACAGGCAGGTGTGCAACCATGCTCATTTGCTGCTTTCTGAGGGCAGGAGAAGGGTGATGTAATTAGCAGACACATGTTTAAATTTTTAATTAAGAGTTTTAATGGATTATTCACTGCCTACTAGAACACACATGCTCTTACTTTCTCAGTCTCCTGGGCTGGGTTCCTAAGGAAACCAGGCTTAGTCAGTCGCGCCGCCTGCCAGCCTTCCTTCCTAGTCAGGGTTGAGCTCTTTAGGGTTCATGGCAGGTCAACACCACTTTTGTGGTAAAATCATGACTGTGTCACAACACCGTGGTCGCAAAAGGCCTGAGCAGCTGCTGCAGAGTTCAGCCATAGGCACTAAAAGGCTGCTTCTGGAGCAGGGCCTCAGCCTGCAGCAAAATCAGCTGGGGCTAGGGA